>NC_138786.1:32528909-33011808 GCF_965178545.1 Coloeus monedula | reverse complement strand
CCATGGGGTGCAGTCCCTCAGGCACAGCCTGCCCCAGCCTGGGTCCCTCACAGGGTCACAAGTCCTACCAGGGAACCTGCTCCCTGTGGAGAAGTGTGGACTCCTCTCTCCATGGGTCTGCAGGTCCCTGCCAGGAACCTGTTCCAGCACTCCAGGCCTCCCATGGGATCACAGCCTCCTCTCAGGCATCCACCTGCTCCAATTTGGGTCTCCTCCAGCGTAAGTGTTAATGTTGGGAAGTAGGATGCTATCAACTTACACTGCAAGTTTCTCTGATTCTAGTCACAATTGTCCTTTCTTCTGAGCACTTTTTCTGGAGCTGTATTTGACTGGGATTAATTTGTGATATACTAAAAATTACTTGCAATAGAAAGTACACTTTTCTTAGGCTCTATTTCTTTCTATGCTACTATAAGATCTCAAACTGAACTGGCTTTATGTAGAGTCATATCAGTAGAAAATATGAAAAGATTAAAAAAGTTAAATATTTTCAATAAATTACCATAAGTAATTTTCTCTAAGGCAGAGTGTGTATTGACATGCTTTTAATTCTATTTAGAAGAGGAATGAATATAGAAATAGTCCATGGAGTTTAAAAATGTGCATTAATTTTATATAACAATTTAATATAAAGTAATTAAATATTTATGCATTAAAGTTCTGAGAAAAGAAAGGTAAATCATAAACTAAAGTAAATCTAATGAAAAGTGCTTGAACAATTTTCTCAGAGACAATCCAAAACCAGTGTAGGGAGATGTATTTTACCAATCACAATGGAACAACCTACCTGAATACAAAACACTGCATATATGCAGTCTATTAATATTCAGCTGTTCGGATTAGAAAAGCTATAGTAATTTTATTGACAGCTATTACAATGGTCTTGAAGGAAGTTAACATTTAGAAAGCCTTTAGATTTGTACAGAAATTAATACTATTTTTATAGTTGCAGCTCTATAATTAGCTGAAACAATCATGGCATTTTCTGGTGATAATTCTTGAATTACATAGTAGATGCAAGAGAAACACTAACTCCATGGTAAGTTTTAATTCTGTCGTGTTATTGTTTGAGAATTTATCACTTGGCTTATGTCAGTACTCTATATCACTCTATATTAGGGGAGGCAGCTACTCAGCACTTCTAGTACAGAATTTTTTCCATCTCAGTTCTTTGGAAATGGCTGGTCACGCTTTTATCAAATACAAACTGAATTAATGCAGTTCTCTGTGGGCAGATGGGCTGAAATTTTCTTTGTACAAACTCCAGCTTCTTCATAATATGTTGCCTTAGGCACTTCTGTGAAATTATAATTTAGTTTCAGTGAACTTTGTTCAAAACCTTGAAAATCACTCATTAAAATTTCCTAAGTGGTCATCAAAACAATCTATGCTCATATGCTTATAGAAAATTATGCTGAAACGGTTATGCTTCATCTGTGACAGATGGATAAGATTTGGGAATATATGACAGATATTTCAAGAATAAAGCAAGCTTTAAAATACAAGTGTGTTCATATCATATGTAATAATATGAAGCAGAAACATAAAATTTAGTATTGGTGTCATTTTAAAACCAGGAATGTTTTTGGTTTCCCAGAGATAATCTCGCTATGTCATGCAACTGTTATAAGACACAAAGCCAGCATTTCTTATTACTCTAATCAGTTAAATTCTTACTCTGCTTAACCAAAATGCCTAACCTCAGTTAGAAGGAGGAAGTGGATGACACATTCTACAGGGAGCCAGAAGCAGCCTCAAAGTCACAGGCACTGATTCTTGTGGGGGTCTTTGCCTACTCTTACATCTGCTGGAGAAGCAACACAGTGAGGCACAGTCCAGGAGGTTCATGAAAAGTACTGGTGACAACTTCCTGTCTCAGGTAGTGGAGGATCCCACAAGGAATGGTGTGCTTATGCTAACAACCAGAGAAGGCCTCTTTGAAGATGGGAAGGTTGAGGACAGTCTTGGCTGAAGTGGCCATGAGTCTGTGGAGTTCAGTGTTGGGTGAGGAGGCAGCAGGGCAACAAGTGAGGTTGCAACCACAGATTTCAGGAGAGCTAACTTTAACTTTAGTGCCTCTTCAGGGGTCTTGTTGGTAGAATCCCATAGGAACAGGCTCTACCGGGAAGAGGGGTCCAAGAGAGCTGGTTGATATTTGAGGATCACTTCTTCTGGGCTCAAGAGTGATGCATCCCAAAGGGCAAAAAATGGGGCAAAGGGAGCAAAAGACCTGTGTGGAAGAATAAAGAATGAAGTCCTGTCATTACTCAAGTGTAAGCAGGAAATACATAGGAGATGGAAACAGGGTCAGGCCACTTGGAGTGAGTGCAGAAAGGTTGTCAGAGTAAGCAAAAATGACAAAGGAAAGACAAAGGCCCATCTGGAATTAAGTCTGGCCAAGGATGTCAATGACAACAAGAAGAAATATATCAGTAACAAAAGGAAAACTAAGGATAATGTGGAGGATGCTGGTAACAGGGCACAGAAAAGGCATAGTTACTGAATGCCTTCTTTGCATTGGTCTTTACTAACAAGGCCAACCCTCAGGAATCCCTGACCCAGGAGAGCAGGGTAAAGGAATGCTGGAAGGAAGACTCCCATGGCCAAGAAAGACACCTACACAAAATTGACATCCACAAGTCCTGATGGGATGTATCCACAAGTGCTGAGAGAGCTGGCAGATACAATAGCTAGACTGCTCATGATCATCTTTGAAAGGCTGTGTTGATTAGTAGAGGTTCCTGAGGATTGTAAGACAGCAAATTTCTCCCCAGTCTTCAGAAAGGCAAGAGAGATGACCCAGAGAATTATCGGAAAGTCCACCTCACCTCAGTCCCTGGAAACATGACGGAGCACCTCATTCTGGAGGCCATCTCTATCCATGTGGATGACAAATAGGTGATCAGAAATATTCAGCATGGTTTCACTAAAGATTCACGCTTGACCAATCTGATTGCCTTCTGTGATGAAATAACTGCCTGGATGGATGAGGGAAGAGCAGTGAATGTTGTCTACTTCGACTTCAGCAAGGCTTTCGACACTGTCCCTCACAGGCAAGCTCAGAAGATGTGTACTGGATGAGTGGTCAGTGAGGTGGATTGAGAACTGGATGAACAGCAGATCCCAGAGGGTTATAATGTGCGGCAGAGGCTCTTTTTATGAACTTGTCACTAGTGGTGTTCCCCAAGGTTCACTATTAGGTTCAGAATTCTTTACCTTAATTCATTGATTTCTTGGATGAAGGGGAGATGCCTCCTTAGCAAGTTCACTGATGACACAAAGCTAGGAGGAGTGGCTGATACCCCAGAGGGATGTGCAGCCCTGCAGAAGGGCCTCAGCAGGCTGGAGAGATGGGCAGAGAAGAACTGTCTGAAATCCAACAAAGCCAAGTACAGGGTCGTGCACCTGGGGAGGAATAACCCCATGGACCACCACAGACTGGGGGCTGACCTGCTGGGAAGCAGCTCTGTGGAGAAGGGCCTGGAGCTGCTGGTGGACAACAAACTGTCCATGAGCCAGCAGTGCCCTTGTGGCCAAGAAGGGCAATGGGATCCTGAGCTGCATTAGGAAGGGCATGGCCAGCAGGTTAAGGGAGGTGATCCTGTCCCTCTACTCAGCCCTGGTGAGGCCTGACCTGGAGTGCTGTGTCCAGTTCTGGGCTCCAAGAGAGACAGGGAGATCCTGGAACAGGTCCAGTGAAGGACTGTGAAGATGATGAGGGGACTGGAACATCTCTCTTGCAAGGAAAGGCTGAGGGAGCTGGGCCTGTTCAGCCTCAAGAAGAGGCAACAGAGAGGGGCTCTTCTTGGTGGTGCCAAGCAGTAGGACAAGAGGCAGTGGGCAGAAACTGATGCACAGGAAGTTACACCTGAACACGAGGAAGAACTTCTTTACTGTTTAGGTGACTGAGCCCTGGACAGATTGCCCAGAGAGGCTGTGGAGTCTCCCTCACTGAAGATATTCAAGAACTGTCTGGACACAATCTCGTGCCATGTACTCTAGGATGGCCCTGCTTGAGAAGGGAAGTTGGTCCACTGTGGACAAATGTATTGCGTAATCTATAGTAAAATTGGAAATAAGACTTCCAATATCTTAGGCTAAAATAATATGAACGGTTACGCTTACCTAGTCCCAGACATTTTTAAGCTTTTACCACCAGATGGCAATCTAACATAAAGGTTTGATCATTGGTGAATGAGGTTTTGAGCATCTCTTCTGAGGTACTGTTCTTTCCTCACTAGTGTTAAGTAGTGCTGAATTTGCTTAGAAAGCCACTGAATAAGGCGTTATAAGCAGTACCGACACTATGCTATGATTTCTGAAACATTATTTAATGTAATGTATTTAATACACTTTATGCTTTCATGTAGAAATGGCATCAAAGATTTCCTCAACTTTTAAAAACAAAATACAACTTTGTGAAATATAACAAAGCAGTGACATAGGATGAGCATAAAACACAGAAAAACAAATTTTTAAAATACAGGAAGAAAAAAAATATGGAAATATGTGTAAATAAAATCACTCTCTTTCTAAATTCTCAAAGTGGTAATCTTCTGTTGAGGGTTTTCCTCAACTTGACCAATATCCTACATTTTTAACATGAAAATTAAATGCAATTCCTCTAGACTAAATTAAAAAGAAAACCCAAACAGCAACAACAAAAAAATCCCAGAAAAACCCAAATAACAAAACAAAATGACAACAAATAAGCCCAGAAACAAACAAAGAACTTTTTCATTGGATATTCACAGAAGTAGTTTTCTCTTCACTGAATGAAATGTTCACCTGTTTAAGTGCCTAACATTCATGAACTGATCAAGGAGCTGGCTGCTGAAGGTAGCCAACATAATGAATTTGAATACTTTTGTGAAGTTTTTGTAAAGAAAACAATTTGTTTCTTTTAATGGCATTTTAAAACCTGTATTTGTGCATGCTCTTAGTACTTAAGAGGCACATAAAGAATGCAGAGATAGGACAGTCTTTTAAGTAGCACCTAACTTTTAGCACTAAGGCCTTTAATTTTCAGTGGAGAATAAAATTTTGATTCCTCATCTAACAGACTCTTTGGTAACTGGTATTACCTGTGCTTTTTAAAACATCAGCATGCATGTATTACCACTGCAGGTTTTGTAAATATCTTCTACTTGGTATTTGATTGATCTTTGATTGGAGGTGTTAAGCCAATCTTCATAAAGGTAAAATACACACAACAAAATTTGTTTACAGATTGTTCAGATACTCATTTTTTACAGCATGATGATTGTTTATTTTATTTTGTGATATCCATCTTATTATTTTATTGCCAGGCTACTGCTACTATAAAAATTCTATCCTACAATCAAGGACTCATGTGAAGAGCCAATCAGTCTTTATCGCTTATTGAGAGGGGAGAGTTTATGTTGAAAGCTAACCAGGCTGTATGCTTGTAATGAAAACTGAAAGGAAGTTTTCCTTAAATTGTATTTGTAGACAAGCTCTTGTGATAGCTTTAAAATACCATGAACTCTGTCCAGAGTGTGTTTAGCAGCAAAAGCACTAAATTACAGATTGAGGATTGATTGGGATGAATAGAATATCATAAAACACAAGAGTGGTCCCAGTTCAGATTGTTTGACCTGTGTGACTTTCATGGTGGAATGCTGCACTTTACAATCATATCCAGTAAAGCTGAGTGACTGTATATATATATATACACCTACATATATACACCTCTATATACATCTACACTTAGATCTATATACATATATACACTGTGTGTGATATGTGATCATTACAGCCAAATCTCAATCTTGGAGCAATGGGGAAGTCCTAGATAGAAAACATGTCTTTAGGAGATGTGGATCTCATTATGGTGTAGTAGGTGAATAATTTTCTCCTTAAACGTACAGCAGAAAAAAACTCTAGGGAACAAAAGTGCTATGCAATGGTTTTGCTTTACACTTGACAATTTTAAAAAGAGGCAGTCTAATGAAAATATTTTGCTTATCATGGCAGGATATTGTTTTCCAAAACAATGCATGGTATACTTCGTAAAGCTGAGTATTAAATAGAGGAACTTAGAAACAAAAGCCCAAACCTACTGGTTTGACATGAATCAGAATTTTATTTAATCTCTGTTATAATGCTCAAGGTATTCCCAATATTCCTTTTTTTTCATATGCTTTGTCAGTTGTTTAAAAAGTGCAAAGAAATATCCTAGCATGTTGATGTCTGCTTAAAGGAAGAAAAACTACTAACCTCTCTATCTGCCTTAATAGGAGTTGCAGACATAGATATTTATAGCTATCTATATTAACTGATATATTATTTTACTCTAGATTTTCTCCATTTCATAGGAAGCATTTTAATGGAATACTCCAATATATGAGGAAAACACTTGAAAAGGTATATTTTTCCCCCCTTTTCATTTGATTCAGATGGATTAACGTCAGCTTTGCATGTTCAGAACTTATTTTCTGGAAATCTTATTGCATAACTGAAATAAAATTTGGCCAGCACATATACTAAATGATACTGATTTCTATTAGTGAAGGAAATACAGCACTTGTGCTTATTTTCTCAGTTTTTTAGGCATTTCTTGCTTATAATCTTTCAAAGTAAAGTAGTATGCTTGAAAGATTGTTTCATTTAAGATGTTACAGAAGAGCTGTCCTTAGAGGTGTAAGTTTTGGCATGCAGTATCTGTATCAAATCCATTGTGAGTGTAATGGAGTCATAGAAGGGTTTGGGTTGAAAGGGTCCTTAAAAATCATCTAGTTCCAACACCCCTGTCTTCCCCTACTCCAGCCAAGGAAACCTTCCACTAGAATGCAAAATAAGAAAAGAGTATAAATGTATGGATAGGCATGTGTCATAGTAGGCCTCACTGCCTACTCTTTTTAGTAAAATCAGTGAGTGGCATGCTTTGTCTTTGGGGAAATTTTCTCCACTTCTCAGGTTTTATTTTTTTTTCTGGAATAACAATATTCCATAAGGAAGATCTGTTATGGTATGTTCTTTTTATTGATGAGGAAAGAGATAAAACATCTGTCCAAAAATGACTGGAGTTAAAACAAACACCCACAAAAACACCCAAACACAAAAATGGATGTTCAAATGCCAACCATTATCAGTTTTCTGGCACTTCAGAGAAATATTTTTCTGCCACATTGCCTTTGCCTTGCACAAAGCTCTTTTGCTTCCTCACAGCAACCAATAAAAACTGCGAGGTGGGGGAAAGGGAGTGGATGGACTGGCAAGGAGAGGCTGTATGACTATATCAGCTAAGGCTTCTGAGTTGCTTTTGACCTGAAATTGCCTGTTGCTGAGTAATGTGATTGGCATTATTTTTTGGAAGGATTTTCTCAGGGTAATAAGAGAGAGTGTAATAAAACATTTTTCAAAGAGTTCTGCATATCAAGGAGAGAAAATCTTGGGCATCTCATTGTCTGGCTTGTCACTATGTTTATTTTAATTAGTCCAAAATCAGAATATTATTAATTTGGGGGGCGGAAGGGCAGTGTGCATTGGGTTCCATGTCCAGAGGACGGTTGTTTATAAATTATTAACTTGTGGGCACAGAGTATGTAGTTTCAGTTTTCAGTGTGCTACACTTGTCCTTGTGACCCCAGGAAAGATATTCTTCCCTTATTATGCCTATGTAAATCGTATGTGTTCTTACTGAGAAAAAGACTGTATGCATGTGGTAGTCTGTGAGGGAATGTATCAAGTTAAATAGGGACTGCACAAAGTTTGGGTAATTCTTCTCAGGGGTTGAATGTAGGGGTAAGCTGTGGTTGCAATCTTATCACAAGATTCACGATAATGCAGTGAATTGGCTGGCTAGAGTCTCCTTGGTGCTTTTGTCTGTTTCCTTGTGCCCTTTTTGTTTTTCTCCCTTCACTTAATTAAATTTTATTCTAGTGTTGATCTATTTTTTCCCTTGCTTGTTTGCTCATATTGAAGTAATAAATAGCAATTTTCATTAATTACAAATTTCTTCAATAATGAACTAGAATTTAAAGTTATTTTAGGTTTTATTTTAACATAACTGTGTTTTATGGATTCTGAAGTAAATATGTACCATCTTCTATAAATATTCAGGTGCAGTTCTGAAAAGGTACATATAAAGCCCTTGAAGTCCTTGGGATATAGGTATAAATACCATGTAAAGGGATAGCACAAATAACTACACATAGTTGGTTCAGATCATGAAGTCATCTTGGAAATCAGATTTGCAGCTGCTTATGCAGAGAAGCAAGAAATGGAGATTATTGTAAGCAAGCTGAAAATACCTGCTGTCAAAATCACCTTGTCCTGTGATCATCAGATTTACATCCTTCTGCTGCATAATCAGTAGGTTCAGAATTGCTGAATTTGATACATTTCAGTGCAAAATTGGCTATCCTGATCTGTGAAAATGGAAGCACAGGCTCTGCTTTTATTAACACTTCACCATTATTGCTGTTCTGCCCAGACAGTATCTGGAGGGAAAAAAATCAACACCTAGTGATGCATATAATGCTTCCTGCAATACCTTAACAGTAGGGGGTTTTGCCTCCAGGGTAGAGAGAAAAGGGAGAGAATTGCTTGCTGTGAGCTGGAAAAGCAGCGCAGTTGGCTCTGGCAGTGAGGGGGTTGACTGACAGTCTGCAGTGCAGTGGAGTTAGCTGAGCTCCCTATATGGCTGTGGATTAGCTATATGCTAATACTGATAGGAGAGGAGCAGTACAGAGCGCAGTGAGCTGACGGTGGAGGCGATCAGCCTCAGCAGAGCTGACTCCTCAAGAGCCATGGCTGAAGGGGGTGAAGGAGGGGAAGATGAAATACAGTTCCTACGAACTGTAAGTATCTGCTTTTTATAGGTCATGTAGTACATGATTTTGTGTCTCACATCTATTTCTTTTCTGTTGTATTAAAAATAAAGAGTTATTTCTGTGCTGGGCTTTGCCAAATGGCAGAATTGATTTAGTCAGTGGATAAAATAAAGCAAGAATAAGAGCTTTAATAGCATCATGCAGTCTCAGTGTGTTCTTCCCTGAATCTGCTCAATAGCCAGTTTTGTATAAGGAGACCTATTTCCGCTGTAATCCCCTGTGTTTGAAGCGTCCTCATCAACTTTGTACTTGGGTTTCTAAATGTAGCATGCCAAATATGTGACCTCTGAAACTTCTGTCTGGGTTAGATTTCACTGACATTAACAGAAGCTTTGCAAATAGGAGTGCCTTAAAATGATGAATAAACCAAGCAAGCCCCTGATGACCTCTTCTGATAAACATGCACACAGAAGCACACTTGTGTGTAGGAAATACCAACAGATGTTGAAGTCAGGGCTCTGCAAATGTTTGGGGTCTTTTCTCTACTTAAAAGAAGCTTATCTTTAAAGGATATAAGCATTTCTTTGGGAAGGGGTGTTAATTAGTGAAATATCCTCCACTTGGTGTAATTTTCTATAAAGAGCCTTCACACCATTCTTTCCTAAAGGTTTACACAAATCTAGTATGACAACTAATTTGGACTTTTAAGCAAGTAGTGTACATGCATTAATTTTTGGGAAGAGGATAACATCCTTTTCATGTCTCATCTTGTGTCTCCTTATTTTTACCCTGCATGACTAAGAGTGTGTTGTTGTGTAACTAGCATGGAAAAACTGCTATTAAATGTGTGTATTCCCTCCTCTTTCCGTGCTGTCTTTACTTTGCATTTATCACAAATAATGTTCCATAAACAGGCTCCTCTAGAGTTCATTCAACTTTAAAAGGAAAAGTCACTAAAATAAAACATGCTAAATTCCCAAAGTAAGAAATTACAAGATTGATTTGTGAGAGGCTGGGGTAATTTATTTATGGGAAATAAAGGTTGGAGTAAGGTGATGGCTGCTGATGTAAATTGTTCAGGTGTGATGAAGTGTCATTAGTACTTTTAAGCCTCAGAGAATTTAATGGAGGGGGGGATGGATAATGATAAGGAAAAATCTTTTCCAACATTCCTTCCCTCCACTACACTTTTTAGAGGTACATAATTTAGCAGATTACCTGACCTTTAGGGAAAGGTGCTTTAATCCAGGACTGGAGCTTTCAACGAGTATCCTTCATCCTTTCACTTTTTGGGATGTTGCCTTGACTGAGCAGTCACCCCCAGTGATGGAGTAAGAAGCTTTGCCCTTTCATAGGTAGCCTGTGTGTGCTACATGAGACGGCAATTTCTGCTGCTGTGATACATTCTCGTGCTAGAATTCTTTCCAATGATTACAATGAAGTGCTCAATAGAGGTGTGGGCCAAAAATGGAAATAGCAAAAGGGAGGCTATGCAGAAGCGTTCCTTCCATGTAGTGCTAGGAAATCTTTTACAGGGGAAAGAATGGACGGGATTTGTGTCTTGGAAGTTCTAGCTACTTCTGCTCTAAACAATCCTGTCTGTTACTGCTGTCTCCTCTCCATCATAAAACTTCCTTCACCTTCGTGGGGAAGGGATGAATTGTGGTTTCTTAATATACTGAGAAAGGAAATATTTATTAGATACTGAGCGCTACAGTAAGACACACCTTCAACACTGATTTCTTACAGCTTTTATTGCTGCCTAAACACTGTTTATGCTTACAAACATAAAGTACAGTAGTCCTTAACAACTCTTACAGTGAAATTGTTAATCAATTAGGATCTTCTCCAAACCAAAATATTTTCTGGGAATTTGGATTGTTACTTAATGTTTCCAAGGCTTGTGCAGCTGAATCTTCCTTTGAAAATGTTGATATCCGTACTTTTATTTTTGAGTCTTTAGAGAGAAATTGTCTGGGATGTTTTAGGGTCTTGGGGATAACTCTTGGTTAGGTATAAAATAAGATTAGGTGTCTTTTGATTCAAAGATATCATACAGTATTTTTTGAAAGAGCAAGAGAATAAATTCTTAGAAGTCTGCTTAAATTATTGTTTGCTACCTTAAAGACAAATATCTGTCTGTCTTCGATATTTTGTTGGTTATGATTTTTTTGTCTTATAGATCTAAGTCATTGTTCAATTTTGTACCTCACTTCTAGGTTCTCTCCTGACATAACAGGTGAAGAAGCTTCTTAATGCATGATGATGAAATCTGTGTTTGTTTCTCTGGAGCAGCAACTTATGGGCACAATTACAAGATTTGATGGAAAACTTTTTACTATCACCTTCTTCCAAAACATTCCTTATATTTGATTAGTTTGGCAGCAATGGGAATGACAAAGACCTAAAGAAAAATTCCAGAGAGGATAACAACACTATCATTGTTCTTGTAGTATTATGTCTTCAGTACTCATTTCAAGTATGTCCTAATGTTTGTGTGAAGCCTTTACATGCAATGACAGCATTTCATGGAAGGTGTTATTTATACAGCGTAATTTCTGTTCTGAATTTTTCCCTGACTTGTAAGTTCAGTATGAACAAAAATAAATATATAAACACACTTTTTTTTTTTTTTTTTTCTTACACTGCTACCCTGTTGTTATGTCTTTGTTATGAAGTCTTTGGTGTTTTCTTTCTTGTAACAATGCTTGGAATTTTTATCTGTTTTTCTAGTTGGTGGCTTCCTTCTGGATTTGGTTCTGGATATTCAGCGTGTTAGGTATGGAAGGGAGAAGCAAAGCACTTGTTGCATATGTGTAACATTCAATACTGCTGTGTCTTAGTTTCCTGTTTGTTTAGATGGTTTTCCCCTATTGGTTATTTGTTACCCCTTCCTAAAGTGTGAATATGCGAGAAATCAATGTAGCTGACATTATACAGCATTAGGTGAGAATACATACGGTAACCTGTCCTGTTTTGAGATAACATACTGTGGGATATAGAAAGAACCCTCTGGCCCTTAATGAGTGAGTGTAAAGCATTCTCATTTGAGCCTTTCCTAGCTACTGGGAATTTACCGCTATGATAAATTGATGAAGTCCTCTCCTCTCTGGAAATTATTCACAAGTTCCCACTGCTGCTGAATTAGTCAAATATGAGGTGGTCTCGGTCTTGGAGCAGAGAGCTTTTGCCTTCTTCCATAAGAAATATTTAAATAGTCACTTGCTAACAGAAACTGAGAACGTGGTTGAGGATGGGGGGGGAAGTCCCACACCTGCCCAAAGCAGTTCAAATGTAATGAAGCATATCAAAGTTGTTTGCCATATTAGAGTCCAGGTAATGGCGGTAACATTAGTTAATAGGTCTATTGCTTCGCTATTTTTCCTGAAAGTAATAATATTAATGAAAGAGTTTCCCCTTATTTTAATAGAAATACCTTTTTGTTATTTTTGAGGTTGTTCATTAGTCAAGAAAGTTCTGCCTTGTATTCTGTACATCTAAATAGTGTTTGTGCTGGTGTGTCTGGGCATAAGTGTATATGTGCCTTTGTGTACATGTACATATGTCTGTGTATGTGTGGTACTTTCTCCAGCTAGTTGCAAGTCCTTCATTTCTGTGAGTGACAAAGGCCTTACCTATTGAGTCTTCCTTAACTTTTGTTCTGATAAACCTCTCCAATCATTATCTAAAAATTTCCACATAGGACTGGGAAACTGTTTTCTTCCATAGACTGGGTGTAGTTCTTCCTGTTATACTTAAATAGCAAAATATTGTTGTTACAAAGACCCAGAAGAGAGTATTTGCTTTTTTTTTTTCAAGATCTAGTACATGTATGTAAATTTACACAATGAGTTTACAGATATTTTTGGGTTTATTTTTGTATTGAGTTGCTGCTCGAAATCAAGATAATTGAGTGGCTCATACACATATTTATTTGTGGATACGCATTATTGTCTATATTTCTTGAAAATGAGGTCTTCTACTGTTCAGATGTTAAAAATGAGATGGGAAGTAATCTCAGTTTTACAGTATGAACTGTCAGGTATAGCGTGAATTAGTTTTTGGTTTTTTTCCCCCAATTATTTACACCGTTGCCAAATATAAATATAAAAAGTGCTTTTTAAAAACTATTTTAAGAGTTGTATTAATCATTTCAGTTTATCAGGGATTAATTACACCAGTTCTCCTTTAGATGCTTCTAATACATGTTGTTTCATCGAATCTCTGTTCCTGGTGATCCTGTGTTTCTAGAGACATAACAAAGAGCATATGAAGTGGAGATATAAAAATAATTTTTCCTTAATAGTCCAACTTTATATATGATAGTTATGCTGCTAACTTCATGCTGATATTCTGTATCACAGATCTCTGTCTCTTGATTCAGTACAGTACAGATATTTCCTATAAAATACTCACCAGACCAATACTTGTAAACAAATATATTGGACAAATGTCCAAATACGAGACAGTAATGGAAGATATTTCTAGGGAGAAGTCTTTAGCAGTGGTTAATTAAAAACTGAGTAAATGTAGAAATTGATCTCAGTGAGTTGTGCATTAATTTGTAGAAAAGTATAGAAAGGATAAGAAATGCCTTAAGATCACGTCAGTGGAATTCCTTAAGAATGCCTTAAGATCAAATAAGTGAAAGCCCTTTTTAAGGGAGCTGGCATGGATTCTGTGTGCTTTTTGAACAGCTGTGTGTATTCCATTGCATTGTTTTCAAATTAATTAGAACATTTTGTCTATTGTCACTGAAATGTACTGCAATTCATGATACAGCAGTTCATTAGTCAGTCAAGTCCTTTCAAAAAAAGCGTAAAAATAAAGAATAATGTTATATAAAACTTGAATTGCTTCCGCGAGTTGGTGTGTATTAGGAATTCAGATATTTCTGAGTTAAATATTTCTGTATCTGTTCATCTATTTATCTCTGTGCTTTAAATCTCCCCCTTCTGATCCTATTGCTACAGTTGTACAGTTGTATAGCAGTCCATACTTCTAAGTCTTTTAAGTTGTACAACAAAAATTGTGCAACAAAAAACCCAAAAACGACATCATGTTTCTTTCTCTCCCTCTAAAAAGGGTCTTTTAAATAGATTTGGTTTTGCTTCTTAAGCTTCAGGCTGTCGCCAGTACAACTACTTGCATCCACTCTTCTTGTCTTATTTTCCTTCATTTTCTACCATGGAAATCTTACTTAATGTTGTAAATTTATCCTGAGTTATGTTTCTAAGAATTTGTAGTGTTCTTCTTTGTAAATAATGTTGCTCCATTTATTTTCACTCATTTAACTCCTGCTTTTACTACCTGCATGTGTTCTCAGCTTTATGAATATTTTTGCCCAGTTTGTCACTATACGCAAAACTGCTCATGCTCATTCTTTGCTTAGGACTATTTTCCTGCTGAAAGTAGTATCATATTATAGGACAGATTTAGAATATCACAAAGTTTCCAGTGCTGTGTTTATTTTTCATTAAATTAATAGTAAATCTTGTGCAATTAGTTGCAATGTCTTTTCAAGGCAGAATTTAAAGCAAATGCTCTACCGTAGTATAAAGACAACATTCATGGCTTCAGACTGTACTGTGTGTCTTTTTTTTAACCCCCAAACATGTTGGAATAGTTGCTTGATATCTATATCAGCCTTTCAGTTAATTTGTAATAATTCCTCTTTTGGAGTGAAATAAATTTAAATGTGTGTTTTAGGCTCCTGGCATGAAATAGTTCTTTGCACCATGTTTAGATGGAAAGGGAAACACTTCAGTAATTTGGTATGTTTAATTTAATGAAAGTGGTTTGAAGTTTATTAAAAACCCAACTGTAATAAATACTCTGGGGAAAATGCATTTTCTGTGTGATGGTGTATTAGAAGACTACATCAGGTATAGGAGAGCAGAAAGATGAAAAGGCAAGTAGAGCTTTTGCAGATAAAACAGTGAACAATGAAGACTTGCATCATGATTAATCAGAGCTGAAGGCTGACTTCTTTCTATCAAATTGAAGGTAGTTGAGGTAGGAGCACACTTCCAAAAAGTCCTGACATTGCTCTTGAGATGGTACATGGTTTGGTTGGTTTCCTTGAGACATTTCTTATGTTTTATTTAGCATGGATCTATAGACTAGACTGTTTTTCTCCACAAGGATGTAGATCAGTAAAGTTCAGAGATGCATTGTAAAACAATACATAATCATAGTACATGTATATATGATATATGTATGTATATATCATATCATATCATATCATATCATATCATATCATATCATCATATCCTATCAGTTCTATGTGATATATGTAATTATGTGTAATGAGTTGTACTTTAACAAGCTGCTTCATATTAGACCAGTGTACATCAGTTAAAATCAAAACAACATTATACTACATGAACTCAGCATCGTGGTTTTCTACTGTTTCATTCTACAGAAAAAATTTTTAAAATGCCATTTCAAAAATAAATCAGTGCATATACTACAATATTACAAATCCAGTGTATTGTTAGAAAATACTTGGGAGATTGAACATAGTCATGATAGATTTAGTTTTAAGGATAGAGCTAACTAACTCCTTGTTACTTTCTTTTCCTTTTTTTCCTTTTTTCTGGTTACATTTCTGGGGGTATTTGGTGTTGATGCAGTTCTGCTGAAATAACATCAAATTTGTTACAGTCAAGAAAAACTCTTCAATCTTGCCTTAGAATTTTGGTGAGTGTAAAGCCTTTTGATAGGACTTGTGACCATGCAATAATCCTAAATTAATAGGCAAACATATATTTCCCTATTTCCTCCTAGTCACACTGGTGGTTGTTGTAGGGATTTGTCTTCTGCTCATGCTCTGCTTTTTGATGTCTAAATGGGAATTAATATCTTCAGTAATAAAGAGTGAATTTTTTAGTGATGTTATGCATTTTTATAGAATGCAGCAAGTCGGTTTTCTGATCTCTAGTCCCATGCCATACTAACTGGGTATCGAAATCCAGCAGTGAATATTGCCTCTTCTCAGTTCCCATGGCAGTGCTGTGACCACATAGCCAAATGCTGCCAGGTGCATTAGCTACACATTCCAAAAATTAAAACAGATTTGCACGCATGGAGGAGATGAAAAATAAAATTGGCATGCAGTTATTTTGAAGATATGGAATTCAATAACAGGACACTAGCTAAAAGTTGTGGGTTTCTTGGCTTCATACACAGTGCAGTAATCTTCTGAAGTGGAATTGGCAAATATGTGACACCTCAGGGTAGTTCAAAATTGGGATATGCATTGGAATTATAACAGCCTACAGGGAAGTTGATTTCATTCCCCACCCCCCCGATCTGCTTTTGGTAGTGTCTCGGTATGATGCACACAGAGCTGCTGATTGCCAGTCATTGCACACCTGCTGTCAGTCGACTCTCAGTCTCCACAGACATGGTTCAGCTGTAAATAGGAGCTGATGACCAGTCTGTAACCACCCTTTTCCAGTTCCCTCTTCTGGCACATTGCATCCATGGGGATGAGTGTCAGCTACTGTCAGCAGAAGTAACAGCAGAGACATCAGCAACATAAAGTGAAAGATTCAGTAGTAACATCAGTTTTGTTCCTTCTACTGGGCTTTTATCCAAATAAGCAAGTGCTAGTTCCTCAGTGAGCTGAGTAGTCAGCACACGCCTGAGCTGTTTTTAGTCCACAGCAAACATCTCTGTCAATCCTGAATATTTCAGCTACTTCAGCACTCAATCATGTTCGCTAATACCTTATACTAGAAAACCAACTTCCCTTGACAAAATTGCAACAATCTGAAATCTCGTCAATAACTAAGTAATACAGAAGAACTGCAACTTAAATAAAATCTTATAAAATTACTTGTACAAAAAATAGAATTTCAACTTGCAAATTGAAGCACCTTTTTAAAAGAGGATGCAGAATTAATTTACAGCACTGGAAGTTTAACATGCTTTCAAACTACATCAGCAGTACCATGTACAAATGGGAGTAAAAGGATCATCAAGCTTAGAATATATACTAGTACTAAAGCCACAGGTGATTCACTAGAATGGTCAAGGCCAAATGATTCCCATTTCCCAAGACTCTGATTTTCATTGTCATCACTGCCTCATCTTTTCTGTATATGGAAAATTCTCAGAAGACCTATACACCTGATACATATTAAAGATACTTAATGTCAGTAGTTTGTATAATTCAGAAGCTGTTAAAGAATGTATGGAAATGTTGATACAATTAGTTAACATTTTGACTAAAAAAAAAAATTACCTCCCCAGCTGTCAGTATTAAACTCCAATTTAACATCATAACTGTCTTCTCAAGTGCATATCCATTTCTGTTGCACTTTTCAAGAGACCAAAATCAATAGACCTTATAGTTTCCTTGTGGCCAAAGCTGGGAAAGGTAGAGTTTAGAATTTGGAATATCTCAGTCTGATCATGTAGATCGTGATTGCATTTGTAGTTACAAGGTAACCTCTTTGTGAAGAACATTCATGGGACAAAAGATTTTTTGCTGCATTCATATTGACCATTACAGGACTAAATGCTAATAGGGATTAATAAGATCTGATTTTCTGATTTGTCTGTGTAAAGTTAATAGTGATTGTGTGCAAAACCTTTGCTTAAATTTTTTGCATTTTTCCTTTATTTTATGAGCTACTTTGATATATTAGAGTTAATAGAGTGAGTTTTTTAAAATCCATAGGAAAACATTAACATTCTAATTTGCAGACACTAAAGCTTTTCTTTAAGAGTTGTGACTTGCTCCTTCCTTGCTATCCTAGTAAAGTTTTGCAGATATCTTGGAAATCTTTGTTTAATTACTTTGTTACCATTTTCTAAGTTTTTAGACCGTAACAAATTTCCTCAAAGAGGAAAAAAAGAAGGATATCACCTGCATTTAAAATATATTGATATGAATATATACTGATAATGTTAAAAAAATTCTTTATTAAGGAAAAGAACTTTATCAGAAGAGAAAATGATTTTCTTACTAAGGTCTTTGTTCATTTTTTGATTTGAAAAGCTGCAATTTGATGACTCATTGTGAATGGCCTAGCTAGCCAAACTGCAGATAAGTTACAGAAGCTGTTGTTAATGACCTTTTACTGCAAACCAGAGTATAGTTGCTCTTTCTTGTCATAGTTGAGATTTGCTTGTCACAAGCAATAAGCTGTAATGTTGTCTCCACTAGTGCCTTGCTATTGGAAAACACCAACTTTGAGAGAAGCTGAACAAGGCAGTATGACATTTCTGTGATTTATTTGAAATTCAGGAAGCTTGGTGGTATGTGGAAGACTCTAGATTCATTCAGAGCATGTAAATTGAATTTCATGACAGAAGTTTGTTTTTGTTAGAAAGACCCATTTTGTTCTACCAGGGATCTTCCTAAGCCAGCTTCTCTCAAGGTTGACCTTAGGCTTAAATAACATCACTGACGAAATAAGGGCCTGTTTATAAAGCTTAACTTGCCAATTAGAGCAGTAATATGAACTTTCTTGCCCTTGCCAATATGAAGACCATTTAGAATCATAAATCACAACATTCTAAAGGGTGAAATGTGTTCACCACAATGCAAAAAATGGAGGGGGAGGAGAAATCTGCAAGGGAAAAAAAAAGATGAAAGAGGTGATATTCTGTTAAAGATAATCCATGACATCTGCAGAATATTTCTAGTGCTATTTAGAAAATTAATCACATTATTACAAAGTTCTATAATGTGTTCATGCAATTTAACTATATCCTGATTAATTTACTACTTTTACATCTGTGTCTCTTTTTTTGTTTTTCTAAAACAAACTAGACAGAGAGCCAGTGATAACATGGGAGTTGATGGAAGATTATCCTGACCTTAGGCTACTTCCAGGCAACATCAGTTAACAATATCCAGTCTCTTTACTTCTGTGCATCCCTTAAATCTCCAGCACTACTGCTGTAGGTAAACACCCTATCAGCTAGCTGTGTAATGTAGGTATACTGGAACACCAGAACCAGATACCAGCTTCTGTGTACTCTGGTTTCTCTTTCTATCATTTCTTAAGCCAGCAAAATGATGCTTGCAGTTGTTACAATAGAAGTCACAGAGCTATTCCTCTTAAGTGCAGCTGCAGAGGACAGAGGCAAAGACACAGTTACTATTTTCTGGAAACTGGGAATAGGACATTAGGAAGAAGTTCTTCACAGAAGGGGTGATGAGGCATTGGAATGGGCTGCCCAGGGATGTGGTAGAGTCACCACCCCTGGAGGTGTTTAAGTAAAGACTGGATGTGGCACTTGTTACTGGGATCTAGTTGACAAGGTGGTGTTTGGTGATAGTTGGGCTCAATGATCTCAAAGGTCTCTTTCAACCTAGTTGATTCTGTGATTCTGTAATATCGTATAAGCATGACAAAAAAATAGTGAGCTTTTAGTAGTGCTGAGTTAGCTCCCATCTGACCATGTCACCAGGGAGGTGTAGTCCTGGACTGAGGTGGCATCTCAAAAATAACTTGTACCTCCTTTTGTTCAAGCAGAGATTTATGTAGTCAGGATTCTTGGTACACATGACCATTGTCTGGGATTTTTAAGGTTGTTGGTTTGATTATAAGATAATTGCATATTGATTTGTAAGCATTTGGGGGTGGGGGATGTGCAAGGTGAAGAGTTACAATATTTGCAGAAATGCAGTCTTAGACAATGTTGGGCAATGTGCTTGTGTCCTAAAATAGAGGTCTGAAGCAATGGCAGCACCTGCTTCTTCCCAAGTACTTCTTCTCCTGTTACAATATTCTATATGCACATTCAGTCTGGTTACTTTCTGTCTAGTACATACATAGTTTGCATAGCTCTTGTGACTATTAGTTGTGCTTGAATCATTGGCCACAGGTCTTGTCTTCAGCTGTTTACAAGTAAGTGTAATGTCCATATGTAGAACTTGATAAAATGTTATAGCTATACGTCAGTCATTGGTAGCCATATGTGGTGAGAGCGTACTGTTGCTAAATCATAATTGGGAGGTAAATGTTCTAAATGTGAGAGCCTGTAGATGCACAAAGGGAGATTTACTGCATCTGTGGTTCAATTTAAAAAAAAAACAATTAGACATTTAATTTCTATGCCTTTTATATTATGATTTGACTCAGCATTATAGAAGTAGAACAATCACTCCTTATGTTGCAATGAGAAGTAGTAGTTTCAGTCCAGTGATCTAATGATGGACAAATTTGAAAGACTTATCTTAAACCACCTCAAGTGAGCCACGATTAAAACCCATATTTTAGCGTAATTAATGTGCTCTGAAGGACTCTCTTAATGTTTGCAGCTGTAATTCAAACTGTGGTGTTAATCTAAGTAAGCAAAATAGTACCTGTGATGTAACACAAATATATAGACTATCTGGGCAAGAAACTTTTTGTTTTGGGTTTTTTTTTAATATTTGAGTTGTTTTGGTTTTGATTCTGTTGCACCTAGAAAAAGGCTAGAATCTACTTGTGTACAAACACGAGAAAACAGGGCATTCTCTGACAAAAAGAGCTTACCTTAGTGTGTGGATGGACAGGCTGCAGATGAGTACACAAGGAAAGTATGGTCAGTATGAATAGGAGGCATAACACATTTGAAATGTTACTCTACAAAATGAAGGATTAAATAAAAGTTAAATTAAACAGGTGAAACCACAAGAATAAACAAACAAATAAAAACCCCAAAAAATCAGAAAATGCTAGTGGGTTACCTCTGCAGGGAATTACCCTCTGGGAGATGATCGATGATTGCCCAACCAAAATCAAAAACCAACCCTAACTTGAATGTTTTGTAGATGGGCATTTGTGATTGGTACCACAAACTTAACAGAAATGGAATTGGCTTGATTGAAGGGATGGCAATTAAAGGAAGTGTTGCAAAATGTAGAATATTCCCTTAAGAAAGGATATTCTTTGATGTATGATCTTTGTATGCTTTCAAGCCTAATCGACAAGAAGGGAGATTTAATCCATGAAACAGAGAGCAGCTAACAACCAAGTTCTAAGTGATGCCCATGAGTTAGAAACACAAACTACTGTTGGTAGAATTGCCTTGTTAAGGTATAGAGCTGGACATGCTTCAGCAATCTCAGACCTAGTGGGAGGTTAACAAGGCTTGGGAAGTAGGATGCCCTCTGAAAGTGGACACAAAGAATGCAGAATTTATAGACCGTCTGGCAGAGCTCCCAAGATAAGGAAGAAACCAATAAACACAACTCAGCAACTGTGCTGAAATCAGCTCCAACTGCCTAAAAGGTAATTCTGGCAGGGGGAGACTGTGACCACTGGAACAAGAAACCCACCAACTCAAAAGAAGAGAAAGCTTGAGCATGTGGAGCAATCAGCATGGGAAATGAGAGAATCATTAACCAATAGAAGATAGAATACTAATTAATAAGAGAACTATGCAACTTGCAGCAAACTAATTCCTTAGTTTGCTAATATGTACAAATAGTAAAAATTTTTGATGGTTGCTGTGCTTGATTTGTGGAATACCACCAAACACCCAGGCTTGCACAGCTCTGAAATAAATAATCAATGTCTCTCTCAAGTGTGTCATTATTGGCTTGCTGTGTATTGGGAAATGAATTTGATTTTTGTGGACAACAGAAAGATGAGTTGTAAAAGATATAATTATTTAATGGGATAGGAAGGAAAAGACTAAGATAAAATTATCCCACAGAGATGGATTTTTTTTTGTTTTTTATCACAAAATTAAAAAAAAGGAAGTATGTGGATAGAGTTGACTAGGGAGAAAGAGAACCTTTATATTCAGTCACTGTGAGTACTCATTAGTAGTGAATATTCTCAAGGAGAGACTGACACACCAGTCCATATCCATTTCCCCTTTAGCTCTACCTGAGGGTATAAAAAACAGAGTGAGAACAACTGCCCTTCTGTCTCTTGTTGTTTGAGGTCATAAAAAAAAAATTAAGGAATTATAAGAAATGGCAGGCTTTTCATTAATTTTGATATGTATGACTTGTCAGAATTGTGGGTCTTACCAGGAATTTGCTTGGTCTTAATGGAAAATTGCAAATAGGTATTTTTCTTCTTCAGCTTCAAAGGAGAATCTACATTTAGTAATAAGCAAGGCTGCATTTTCTTAAATATAGAAGGAATACAACAAACAGATAAAGATACTTTGCTGATAACACTGAAATTCCTCTGTCATTACTCCTCAAAGGCCATCTTCATATGTTCTTTTTCAGATTTGTTAAGTGACTGAGACTTTCCAGTCTTTTTGTTCGCCTTATTTTTACTACATAGCATCCATCTGAACTATCTTTTCTCAGATAAGTCTTGCATCTGCTTTCAGTTAATGTGGAAACATTTTTTTATGCATCACAAGAACAGAGGACTGGGAAGAACTTTTTGAGTAATGGAATCCATTTTGAACTGAAGTTCAATTTTAGAGCTAATTATAGCTTTTCTCCTGCTGCTTTTATCAAGGTACCAATTCACTGATCTAGTAATTTTCCTTCAGTTTTTCAGCTTAAATATTTTTATATATTTACAGATTTTTTTCACGTGTCCAAACTGTAATTTATCAGTATATTTATAAAGAAGAATTCTATTCCCTCTCCAGTTTGTCTTTTCTGGAATAAGTAGACGGAGTTTGTTTCGCTTACTGTCATATGACTGAATGTTTGGTTTCCTTACAATTTTGTTTTCTCTTGTTTATACTCTTGCTGTCTCACCCTCCTTTAAACATTGGTGACAACCACTTCTTGGACACTGACATAGCAAATTCCTCCTTTTTGGCCAGGACTTGCTCACCTGCATAGCAAGGCCATATTGACATATATTAAAGAATATAAATTCAACATAGACAGCAACCTAAAAAAAAAGACAAGCTATGTATCTAAACCTCTTCTGAAGGCTGCAAGTTCTCTGATTATATTAGTAAATCAAATAGCCAGAGTCAATTCTCTAGCCTTGAGACTAAGTGGAAGTATATAGCCTACATGCATGCAGCTAAACCAAGTCCCCAGGATATTAGCTGGAACTGGCTTATTGGAAACAGTCCCTGACCTGCCAAGGTATTTTCTGGTAAGATTCTGGTCAGTACAGGGCAGTATATTTCCTAGGTTCATGCTGAGTATGGTCTTCTGTCAGTGCAATCTCTCTGCACTGTCTAAGAGAAACTGATGAAATGTCAGGTGCTTGGGTAGTCACTAGCTCTTATTTACATTGGCATCAGTTAAAAAGGACTGTAATACTGCTTTTGATGCCCTTAAGAGCATTTTTTTTCAATATCGCATTTTAGTTTTGAGGGAAATTTAATTTTAATTCAGAAAGAAGTAGTTCCAGAAATATGCTTTCTCCTTATAGCACCATAGGAAAGAGTATAAAATCATCAAGGTTGGAAAAGACCCTTAAGATTGAGTCTAGATGTTAAGCTAGAACAGCTGTGTTCATCACTAAACCATATTCCATCTATGAATCTTTTAAATACATCCAGGGATGGCGTCACAACCACTTCCACGGGCAGTGTATCTCAATGCTTGACAAATCTTTCAGTGAAGAAATTCTTCCTAATATACAATCTAAACCCGTATTGGTGCATTTGAGGCCGCTTCCTCTTGCCCTGTTGCTTGCTGCTTGGGAGAAGAGACTGATTCCTCCTCCAACTTCCTTTCAAGGAGCTGCAGAGGGTAATAAGGTCTCCCCTGAACCTCCTTTTCTACAGGCTAAACAACCCCAGCTCCCTCAGCCACACCTGTAGTCCTTTCACCACCTTTTTGCCCTTCTCTGGACATGCTCCAGCACTTCAATATCTTTCTTGTAGTGAGAGGCTCAAAACTGAGCACAGTATTCAAGGTGCAGCCTCACCAGTGCCAAGTACAGGGGGATGATCCTGCTGGCCACACTATTTCTGATACAAGTCAGGATGCCATTGACTGTCTTGGCTGTCTGCGCACACTGTCAGATCATGTTCAGACAGCTGCTGCCCAACTCCCCCAGGTTCTTTTCCACAGGCAGCTTTCCAGCCACTCTTTCCCAAGCAGTTTGTTAACAGATTATGTGTTACCATTGACTGACTTAGCTGTTCTAATAGTATTTACTCACCCAGCTTAATATTGTATGAGGCACAGGACTTTATCAGAAGTGCACCCTCTGAGACATAATCAGCCAGAGAAAGAGTCCTTAGTGCTGAGTCAGAAGGAAAAATTTAGGAATAGCATTGTAGTTGTCTATAAGCCAAAATTCTCTAAATCAGGCTTACAGTCATAGCTGGATTTCTCTTCACTGAGAGAACTACCCTTGAGTAGCAGGAATGGCATTCCTGATCATTGAGTTTATGAAGAATAAAGTGTGATAGCCCTAATGGGAATTGACTTGTGCTCAAGAAACCCGTGGTGAAAACTTGTATCCAAGCTAGAACATGCAATCAGTGTGCACTAGAGTAGAACTAGAGCTAACTGTTATTCTTCAACAGATAATAGAATAGTTTATTTTAAAAATTCCTTTAAAAACTTGACTATGTATTCATTACCATGGCTTTAGAGATGGAAAATCCTCTTTTCTTGGAGTATGCATTAATTAGGTCTGAGAAAAAATACTAGCATATTCACAAAAGTCAGTGTCATGCCTAGCTACTGAGAGGTAATTTTTGTAACAGTAATACTCTCAGGCATGGGATCCCTTTTAGATTTTCAAGTTCAAGAGTAGAAATGCAGTTGCAATAAAGAAGGGGAAAGATTGAAGTCAGCATTCTTTTGTATTTTTTATTGTTAGGTTGTTGTTGGGGTTTTTTTACATTCACAGTTAAACCAAGTCCCTCAATTCATTTGGAACCGTTGTTGATAATAAGAAAGTGCATTAATATGGTGAAGTCTCCCGTTGTCCAAGAAACTTATCTGCAGTTCTCAGTCAAACATTTCTATATTAGAAAGGCTGTGGCTGAAATATTCAGTAAAAGCCTATAAAAATCCCTCCCTTGAGCTTCCACTTGCAGGTAGAATTTAAGTGACCTAATAAAGCCTGAAAGTGGTGCAGTGTCATTTATTTGTCTGCCTGTGTGCTTCCAACAAATGTTTCAAAATGCTGTAATTTTTTTCTGTGGGAGTCTTAGCTCCATGGTAACCATATCCAGTTTAACTCTTTAGGAATCTTGTCACTGTAGAGAAATCTTCTTATCTAATGATTAAATCTACTCCAGTCTCCTTTTGACGGTCTTCTTTTCCTTCCTAACTTCCCCAAACAAGGCTTTGTTAAGTGTGGATGCAACTGATCCTCTGGTGTAGGATGACGTCACTTCAGAGTAATTGTTCATGTTTTCTTCACGAACAAGAGTAATACAAGGTTAGGACAAAGTAAGACTAAGATGATGAGTCAGACTGTAGTCTCACAATTTGCAGGTACAGTACCATTGCCACGTTTGAAGTTCAGGATGTGGGAAACAAAGTATTATGAGTATGGAAATATTCTTGCATGAATTGATGATGAAAAAATTGTGACCTTTAGAAAAGAAACAGTGCTGTGACAGAGATGCTCTGTAAGTTACATAGGAGTGCCCATTCTCTTTATTAGCATAAGATAAATCTTGAAGGAAAAAGGTGACAAATTGTTATGAATCGTTTTGAAGTAAAAGTCTCACATTCAGAAAGAATAAAACACACTCGGGAATACGGGTTTTCTAATAAGAAATGTACAACGGTTTTGCCAGGAATTCTGCACTCCACCCTAGTACAAGAGTTATAAAGTAACCTCTGTACATTTGAAAATTTAGGAGGAAGTTTCCAGAACAGTTTTAAGATAACTGACTTATTCAGATTTGCATGGTAATTTGTGGAGTGTACAAGGAGGGGGAAATTTGTAAATATTTACCACTTTCTTCAAAGCAATACTGTTCATTTTAAACCACAGTGACATATCAGAAGCTAGACCACTGATTTGACTGCTTTTGAAATAATTTGATCCAAAACCCAATGATATATATTTTTGTGGATATCAGTTATTTACAGTCAGCTGTCTGTGTATAACCAGGGAAACACATCTCATGATGAAGTCTAATGTCTGGCGCATGCTGAACGTAGATTTTATTGCTTTTCTTTCTATATATCTGTTCTCTCTTAAGCAGAAATCAAGTGTTGGCAGTCTAAGAGGACATTAAATTAATGTCATGTTAGTCCTTCTGGTTACACTTCCATTTGACTTTCACTGTATTACTACTTAGTCATTATAATGAAGCCACACTGAAATCCTGGCGACTTGCCTGAGACCTTAACATCCCTCTGTGTTGAAATGAACCATATGCTACTATTCTATAAGAGTCACAATAGATGGTATATTTTTTTGTTGTACTTATTATTCAGAATTAGTTTTTTCTTCTTAGTCAAAGACATAGCTATAAAAATGGGCACAGCTTGAAAACTGCACACATTTTATTATAGCTGAATTTTTTTTGTTTTTTCCTTGCATCACCAGTCTTTAATGGTACTACATGTAGTACTCTCGATACTGCATCCTTAAAATATGTCCCACTTCTGTTTACCTGGATCTGACTATTTACACAGAAAACTATTTCTCTGAATTATTGGTTACCTTTGCCTCATGTTGCTTAGAAAATACTCAGAGAGTATGAATCTCCCTCCTAGTTAAAACTCTAAGATAGGAAAACGTTAAGATTCAATGCCCCCTAGAACTGTGGCACCAACCATTTGCTAGTGAAGTGAAGTCGACTACAAGTGTGACCAGACCAGCTGCGTGGACTGGTGGGCAGAATAGAGTCTCCACTCCTGTTTGTCAGGAACAGCACATTTGAGGGAAGTTGTGGTGCAGTCCCAGGATCAGGGATATATATATTTAACACTTAAAATGTAAATACTGTGTATATTATACTCTCTGTTGCCATCACTGGCCAAAAAAGTGCAGGTTAATTTCACAGAATCAAGCTATACTTCTGTTTAGTTCAGGATCTTGCACTTCAGAGTTATACTTTGTTAAATTAACTAAAATGTCTTTGTGCTAAATACTAAAAGTAGGCTTTCCTTTCTAAAAT
Source organism: Coloeus monedula (assembly GCF_965178545.1). Taxonomy (NCBI): domain Eukaryota; kingdom Metazoa; phylum Chordata; class Aves; order Passeriformes; family Corvidae; genus Coloeus; species Coloeus monedula. Next base: position 32,985,019 of record NC_138786.1, on the reverse strand, counting down.
GAAGATATACATATTTGAATTTGATTTTTAAATTTCCTTTATATTTTTAGTAAAAGATTTCACTAAGCAGATCTCATTGGTTGAAAAATGAACATAATCAGAAATTGCTTCTCTGCCACTGTAATTAGTCTTTATCCAGGCTTATAACACCGTAAGAAGTTCATGTCTTAACGTGTGTGACAACAGATAACTGCTACTCTTCAGTGGGACAAAATATCTTTTGTAAATATTTTCAGGCATACAGGGAGAAAATTGGGACCAGCTGTTTTATTATCTCCCTTTTTTTGTGGTACTAACAAACTGACTTGTTCTTTGTATCCCCCAAATTTGGTATCTCTTACACTGACATACTAGAATTAATGATAATTGAACATGTGATTTATTGCAGTATTTTTTATGTTTGGTGTTTATGTTAAATAAAGAATTTTATTTAAAGTTGAGATTATTAGAACCTCAAGGAAGAGGAGGGAAGAAAAGTAGAATATGAAATGTTCTGAATATTAATTTTGGAATTCCCTTTAAAAAAACCCCAAACATCTTTAAGATAGAGATTCTGCCTAAATAAGAGAGTTTTGGTCTTTTTTTTTTTCTTTAATGATTGAAGCACAAAATTTATATTCAATTTAGATACATGTCTATTTCTACAGAAAGGAGTAGAACTGGATGATCCTTCTCCTATCTCAGATAACACATAATCCACAATAGATTTGCAAGTCATATCACTTCCTCTCTCCACTTCAATTCACCAACTTCCTAATTTAGAACAGAAAATTCAGTTCACTTATCCATATGTATTTTGTTAGCTGGTTTTTTTTGTTGGCAGTGGTGATGGTGTTTGGGTTTTGTTTTTCTTTGTAATGCTATCAAGTAGTTATAACTTCAGAACAACATTTGATTATGTTTGGTGTGCTTCAATCCCAGACTACAGGTGGTCTTTTTACTAAAATTCAGTCTTTCACATCTGGCTGGTAAATAGCTCTTGTGACATTAATCAACTTTATATGATAAAATTTAATATAATGCAAATACCATAATCATCTTGTTTATTAAATTCACTGTCTTGAATATTTATTATCCATTTATTTATTTATTTGACTGTGTCTTTTTCAAAATTGTCTGTGAAAGCCAAGAGAAGACTGAAGCCTGAAATATATTACATGGAAGATAGGAAGCAGAAAAGAGAACATTAGCATGCTTGACCAATTTCAATATAGAAAAGAGATATAGTAATAAAAAACATTGACTAAAATAATATACTTACTCAGGCAGAAGCACTGGCATTAAAATATGAGATTAGCTCTTTATCTGCAGAGACACATAAAATTATGTACATTTGATACAAAAAGCAGAAAAGTGCCAATCAAGCCACTGAATTTGTGCTCTTAGGCAAATAAAAGAAATCTAAGTAAGATGTATTGTGAAATCTCTGCAAGGGAGACAAAGAGAAACAGGTGGTTGTAGGAACAAGAGAGGAAGGAATCTCTTCAAATGCAAAGCAGTACAGACCTCTATCATTGACAAGTTGTTTCATCATATTCAGAACAGCCAGTTCAGTTCTCTGGTGCTGAGGTTGAAATGTTTAAGAAAAACTCTCAGGGGAAGCACTTATTTCAGTAGATGGCCTTTATTTTAAGTTCTCAGTGTATGTTATCCAGTGCAGAGTGAAATCTATCTTGGGACAAAGTGTTTCGTACTTTTAGTTTTAAATGAAGAAAGATTTACAAGAAGGCTATCCCATGAAGGCTGCTGAAGTCACGAATGACTGGTTGCTCTGAATGTGTTAAAGTTTGTGGAATATAAGTTTTTTTCAGATGTGAGGTTTAGAATAAGCCTGTGTGAAAAATTTATCTGTGAATGTTTATCTTAAAAATCATATAATGTTCACACTTGTAGAATAATGGAATTGTAGATTGTACTTTTACTAATGGTGTAGTCTCCCTGAAGAATGCTACCCTAAAAATATAGTGAAGTATTTTAAGTACCTTCAGGCTTAGGAATTTGGATGCCAGCTTTTCATTATGTCTTAAATGATTTCCAGTTAATGCAATACATTTAAAAGTAAGTGCTATTTTAGAAATTTGAGTCAGTTATTTCTATAAATGACATATAATCACCATGAGATTATAGTGCTAGCTATAGTGGATGATTCTGTAGTTACTTAAATATTTTGTCTTTTGTCAATGAAGAGTGTTATGCCTTTAATATAAAATTAGTTTTGCTTGGAGTTATTAAACAATTCTCTAACTATTATATCCAGAAAACTTTCTCTCAGAACTCTTCTAGCATGCACTAGAACCATCAGAGACTTTTTTACACTTGATTTTAAACCAGTGACAAAACAGTCATGCGACAAGAAGTCTGTCGTCCCAAATACCGTGATACAGAATTGGAAAGTTAGGGAGTCTCTGTTAGGGGGTCTCTGTTAAGGAGTTATATCAGGCTTGCATTACAAGCTTAGTTCATGTCTTTCCAATATTCACAGCTGCACTTTATTTATGTTGATTTTACTTATAAATCCATGTCCACACTTCATAGAACTTTACAGGAGCATTTATTGTCTATAAAGGTTATGTAAGCCTTTTTGAAGTTTTCTGTATATAAAACACAGCTTTTCTAATTCAGTCAGTAAAAGCTGCAAAACTTTGGCAACAGTTTTATGATAACGCTTATTTTCTGCAGAAAAACAACATTTTTCATGTTTTACTATATAAATTACTATATAATTTGGAGTTTCATGCACAAAACTACTGCTTTCTCAGCTTTGTTCTGATTTCTCTTATAAAAAATATTGATAATAAGATTAGTTTTATATGCAAATAATGTAGCAATGTATTGGCGAGTGGATACACCAGCTATTCTTGAAGTATAACCAGAAATGCTTAGAGGTTTTGCACAGATATGCTGCACAGGAGTTCCTCTAAGGGCAGGGAAAAGGCTCAGTTTTGCACCACATGATAATCACCAAGCCTGTGATTGGTTTCACTATGAGTCAGCAAAACCTGTCCTTCATCATATGATGAAGATATTTGATGTCATGTCATCACACACCATAGTGTCTCATAGTGTCTCAACTCAGTTGTCGTGAAAATATTAAGAACTAGGAAGTTATAATATAACAACCTCTTAAAAGTATTCCTAATTTCTTTTGGTGTCTACAAATCAACTCTGATTTTTTTGACAGATGGATTTTTAATTTATTTTATTTATTATTTATTACTATGCCAGTGCAGGCTATTTGTATGCTTTTGTATAATCTAAAGTGTATTATAATACTATGTATAGCAACCTCCTGCAGTTATTATTTAAATTAATTTTCAAATGAGCCTACCCATAAAAAGCAGAAAACACTGATACCATATCAGAGAATCAGAGAATCACAGAATATTCTGAGTTGGAAGGCACCCACAAGGATCACCAAAGTCCAACTCCTGGCCCTGCACAGGACACTCCAAGAATCACACCATGTGCCTAAGAGTGTTGATGAAACGTTTCTTGAGCTCTGTCAGGCTGGTGATGTGACCACTTTCCTGGGGAGCCTGTTCCAGTGCCCAAACACCCTCTGGGCGAAGAACCTTTCCCTAATATCCAACCTAAACCTCCCCTGACACAACTTCAGGCCATTTCCTTGGATCCTGTCACTGGTTACCCCAGACAAGAGATCAGTGCCTGCCCCTCCTCTTCCCCTCACGAGGCAGCTGTAGACTGCAGTGAGGTCTCCCCTCAGTCTCCTTTTCTCCAGGCTGAACAGACCAACAGACCTCAGCTGCTCCTCAGACAGTTGCACCTCAAGGCCCATCACCATCTTTATTGCTCTCCTCTGGACGCTCTCTAATGCTTTTTATCTTTTTCATACTGTGGCTCTCAGAACTGCCCCCAGCACTCAAGGTGAGGCTGCCGCAGTGCAGAGCAGAGAGGGACAATCCCCTCCCTTGCCCGGTTGGTGATGCTGGGCCTGACGCCCCCAAGGACACCCTTGGCCCTCCTGGCTGCCAGGGCACTGCTGACTGCCATTCAACTTGCCATCGACCAGGGCCCCCAGGTCCCTTTCTGTAGCACTACATTCCAGCCTCTCATACCCCAGTCTACATACATAACCAGGGTTACCCTGTTCCAGCTCAGAATCCAGCACTTGCTATTGTTAAACTTCATACACTTGCCAGTTGTCCAGCCCTATATGTAAGCTCTACTCTTCATTATTCAATGGGATTTGAGGAAATAATTAAACTATATTTTAGGGTTTTAATTCAGATTATTCAATAAGTTGATCTGATGCTTTTGAGGTAGAATTTTGATACTGCCCCTATAATAGTTTTCTTTCATAGATCAGTAGTTATTTCAGTTAGCAAAATACTGCACGTGGTACTCTGTAAGAATTTTATACTCAGTGGGCAAGATATTAGGAAAGGATAGTACTTACTTCTGTAATTAGCGTGCAGTATCTCACAGATATGTTAGAAGCTTTCTCAGGCTTAAGATTTCACATACTGAGAAAATAAAGTAACCTATCTGGCTTGTTGTATAGGTGCTGTGAGTGCTCACTTTTTTCTGAAGTACTTCTTAAACTCAATTATTTGTGTGCTGGAAATGCATAGAGCGAAACAGCTTGGCAATACAAGCCCTTCAAATTTAATTGAATCCATGGCTTGTGCTATATATTTCTGAAATAACTGCTAACGAATATATTTTTTTTAATCTCACTGTGCTTTGTTGCCGTCAGGTTCTCTTACCTACTTTTCTGTTTCTATTTTATTTCTGATAAATTGAGATGGAATTTCATATTTTTCTTCAAGTCTCTTTAGATGGAAAAAAATTAGTATCGCGGAATTGAGGCAGAATCCTCAATCTGAAGATCTTGGTAAAGAAGGAGAAGGAAAGCTAGGGTAGAAAGTTCCAGTATGGAAAATGACTTGATGATGAAGGAGATAGATATGTAGCTTTTGAGATTAAAAATAAAGTGGTGCTGCTCTTTTGCAAATAGATCATATTTACCTGTTTGTGCTTCCCATGCAAAATAAGAGATAAAAGAAATGAGACAGGTGGAAATAAAGATCCTGCTAAGTATTAAGGGGCTATATAATAAGGTAGAAGGAAGCACAGTGGAAGAGAAGTAGAGAAAACGGAACATTTTGTCCCTTTTGACATTTGGGCTGGAGAAGGAGGCAGAGAAGAGGTGGTAAAAGTCATCATTCCTGACCTTCTTTGTCACTGGTGACCATGACACAGGCTGTTTTGGTTTGGATATGTTTGTATGCCATGGAGGTCTTTTGATTGGTGTCTGCCTTTTAAACAGATGCTCCTAGACTCTTGTAGACAAGCTGAGATAAGCTTGTGGGAGACAAGTCTCTAACCTGCTGCATTTCCACATTTTGCTGATCCAGACAACCTGTGATCAAACAAGTGTCTTTCACATATGTGAAGTGAGTTCTGAACAGAATATATGTGATAGTACACCTTGAAGAACAGACCTAATGTATGGGTAAAGGGATCTTTGTCTTACATTTTGATTACAAATAAGGAACAGATTAATTAAATTGATCAAGCCCTGTTAGCACCTACCTGGTACGGAACACAGTTATATGTTTTTCAGTAGAGACTCAGGTTAGTAACAGACAGATCAACATTTTGTCATGCTTAAGAGAAGTGTTTATAGATCTATTGTATATTAAATCTTGCACATTTGTTTACATGCTGCACTGGGTCTGGCTGGGAGATTCGACAACTATCAAACCAGAAAACTGACACTGATTTAAACTTTATGTTGGCTTCTTTCATTATATTCTTAAAAAAAAAAAAAAAGTTTACATTAGTGTTTTTTAAGCTGGGTATGAAATTTTCATGCAAGATGTGTCTGCATCAAGAAAGAGAGTTTACATCTTAAAAACAGTATCTGGGAATTTGGTATGCCCATACATATCAGAAGTAGCCAGAACTCTCCTTCAGCTGAATTAGACACATTGGGTATGGGGTGGAGAAGGCAGATAGAGTACACAAACAGAGAGAAGTGGTTCTAAGATTGATGTGCTAAATGAAGAGTGAAGAAAATCAATATATGACAAAGACTGTCATGGGAAATGATGCAAGGAATGGACATGAGAGATGTGCAAAATTGAAAAAGGTGAACTGATAGCTGGGCTAGGGAGGTTCAACTTAGTGAAAGTGTTCTTTTAGGATTTTCATGTTGAAATACAATGATGAGAAACATTTTATTCACTAAGATTTTGCTGATTCTGTATAGGAATTCTGTCAGGTAGGTTACAGTGAATCTTCAGAGACACCTTTTGACTTCCCATTAAAACAAAGACCATTAAAAAATTATTGGTATTGGCTCAAAGTTGATGTTCTCTGAACTTCGCTACTAGTGATGCAATGTTTTGAAAGAGATAAAAATGACTGAAGTTAGTAGTGATGCAGAAAACTTTATCTAGAAATAGAAGGATACTTCAGGAGTGTTATTCTTCACATAAAGATATTTTCCTTTAATGCACATGGATCAAAATACAACAAGAAAATGATTATGTCCGAGCTTCAGATGTCTTTGAGTCCTGTACTAATGAATACAGATTAGATACAGAAAACACAGGAACAAGATTGTAGAACTGAAGCTTTTGCTAACTTTGAGGGTAGTAGATTGTAGGTTTCCTATTATACTAGCCAGTTTTAGATTGAACTAAGATACCTACTCTGTTAAAGATGGAGGAGAGAGTGCGAGACACTTGAATGTGGCAGAGAGCCCTTTTTAAGTCTGATGACAATATACAACACTTGATAGTTAACATCATTATTTTCATACCTGCCTTTCTCCAAGTATATAACTCTTCTCAAAGTTTAGCATATAACATTTCTAGGAGACTAAAACAATTGATCTGCAAGGAGGTCTGAAATATTTGTATGTGGAAAAATATCATTTGAAATAGCTTTTTCTCTCTTGTCAGCATTCTCATTTGAACATTTTAAAAAAAGAATAGTGAGTGGTGCCTTTGAAGTGCAGCTGCCTTTTCTGCAGTGTAAGAGTATATAATTTGTTTACTGTATATGTAAAAATAATATGTTATCTGAATGCATTAGTAAACTGTAGATGCCTGTAAAGTATGTCATCTGCCTCACTGTAAAATGTGATTCTATAGGTAACAATATTTGGAAAGTATTTAGTAATAATTATCAGATAAAGATTTAAGTCTCTTTTTTTGAGTTCTCTTACAGAACTACAGAAAGGTAATCATTAAAGATGATCAGGATTTTCCAATCTTTTTTGAACAAAAGTGCAGAAATATGTTTCTAATATATTTCATTCACCTAATTATCAAAAGTGTCTCTTTCTAATTAGGGGTTTCATGATTTTAACATTCAGCCTTTTTCTGCTGTGTTTCTGTTTCAATTATTTGGCTCTTATCTCTGTGAAGGAAATGTTATTCCTAGCAATTAACTTGGGCTAATCCTTGAGGTTTTATTGTAACAACCACCACACTCCAGAGATGTCAGGCTGCTGAAGGTGACTAAAGATACTATGTAGCCTAGGTTCAATTTCATTGGTAGCTTTTTCTCGTTTGAAATGTACCAGCTGCTAGCATGAACAGTCAGCATTTAGTAGAAAACTGGAAAGTGAAAAGGCTCTTTGTTATTGTAGGCTCAGTCAAAACACAGTTAAGCACTGTATACTTTCATTGTATACTTAGACAATTTGATGAAAGCTGTGTATGTGGGGGCTAAACTGCCCAAAGCATGCCTGTAATTTTCTTGGTGCATTTAATTATCTTGGTGGAATCATTTAAAGAGAACATATCTTTACATGCTCATTTAGTTACTAAGTGGTCAAGTAAGAGTGGAAGTTTTTCTGTGCTCGGTACCCTACTGTTCTCTATTTTGGCCTAAAAATCTGGTCTGAGGAGAAAGAGATGTTCCAAAACATCTCCAATAGACATCCAGTTTTTACCACCATGTATACAGGTATACGTGTAAAATTTAATTAGAATTTGCATCATGGCAAATAGGTTCAATTTTATCCTTTTATTGTGGCTCTACAACAGTCTCTTGTGGATGTTGAAAAATATTTTGCAAGGCAGAGTGCATTATTGACTACAGAGAAGAAAGGATAATGTAAAGGTAATGGGGCTTGCTGAATCAAATAATTTCTATCTGATTAATATCACAGTAATAACTCCTGTGACTGTAGACAGATTATGCTGTTAGAATTTTGGAGCTTGTATGGGGTTTGGTTTTTTTCTTTTTTTAGTATTTTAATATACATTCATTGTTGTGTCACAGGTTAATTTTGGCTGCCAAGAATGAATACTTTGTATTCGTGTTAGATTGAATCCAATGTTAACCAACTAACATGGCATTCTGAATCTGGTTCAAGATCAAATCAGAGCCCCCTGGGTCCCAAAATAATTTGAAGTAAAATACTCAACCAACCTTATTCTCTGATTAAAAAGCACTTTAGAGATTTCACTACTTCAACAGAACTTTATAAAAAACTTTAAGTGTTTTCTGTCCAGAATATTTTCACCAATTCCCCAAATAACAGGAATAAAAAGTATCATGGCTCCCATTTTTCTCACAAATAGTCTAGAGGCAGGAAATTTAGATCCAGGTTCAGATTTTCAGGAACTTTTTCTAAGGGATCCAAGTTAAGTGGACCTAAACAAGAGTGTTCAGGAAAAAAATCTGTCTTTTCTGTATCTGACACACATAGTGTGTACCATCAAGCCTTCATTTTTGAAACTTGAATGAATGAAATCAAGTCCAGTAAAGAGTTTTTTATGTAATATCTTAGTTTTCAAAAGACAAACGTGACTGCTCAATGAGTGATAATTTTCTGAAAGTTTCTTGTGACTTCCAGGTCAAACCACTTGTATTTTTTAGACAAAAGCTACCAAGATGATGGTGTCAGAGACCATGTCAGGAGTAACTGCTGGAACCTCTCTTTATTATCTTATTTAAGAATTCAAATTTCTGTGCCTTAGCACCAAAGAAAAAATTAGTATACTAATTTGAGTTTGAGATAGTGTGGGACTTGAAATTAACAAATACATTGGCCTATATTGTTTATTTAATCTCAAATGAGCCTCTAAAAAGCAAGAAATTCCATGAGTGCAAAAATTTGGTGGTGTCAAAGTGTAGGTCAGGATGGAAGCAGTAGAACTGATAACAGAATGTGGATGTAGAGAGCTTATTTAAAAAAAAAAAAAAAAAAGGAACAAATTTGATAAACTAACTTTAAAGATCTATGCTTTGGACTTTATCCTAATGGTTACTGAACTTCTACAGAAATTACAGGTATTCTTTTCTGCTGCATTCTGTGATACAGTTTATAGTAATATTCAGTATCCTGAATTTTTTATGGATCCAAGGTGATAATTTGAAATTATATTTATATGGAGACAATAAGAAGTTTGTAGCAGAGGGAATATTTATTAACCCAGGATAAGCTATGAAGGAAGCAAGTACCAGATTTTACAGGAGGCTTTGCCAGGTACATTAGTTTGAAGAGATTTTTCTCTATGCTAATGTTTTATAACTCTGTCTTCATTGTTTAGGACCTGCACTAATTGCTCTAGTCATTTATTACCAAGTTTTTGGTCTTGTCTGGGCACAGCTATTCAAAATTTCATCCACTCTCTAACTTCAGACACCTGATTTGTCGCTGAATTAATTTTCAATCTGATCTAATAAAATTATTCTATTAAAATCTGAACATTTATTTATCTTTCTGTATTTTGTTTTAAAGCCTCTCTGTTTTTCTTATGTAACTCATTATGAAGAGAAGATCTAGCAGATGCACTCAAATCTCTGCCTATCTCACTGATACTTCTGTTGGAATTATGAGTGGAATTGATGTAATTTAGATCACTGATCTACCCAGTGGTAATAAAAATAGAATGAGAGGTTTTACTGATTATACTTTGCAGGTTTAGATTAACAGAAAGTTGTACGTTCTGTGTGAAGAAAAATGTTGTTCTAGATTTGGGGGAAAAAAAAAAAAAACAAGAAAAAACCCCCCCAATCATGGAATACTTGAATATTCATATCTGTAGTAATTTTCTTTCCCCAGGTGAGTTTTGTAGACAGGAACATTTTGAAATCATGGATGTCAGGCAGTAATTTCTATGGCAGAAACTCACAGTGGGAATATAACAGTTTCCCTGTAAGACAGGTTGAAGTGGTGATAGATTTTGTAACTTTGTAATTTCCTTTTTCTTTATGTGTCAAGAGAGAGTTGAATCCAACTTAGCATCTGTGCAAGCGTAAAATTGGCCTAGTATTCATGATTAGAAAATGTAATTTAACTCTTGGTAATAACTAAGATTTCATGGAAGCAGGCAGTATGATCATGAATTTTGAAAGTTCAGACTCACAGTAACTTGTAAAGTAAGGAAGAAATTTTTTTACTCTGCAAGAGAAGAGTGTCTGCTTTTGAAATAGGATACCAGAAATAAGAATTTCTTGTTTCCTTTTTTACACCTGTGGCTGTATTTGCATCGGCAATCAGTTGAACCAGTGGTGTTTATGGTGGTGTAGCATTAAAAAATCCCATGAGTGTTCTATACATCTAGAGACATATGCCAACCTAACATACTGTGAAGCCTTTACCTTTTTCTGCTGTGTAAAGTGTTCAGAAAGCAGTGCTCTTGTTGTTGCTGGTTTTGAAGTTACAAACTTCAAGCATTCCTTGGGGTTTTTTCCCCAATAGTTTCCTTCCCCAAGCAGCACTAAATCTTTGCTGAATGTTTTTCCTTAAAACAAGGACTAGGTGCAGAAGGAAGGATGAAGTGGGGGGGATTGCTAGATTAACAAAACCACACAGAGATACAAACTGTAGTAGACATGGGAAAATGCAGACAATGGCAAAGACCAGAGCTCTTCAGCTGTTAATTGATGGCCCATTAAGAACATAGAGGCAGCATTTGGAGAGGACCCATCTGGACTTTGTAACTGATAAGGCAGCAAATATGAAGATTTTGAATATTTGAAGGTGATCTCTAAGACTGCAAAATTTAGGAAGGGCTGTTTAGTGGAAGGGGAGTGGGGAATACTAAGGTGGTGCTAGGAGATAGACAGGTGAAGTTATAAAAGGGCTGGTTTTGCATAAACAGTGCCCAGTCAGTATTCTTGTCTGGCAGCCCTATGCCTGATCACAGCAGTTTATCTTCCTATTTAATACTCACTATTTTCCCTGTGCATGAGTGCTGTAAGGAATGATGCTAGCAACTGGGGAAACCAGAAGTGAACTTGGAGCCAGCAACTGGAATCAGACCTCAGATGAAGTCCCTGTGTATGTGGCGCCAGCAACCAGAGCAAGTAAGAGCATCTTCATCAGTGTAGCTCAGTGCTCTATGGATCTTAGAAGGATTGACAGCTACTGAGTGATCTGGGGTGAGTGAATTTGAGGCAGGAACTGGAACCAGACTTTGGGTGAAGTGACACACGGTTTCTGTACCAGAACCTGGAGCAACCAAGTGTAGGAACCCAGAGTGCAGAGAATATTTCTCTGCCTGTTTTGAAGGCTTTTACCCCCTTGAACAACACTGTTTTTGACCTCCGTCCTTGGAAAATACTGCCTACTCTTAGAGAAGAGCTAGAAACTACACTGGTGTAAACTAGGTGATAGAGTACTACATAAGATTGTCACAGGGTAAAAAATTTAGAGGTTTTGGGTTTGTTACTGTAGTAAATAGATAAAAGCAAAAAACATCAAAATGGAGGATTGTTGTTGTTCTGCAAACCTTCTTCTTCTTCTTCTACTACTCCATATTCTGCAGTAAAAGTAGTTTGGGATGATTGGACAAAGAATTCCGCAGTTCCTGGCTGTGTTACTAAATAATTGGCAGAAAAGTAAAAATAATGTACGTTTTTAGTAACCATTGGTTAATTTACCTTTAAAAAGGCTGTGTAATCTTGGTAATTCAGCTTTCTCCTGCATTCCCTGCTTTGTGCTATGTCTGGATCATGCTAGTGACTCTGTTTCTCTGATAAGACTTAATAAACAGCTACCAAGAAGCAGCGAAGGCTGAGAGTCCTGTTTGTCTCTCAAACTCCTGGCAAGGACTTTCCAAGATCTCTCCCATCAGGAGAGGCTTAATTATGGCATGGTCAGTGTCAGCAAGAGTTTCAGCGCCAACTGCTGGTGAAGGACCGTGGGTCATTGGTCCTAGGTGCAAGCTGTAGGGATCTGGGTGAAATGAAGTGAGGGTCTTAGTGTGAGTAGCTGGAGTGGGAACTAGGGTTCATAGGGCCCATGTGCTGGGGGGGACACTGGAGTTTAAATTTTCCTCTAACCTGGAGTGTGAGGGCAATGTGTGTCTAATTTGCAGAGCAAACTTCAAACTGGCAAGTAAAAGGCCCAAGTATGAGGCAGAGGGCCTGGGCTGATAATTGAGGGAACTGCAAATTTTTGTGTGCCTGTGAGTCTAGAGAGTTTCACTAACAAACTTCAGTCATGGTCCTGAAAATAAATTAGTTTTCCCTATTGTGGGGACAGTCAAACACTGGAACAGGTAGTCCAGAAAGGCTGTGGAGTCTCTGTCTCAGGACATATTTAAACTTAATTGGATATGGTCCTGAGCACCTCCTTGACGTTGACTCTACTTTAGGCATAGAGGTAGAACTAGGCAGTCTCTAAAGGTCACTTCCAACTCAAGATAGAGTTTTCAAGGTTAGAAAAAAATCTAAAATCACTGAGTTCAACTGTTAACCTAGCACCACTGTGTTCACCACTAAACCCCAAGTCCCCAAGTGCCACACTCAATCCAGAGATGGTGATTCCACCACTTCCCTGGGCAGCGTGTTCCAATGGCTGATCACCCTTTTAGTGAAGATTTTCCTAAAATCCAATCTAAACCTCCTCTGTTGCAACTTCAGACTATTTCCTTTCATCCTGTCACTTGTTATCTGTGAGAAGACACTGACACCCACCAGCCTATAATCTCCTTTCAGGTAGTTGTAGAAAGTGAAAAGGTCCCTGATATGCTACCCTCAGGCTTATCTCTAGCAAGCCTGGTTTTATCCCTTTCCCCTTTCAAATCTAATTTAAAGGTCTTTCAGTGCTTCAGAGCCCTGCTAAAGCCTGTGTGAAGATCCTTTTTCTGCTTTGGGACAGGTGTGCCCCATCTGTTGTCAGCAGGCTTGGTGTTTTGTAAACCGATCTGTGATGAAAAACCACAAAATCCTGCTGGTAACACCGGGCTCAGAGCAGTTATTCATCTGTGTGATCTTCCTACTCCCACCTTTCCCTGCAACTGCCAGGACAGAGAACATTACTTATGCTCCAGATCCCTCAACGAGTTATCCCAAAACTGTGAGGTCCCTCTTAATATTCCTCAAGTTTCTTCTTGGGACTTCATTGCTGCCCACCTGAAAACCCAGTAATGGATAATAATCAGAGGGCTGTACCAGGCTGCAAAATTTCTTGGTTACATCCCTAACCTGGACCCCAAAGAGACAGCAGACTTCCCTATGGTTTGGGTCTGGTATCATCATATTGATCCCTCTGTTTCTCTCAGAAGGGAGTCATGGATGACTTTTTTTTCATGACTGAGGCAGTCATGGTGTGTCAGGTAGACTAATTCGCCCTGGACAATTCCCTGACCTGTGAACCTTTGTCCATGTTGCCGTGTGCCTGACCCTCACTTCCAGAGCCTCACACCTATTGTATGAGGGCACCTGGGAAGGTGAGGTAGGCCAGGAGGGGATTCACCTCTTGTCTTGGGCAGAGACCTGGTTCCATTCCGCTCATCTCTTAGGTCCCCTCCTGCTGCCTGGTGACAAGATGGTTGGGTATCCTTTGCTTCTTGTGATGTGGCTGGCTGGTGAGTATAATTTGATGTAAATTTGTGAAGTGCAAAGTATGTAAGTGATTACTAAACATTTAAATTTCACAAACTTCTCTGCTGAAAACCTATTGCTGTTTGGCTCTCCAATTTTCTAGTGAATGTTTTGGCTGATTTTTGGTAGAATAGGTGGTACGGATTTCTTGAGTGAACCTTATGAAGTGATTTGCAAGTAAGCAAGCACTGCTAACATCTTATCTGTGACAGGAGCAGTGGGGAATACAGTGAGACTGACTTTTCTATAGAAGTTAGCTTGATTGCAGCATGAAGTGCACTTTGACACCATCTATTTTATGAAAAAAACCCACAAAGCAAACTAAAGTGTCTTTATTATGCTTTGTAACATCAATTAGTAGGCACCGAGAAATATTTTCCCTAATTTTATAGAAATCATTCTATTTCCAGTAATTGTGCTTGCCCTCAATTATAGATCCAATGTAATGACAACAGTGACTGAACATGTAGTTAGCTCACATATTCCCACTCAGTTTGCTAGAGGATAGTGACTGATCTGTCACTTTTTAAAGACATTGCTATACTTGCAGATTTGTAGGTATCTCCTGCTGCAGTAGCAATAATTGTACGACATAAACCACTGTGCAGGGAAAACTGCCATGCAGCTGCTTGTTGGTGGTTTGAATATTTTATTTTGGAGGGTATAGTTGATGGATATGATCCATTTATGCTCTTTCTATATCTTGTCCCTGCTAGTTCTTGTCTAAACCTCGAGTATTTCACTTTCTATAGCCCAGGTTTTTTAATATGTGTAAATGCTTGACATAGAATGGACGGCAGTTGAATGTACTTAAATTTTCACATTTTACTTCTGTGCTAGCTCTTCTATGTTATTCAGTCCTTTTTATTTCATGTATTTTGTATGAAGGTTGTTAAAGTATCTGCAGTGTTTTTCAAACCGTGTTTGAAACATTTCTGTTGCAATTTTCCCTGCATCTGATGCCTTTTCTCTTTTCAACTGTAGCAGATGTGGATGATTACTGAATATTAGTGAGGTTTTTGTTTAAAAGAATTTCCAAAAATATCAGAGAGCACACTTCTGAAATAAATTTCAGAAGTCATAATTCAGGATTGTAACGGATAGTTAAGTCCAAATATACATGACAGTAATTTACGGTTTTCAGAACTGGCTGTTGAAATAGGAGTGTAATTCATCTTAGCAGACTTCTTTAAAAAGTTTTACTGAGAGAAAAAACACAAAAACTAGCAGGTATGTGCATATACATAGTGCAGTATCAGCATAATGGAGTCTGGATTAAGAAATGGAAGATGCAGCTGGATTTCAGAGGAATTATATTTGCATATTAAGCATATTTTAAAATAATTTGTAGGCACCACAGCCCTATAAACTATAAAGTTTCTTTAATTCTGTGGTTTAACATTGGAGAAGCAATTGTGGCTGATGCTGATTCATGTATATATGTGTCTGTCTATCTATCTATCTATCTATCTATCTATTCTATATATATATCTAGGTCCACAGAATGGAATTTATCATTGAAATGTATCAATTTTCTAGTAAATTTTAAAAGCTATGCCCAGAATTTTTTTTGTCTAGGTAATCTATACCACCACATATGTGATGGCACACCGTTCTGACATTCTCTCAATAAGAATATTATCAGAGAAGTTTAGTTAATTGTTTGAGGAAGAGCACTGCATGTAAAAGCGCCTCAATGTCCTCTACACCCTCTTAATATATCTGTATATTGACCGAATGCTCAAATATACATTAATATATCTGTATTTGCTAGTACACAGTAACTATAGGTGTTGTAGTTCCTTTAGAATTCCTCCTCTGTCTAATTTGTGATCCCCCATGTATACACGTAAATTTGAACCTGTTTCATAGCTCTCCCATTCTTACCAATCCACGTTTGCCTGGCAGCTCATGAGCTGCATATTCACAGCTGTGTTTATGTCTTGTCTGTAGAAGGTTTGGGAAAGAAGCCCCAGATTTAATCTAAAACTCTGCTTTCTTGATTGAAATCTCTTTAAAACCTGTCATTGTTTCCCCCGAGATATAAAACAGTTACAAAGAGACATTAAACAATTCTAGACCCTCTGGTACCTTGCATTTGTGCTTCAGACCTCTTTTATCTCATAGCTGATGTCATCTTTGAGTCATCGGCAAAAAAAAAAAAAAAAATTATACAGTAACATTCCAGCTCTCACGTCTTTTTTTTTTTTTTTCCTTCCTCCTAAAATCTGGGTAAGTAGCATGTAAATATTTATTGGCTGTTCACAGGCTCACTCTGGTTCTGAGATCTGGTGTAAAGTCCTGGGTCTTGCAAACTCTCTGTATGTGTTTAAATGCTACTGCCTGTTTATCTGTGGTTCTGCTGCCTACACTTGACAAGAATAAGACTTAAATTCATGTTGCTGTGACATTGTGAAATCTTCTCTGAGATTTACTATTTTAAAAAAACCAAAGTGTCTGCAAAGGTTTCTTCTATCTTCATGTAGAAAGCAGCTAGCCTACAACTTCTTATACTGACTGAGCAAATTCTGCTTTGTTTATTCTTTTTGTAGGACCTTTTCCAATTTGTTTTGAGTTCCTAAAATTTAAGGTAGATAATTGTTTGTCTCCTTGTATGTCCCTCATTTTCAAAGCTGTACACTAAGTATCCCTTTTGTCAACAATTGATATAGACAACGTGTAAAATCCTGAATGGTATTGGGTTCTTTTAAAAAATCCATAGGATTTTTGCCTTAAAGTCAGCATTTAAGTTTCCTAGCAAAAACTGTTAGTCCAAAAGGGAAATCTTACATTTTTAACAAATGTGGTTTTGAATGCATATCTGAAATATTTACAGTTGATAGTTTAGAGAGAACAGTCATAGACAGAATAGATTTAAATAGAATAATAGATTTAAAGAATATGCTAAATACAGTGCACACCCATTCTCATTTTGAAATAGACATGATCTAAATGTTTATTGCTGTTGGTATCTTTACTAATCTGGTAGTGGTCATGCACTAAGATTCCAAAAGGCTGACAGCTTCTATTTGGATTCCTTCTGTTGTCAGGTGTCAAGTTTTTTAAATTGGTTCATCTGTAATTGAGACAAGACACTGGCTATTCCATTAGTATTTATGATACCCTTTCGAACAGTAAAAGTTTCTAAGCTAAACCCTACAGGCTGGGTTATTATACCAAAATATTTGTGAACTTCAGTAACCAGTTAATTTCTGAAATGAAAATAAATTTGTTATAAATTTGTCTTTATGGATGTTCTATCTTCCTGTTGCTAACTGGTTAGCCTGCTTCACTTGCACCAGATGTAAAATAAATGGGTAAAACAAACAAAATATGTGCAAGTCTGTACATACACAATAATGTATCTTACATTCATTTCTCTCTCCAAAAGGATGTTCCATTAAAATGAACTATAATACCTTCCTTTCCTAATACATCTAGTATATTTCTTTATTTGCTTATATAACCTTTGTCAGGGGTTATGAATGTGAGAGTTGCAAAGCATGCCAGTACTGACACCACAACTCATAGAATCATAGAATGGTTTGGGTCAGAAGGGAACTTTAAAGATCATCTAGTCCAGCCCATTGCCGTGGGCAGGGACATTTTTCACTGGATCAGGTTGCTCAGAGACCTGTTCCAGTGATGGGACAACCACAGCTTTTCTGGACAACATGTTGTGGTGTCTTATCACCTTCCTTCTAAAATAGTTCTTTCTTGAGTCCAATCTGAATCAACTCTCCTTTAGTTTAAAACTGTTGTCCCTTATCCTGTCCTTACAAGCCCTGGTAAAAAGTCTTTCTTCATCTTTCTTATAAGTCCCTTTAAGTATTGAAATGCTTCATTGAGATCTCCCTGAAGCCTTCTCTTCTCTGGGACAAAAAACTCCAGCTCTCTCAGCCTTCTTGATGAGAGAATTGTTCCCACGCTCTCAGCCTTTCTTGACAAGAGAGCTGCTCCAAACCTCTGACTGTTTCCACAGCCCTCCTTGGGACCTGCTCTAACATGTCCATTCAGTAAGCAATGATAGGGTACTTAGGCAGGGTACACCTTTCTTGGGTAATTCCACTTGATCAGCATGGTGTATATCTTGATGCTTTTAGTCAATCTGCCATTCTGTTAATTAACATGTATACTTAATGTCACTTCCTTTCTGTTGTGCTTTAACCCCAGCCGGCAGCCAAGCCCCATGCGGCCGCTCACTCAGTCCCCCACCAGGATCAGGGAGAGAATCAGAAGGGTAAAAGCTGGAAAACTCATGGGCTGAGATAAAGGGAAAACAAAAGCCATGCCCACCAGCAAAGCAAAACATGGAATGAACTCAGGGCTTCCCATGGGTGTTCATTATCTCCAGGAGAGCAGGGCCCCATCGCCTGTAATGGTGACTTGGGAAGACAAAGACCATCACTCCAAATGTCCCCCCTTCTTCCTTCTTCCACCCCCTGTATATACTGAGCATGATGCCATATGGTCTGGAATATCTCTTTGGTCAGTTGGGGTCACCTGCTCTGGCTGTGTCACCTCCCAACCTCCCATGCACCCCCAGCTTCCTCACCAGTGTGACCATAGGAAAAGCAGAAAAGGCCTTGGCTCTGTGTAAGCCCTGCTCAGCAATAACAAAAACATCTCCATGTTATTAACTCTCTGTTCAGCACAAATCCAAAACATAGTCCTGTACCAGCCACTGTGAAGAAACCCTTTCAGTACCCCTGCTGAAACCAGCACACTTTTGTAAAGAAAGACGGGGCTCTGCCTGATAGGAGAAGACATACTTAATTTGCCTGAGGTGCACCAACCTGGTCTGCATAACTAGTTTACACCAGCTCTATTAATAAGTCTTTTTCTCATGCATTACAGTTTGAAGTCAAAGGGGTGATTTTTAAAGAATATTTGGTACAGCTTTAATGACAGATGATAGATAAATATTTTGGATATTACACTTAGTCTTGGTATTTGGGGTGGATATCTGTTTCTGGTCACTATCTCATGCTAGCTCATTTCCATGAAGAACTGTGTAAAGGGAGAGGTAGAGAAAGCTGTGATACGAAGGGCAGCAAACTATCTAAGTGCTTCAATAGCAAGTATACAACCTGGAATTTGAACTGAAAAAAAAAAAAAAGCAGCAAAATGGTCAATATTACACTGCTTGACTTTCTGAAGCAATATTTTATTCAAAGGTTTTTCTGGTTTTGTTTTTGTTTGGGTTTGTTGGTTTTTTTTGTGAAAAGGACTGACTATGTTTTATTGCTGTATATTTGCTTATTCTGCCTTGCTGATGGCTTGATATAAGATATGAGAGTATGTTCCAGAGTTATGATTAGGCTTTGGTCCAGCCACTGTTGAAGGAATAGACTGACAACGGAAACCCCAACTCTATTTTTAAAGTCTTCTGAGAACGGTCAAAGGGTGCTATTTCCATCAAAGAACTCTGCTGTCATCATAAGGATCCATTTGCAGTGAACAGGCTGTGGTTACTGGGAGAAATTTGTATGCTTACTGGGGGAAGACAGGCCTTGGTATGTTACTATGAAGAAATAAAGGCTTACAATTTATAAAAAGATGTTGAAAACAACCAATAGCAAGTACTGGAAGTAAAGCTAAATCTCCTGAGAATCCACCTCCCCATGACCACCACTAATTTAAGATCTGCTCTGGGTATTGGTTTCCTTCATTTGTTTATGGGTTTTGTGGTGATTTACAATATGAGGTCTCTAAGCACACCTTTGTTTTAGATGTTAACACATACTGCTTACGAGAAGATTTATTTATAGACATTGAAAGCAAAGGAAAGCCTAAGATGATATATTCATGTGACCTCTTCCTGATTCAATTACATGACTGTGATGTCTGTATTTTGGGACCAAAATACTCATGCAGTATGCACTTCTGTGTGGACGTACTAATAAATTCTATCATATTGCAGTAGACCTGTATAAGCTTTTCTAATTACAGAAATGAAAAATATAACTTGAATCTTTTACGAACCTTTTTTGGTTCATAAGCTGACTCTGATATTGAACCTTGCCTTAGTCCTTGAATACATACTTTAGTTAACAATATTTCTAGTATTAATTTATGGAACAAGTATATTAGTATTTATTGAAAAATTTTGTCTTCACTATTATGAGTGGATAGTGTGGGGAAAAGAAGTGCTCTCAAGAGATATACAGAAGATTCACTTCTCTTTGGCAGAACGGCAGAATGTAACTGCTGGGAGACAAAATTGGTAGTTCTGTAAACAGGGAACATCTGCTTTTCTGGCATGTATGTAAGAGAAAAAACAATACAAATGGTTTAATGACTGGAAATATGGTTTGGGTGTTTTTTTAAAGAAAGGTAATAATTAAATTTGTCCTGTTAACTTATCTGTCTCAGCAGTTTACAGTTTAATCTTATTCCCATTATTATAATTTCAGATTTATGTCTTTTTAGATGAGCAGGCACAGGTTTTTTTCTTGTGCTGCCTGACAATATGACTGAAATGCTTAAACATGGAAATACTGAATAGAATATGGCAATGTGAGTACCTTTCAAGTTGAATGGAAGTATAAAGTTACCTATAAGAACATTTGAATTAGGACAAGTAAGTATGTCCAAACTTAAGTTTGAAAATAAGTATTTAAATTCCACAACTTTTTATATGTTCACACAGCTTCAGCATGGATCATATGCATTGCATATTGCCTCTTTGCTCTTTGTTCTGTTCATTTCTAATTTGATAAGGAAGCATATGATTAAAGTGCATATTACTCAACTTAAAGAGAGGGATTTGAGTTGTTGAAGAACTGGGTGACTTGTCATTGTTTTGATCTGAAGAAGAAAAGAGAATAAAAGAATACACAACAAAACTCTCCTGGAAGAAACAGTACACTTTCTTTCTCTATGTACATTCTTAATTTATCTCCAAAGAGGAGGTTCACACACTGTCCTCCCTTTCCAAGTTCACAGACCAAGGGTAATTGCTCCTGCTCCTTCACATGACAACTTCTGTCGTGTACCTTTCCCCATGTGCTTGGTAAGGCAAAGCTGCTTCTAGTAGCTAGTCACTATTCCCTAAATCTCAGGACTCCACAGACATCTGTAGTAGTTTTTGGAGACTGCTGATCAATGTTGAGCCATCAGTAAAGACCTGCTAGGATGCATTGATAGAAACTACAGGTAAGAGTGTAAGCCTAGTAGGGTCTAGTTAATTTTTGTCTGTTTCTTTGTTTCTATGTGTTTTGGATTTGGGGTTTTTTGAGGCTTATAAACATTTTTTGAGATTTTACTTTGTTTCCTGTTTCTTTTTTCTCAGGACTAGTCAAAAAAAGAAAGAAGTTGCTTTTTGTCTTGACAAAGAGTAGGCAAAATGAAAAATCCATGTCATCCACTAGCTTTGTAACTGTAATAAAAATTACTTTTCAAGTGAGAAATCTGTTCTGTCTTCCAACAAAAAAAAAAATCCAAAATATTCAAAACTTCAATTAGTCAAATCTGTACTGCGTATTATACACAAGTGTCAGTCATTGTGTAACATTGAACAATGATTTTGTTTATTAAGAATTGAATTGCCTTAGCAAATAAAGATTAATATAGAGGAGCTTTTGGAAATTTCCCCTAAGGAATTTTGTTGTTGAGGGTTATACCTCAGTTATTTGTCAGAGAAAAAGTGATATGATCATGAAGCAAGACTTCTGATGTAGTTATGTACTTTTGCTCTGAATCTGACTTCTGCATGGACATGTGATACAGAATTACCAAACTTCTGTTCTTAATTGCAGGAAAATTACTCTATTTTTTCAGTACAGGAACCTAAACCAGCTGAATTGTTCTAGCTAGATGGCAAATGAATACATTAAGTTATTTTTCTGGATCATAGCCTCAAACCCAAAACAACCAAAGCATGATTTAATCAAAGAACCTTTTAATTTTTATGAACTTAATTAGGAAGTCTAAATAGTTAAGACTGTGTTGCCTTGGTAAATAATAAATTCAACAGCCAGAATTTTTCCACATCCTTTATCATAAGGAGAAAAGCAGTAGCAGAAATAATAAGCCATACTAGAACTGTTTTCTGTATCAGTTTTATGAAATTAATTTTTCACAATATAAGAGAAAGAAAAAATTCAAATTTTCCAAGTGTTGCAGTAACAATAACTGAAGCAATTAATCCCAATAATAGAGTATGAGTTCATAGGTTTGAAAAGTTCTGTTCTTTTCAGATGTGGAAGTAGTGGAATCCTTTAAAGTGGTGTTCTATGAAGCTTCTGTTTTAGTGGAATAATTGACTATATCTACTAAGAAGTTGGAAGCTAGGTAAATTGTGGACTCTTTTTTAATGGATCCTTTAAATGGATTTATACAACAGAAACATGTAGTTAACACACTTTATTTTTATACTGGTATTTAGGAAGTCTTGGTACGCTTCATCAGCTTGCTAACTTGCGTCACCTTTTTTCAATTATCTTCTTTAATGCAGCAAACCAAGGAACGGGTGTGACAAGTGTTTCATATACATCATTAGCCTTATAGCAGCTGTGAAATTTGACTACAGAAAAGTGATTTATCACTCTACCAAAAAAAAATAGATCAAGTGAAAAAGCACTTTGACTACTCACTTAATTCTGTATTTTCACTGTTGTCTGGTGATTTAGACTCACTTCCCACAAAACACTGTCTAGAAATTCAAAGACCAAACCTACAGCTTTTATTAAAGCTGCTGTATTATCCATGATGTAGGTGGATATTGACTATATGATTTTCCATTTTTGTAAAAACTGACTATGATGCACTGAGTATTTTTTTGAGAATAAGATTAAACTATTTACATAATTATAAGGGACATAAATAACACAATTTAAAAACAATTATTTCCTCTATCTAAGTGAATTTTATCAAGCTTTCTGAAAGAATAGTTCTGTATCCTCACTTGACTTTTAGCATTTGTTATTCTACAGATAAAAGAGTGCTACATAGTTTGCAGTACTAAATGTTGAGGAATCCATTCAGTGAAAGTATCTTAGAGAGCAGCTGCAGTGAGAGCTGCAGGTTGGGCTCTGGGAGACCCTTTACATAAAGAAGGACACAGGACCTGTGGCCCAGCCAGGGGACCGGACACTCGGAGGCCCAGCAGGAGCTCAGAGCCCCCAGAGTCTCCTGTGCTCAGACTGTGGTGGCACAAAAGCCATGGGGTTCCTGTGTTCAGGGTCCCTCATGGGGGGCACCAGCTCGAGCTTTATTTTGTTACTTAGTTATTGCACCATGATTAAATTATTTGAAGGATCTGGATCTCTGAGACTGCAATGGGAACCCTGTGGTCAGGCAGGTGAGGGAACCTGGTGTGAGTGTGTGAGTGTGGGGGTGTAGCTGCTAAAAGGTCTCCGTCCCAGCTCAGGTGGTGCAAGAGTGACTGTGCCAGAGGGCCCCTGGGTGGTTGGACAGGGAAGTTTCATTAATGGAAAAACGAGAATAGAATTAGATCAATTTCTGTTTTCCCAAATTCTGGGGGTCATACTAAACCCATTTGGAATCAATTTTTTTTTTAAAATCACTGTTTTAACTTGTTATATAGCCCTTTGGTATAGGTGAAAAGCACTGGACAAAAAGTATATATTTTTCCCTATATATCTCGGCATAGAATCAGGAACAGAATTGCAAAAGTGCAAGTACAAAATATTTGCACCTGGGAGCATCAGAATTCAGTTATCAGCAAATGTTCTAACAGAGAATATGTCTATGATTATCCAGTGTTTTTAAAAGTATATTGGGTTTACTTTAATTGTGGTGTTTCATTTCATTCCCTTGTTTAGAAAAATATTTGTCCTGGTTTATTTTCCCAGCCTGTCTTGTTTTTTTCCTCATCAACAAAAAGTCACTGTCAAATTAGAATGACATTTTGCTGGGAGAACTACCCTATGACTAAAAAACAAGAATAAAAAAAGAGAGGAGTTTTATTATCAAGATATTCAAACAGTAGTGTGCACAAAATTTAAAAGTCAAAACTTTATATGCACGTTTTGTAATGGAATATATAAAGCTGGAATTTTACAGTATGAAATTAGTGGAATTTCTGTTTGCTATCATTCTGACTGATGGCACATTTGGTAGAGAAGCTAATTGTAAGATATAGTAATCTTTAGTAATCTTTTTGAGAATATTTATTGCAATTTATCAAGTGAGAGACTGTGAATACCCATGAAGAAATAAAGCGGGTTGTGTCTTGTTTCTTGTGTGCTCAAGAATTGTGCAGAAAAAAACCTGTATAACTAAAACATAGTTGGAATAAGATGAAGAGAAGGCAGCAGAATTATGTCTATTTCTAACTCTAAAACCTCACTTCAGGTTGTTCATTGCTTTTCACGAGAAGAGATGAAAACATAAATATGTAGAAAACAGAGGGAAAATATATATTTTTGCACTGGGATCAACCCAACTGATGGTCCGTAGTGGATTATAAATCATGTTCTAGCGTTCAGTAACCATGAAGGATTATTTGTCAGTTAGGGGATCTTGAAAAACAAGGGTTTTAAGAGACCTCAGGGTATGTATATTTCCTTGTCTCAGAAAAGACTGACTATACCCCTGCAACAGCACAGATGTTAACATAAACTGCTTTTAAATACCTGTGGTGACAACATGTTCTATAACCAACCCAGTTTTAGAGCCTTACTAGTCTTATCATTAGGAAAGGAAAAGGAAATATTTTTTCCAATACCCAGCCTGAATCTTGCTGCAGTTAAAGATTTATATTACTAGTTCTACGTGTTACACATGGGAAATATAATATTCCTTTCCATTTTGGAGCAGACTCTTATACATATTTTAAAACTATTACTCATGGCCCTAATTAGTTTGTTGGATTTATTTATTTATTTATTTCACTAAACATCAGAGTTTCTGAGATTGTAAGTGCTCTCTGGAGCAGGTTGCTTATGATATTATTCAGCTTGAGATGTTAAAGATGGATGCTGATCAGTTCATTTGACTGCCTATGCCAGGGAAGGGGAAGAGTTGGAGGATCTGGGAAGGGGGATAAGTAGGTACAGCACTCATGGTAGGAAGTTATTTAGCGTAGTGGGAATGTGATCAAACCATGAACCATTCTAGAAAGACCTTCAGAAATTAAGTAACAGTTGAAATTCAGGCTAAATATTAATTTGTAAATATGAGGGGAAACAAAATCAATCCAGCTTCATGTTTAAAATAATTGGCTCATAAATTAAAAGTAAGATCTTGGTGTTATAGTATTTCAGCTAATGAACCAGCTTAATACTCATTAATGGCTAAAAAGGGCAATTAAATATTAGAAATTACTTAGAACAGAATAAAGAACACAATAGAGAACATCTTTTTGCTATTCCAGAAACACGGGATTTTTTCCATACCTTTAATAATAAATGGAATTGTGATTATCTTATTTTGAAAAGAAAACATTAGAACTGGAAAATGTTGAGAGAAAGGTCAAATGAGGAACAGGATGACAATCAGATGAGGAACCAATTATTTGAGGTTAGGACATTTTAGACTGGAAAAGACAGGCTGGAAGTGACATGGACAACAAACTTCACTGAAACTTGTGATGTGGGAACTTGATAATATGAAATGCAACTTGTGGACCCCAGACTGAAAACAAACACAAGAATTTGATTTTCCTGTAGCTGAACTGTATTACTTCAGTGCACAGGAGGTTGCAAATTGGAATTTCACATGAATTCAAGAGCAGGCTGGAGGCTGGACAGGCAGAGGATGGAAGGGAGGCATGTCCCTTTCATGCTCAAGTACAAAAACTGCTTGCCTGGATCTGAAAATATCTTGACCTGAAAATAATGGTGAATCCTGGGTAACTGAGAAGAAATCATAAGCAGCGTAAGAAGGTCACTTCTGTACTCTGTCGTCAAGATCTTTGCAAAACTAAGTTGCCAAACTCTAGAAAATGTAGACTTCTATAAAAGATTCGTGTATTCATTGATTGTGACTGCTGCCATACCTCCTCCCCCTCTCTTCCCTCCACTTCAAATGCTTATAATGGGGTTAGATTTAGGAGAGATTTTTTGCTGTAGGAAGAGGAAAATCCAGTTCCATATCCTAGGGTAACACTGCTAAAGCTTAAACTTGCAAGTAGAAATACTTTTATTTTTCTTAATTAAGACTATAAGATTGTTTTTTAAATGGGACAAAGATAATGTTTCCTGTACTTGTTTTAAGAAATGTCTGAGCTTATTTTGTGATGTTAGCCATGCACTGGTGCTGTGCATTTTGGACAAAGTTCTGCAAAAAATAGAACCTCATGGAGGTAGCTTTTCATTGAGACCATTCCCCTTGGGAAAGGAAGTGGTGGGCACAAACAAATTTTGGTGGGCACAAACAAATCCATCTTGGGTTAGAGCATTGTCAACTCTGCATGTAGTTACTTATTTTGTGAAAAAAAAAAATGCAGCCACTGTAGACTGCAATTTCAGGTGAACTTTACCTGTTTTCCAAGATTATTCCAGAAAACTCTAAAGAAATGCAGTCCTGTAGAAGAATCAGTTTAGAACTAGTGTTCAAATGCTAGCAAGATATTTATTTACATCCTGTGCTTAGTGATAGAGTAAGAGATGTGAGTAGAATGTTGTCTATCAAAGAGTGAAGGCAGCTGTGGATTTTTACTTAGTTCATTTTTTCGCAGCACTGATCCATAATCAGCAAGTGTCTCACATTAATCAGGCCTGTATAGAGCATCAACTTGATATGCCTGCTTGTTTTACCATAATAACCCAGGAATTCTGGGTTTCCTTGTTTAATAGACATTTATTGGCTTTTTAAAAAATATATTTTTCTTGATGGAAAGGATGTATTATCAAATAAAATTTTTCCATGGTTTTACAGAAGAATGTACTTTCAAAAAATTCTGTATCACTTTGCATTTAAGTTAGTAATTCCTGTGCAAGTTTGAAGGTTTATTGCAGCTGTGAGTAAATGTTAGGCAAAATATGCTTTTCTGAGAAATCTTTCTTCTTGAACTATTATAAAAGAGCTGATTCATTATCTAGAACTGATTAATTTTCAGTGTCATGTCAATTTTATTTTATCATTCATTTTCAGCTCTGAATAGAATAGAGATTAGCTGGATGTTGACTCAGGAGATAATAAACTAAATCTAGGGTATAATTTTCCCGCAAAATTTGTATGTATATATTTAGTGTATTCATGGTTCTGTGTTTGATAATATAAAATATATTGAATTGTGTCTATTTCTGGATACAATTTATGTGCATTGTATAAGTCACTACAACTCTTAACTAGGGAATATATATGCAACATAAATGAAAAAGTTTCATTAACTTTTCAAATTTCTTTATTATCCAATTCTGTGTTGATAAACTAGAGAATTGTGAAGGAGCAAGGTCATGTCAAAAATATATTAATTTACCTCGATCATTGAATCCCTTTGCAGCAAGTCAAGTAATTGAGTAATAAAAGATCAATTTTGTTTATGTTTTGACTTATTATTTTGTCACAGGAAGCTCAGTTTAAGTTCACCATCATTTTATATTGAAACCCGAGGAAGAAGACAGCCTGAACATCAAGACAAAATAGTGTTTGGTAATGAGCTACTGGACTGTGGTTCTTTAAAAATTAATTTTTAAAGCTATATAGTATACTGCTTGATTCTGTATTGCTGAAGGCTAGGAATAAAAGTTTTCAGTTAAAAAAAATTTAAATATTTAATGTATTCACAAAAGACATACTTTTGTGTAGAGTCAAGTTCTATTTTGGTAGCTTGTTCATTCTTAAAATTAGAACATATTGAATTTGTAACTGTTTTAGAAATACCTTTGTTTATCAGTGTACGTTGACATTACTACATAGTCAAATTTGGAATACAGCTTCAGCTCTAGCCAAAGCAAATAGAAATTTACTTTTGCAGTACAAAAAGTTATGTGGTTACCTACTTTAAAAAACCCCCAAATGTCCAAAACTGTCCTTTTCCTTTTTGCAAAAGTTATGCATTTGTGTGAATACATGAATGGACAATGGACAGTATTATGACACATTAGCTACATGACACTAGGTAAATTCTGCAGGATTTCAGATCATCTGAAATACATTTTAGCAATTTCAATGTTTCTATGTATAAACCTTCTTAGAATTGGGATGGAGTTACTCTGTCCGTGTCCTTTTGCTAAAGGGATGAGAGATTAATCCTAATCAGGTATGAGATTTCTGGACAGAAGGGGAGAACTTTCACTTCCTCTTCATTAAGGAAAAAAACCAGTTAAAAGTTGCTATGCATCTGTATTTGTGCATAGATAGAATTATGGGAGTACAAAATGTATCTCATGGTTAACTTTACATAATTCTTGATGATACCACTGGTGGAAAGCAGTTATTAGTAACTGATGCTTAGAATGTGTGTACTTTTTGAGGAGCAATAGCAGAAGCAGTTTCTTGAGCAAATGACCACCATTTATGGATATCCTTTCCTGCCTGTGATTCCGTGCACTCTAAGCCTGTTTTATTAAAAACCAACCGACCAACCAACCAACCAGCCAACCTAAACAAACAAACAAACCAACCAACCAAACAACAACAACTCCCCCAACCCCCCCCCAAATAACAACAACAACAAAAAAAAAACCAACAAAAAACAAAACCAAGACCCCACCCCCAAAAGTAAATGGACTAGAACATGGAAATGTCAGAGCAGCTATATGAGAAAAATTGCATTTTAAACACTTACTGAATCAAAACAATTTAAATATGTTGAATTCATGGTTCACAAACTAGGTACTGCAAACAGAGTACTGCTTTTTCATGATAGCATAGCAAGTCCATAAAACTCATTTCTATTAGCATCTTCAAGCCAGAAAAGCAATTACAGACCTCAGCCAGAACGATGTTTCTTCAGTGAGAACACTTTAACGCTAAATCATCTTAACAGGGCGTAATTGTCTCATTTGCAGATTGTATAGGTTCTGCTAATCCGTTATGCTCAGTCCTGAATGAATACTTTTAAAAACTTTACTGCAAAACATTCTGAAATACCGTATAATATCATATTCTTGCCACTTAAAAAAAATAGTTAAAAAAAAAGTTTAAAAACTACTGAAGTTTTTTTACCCTACATAGCAAATGTCCAGCTTGTTAAGTGTTGTAGCACAAAGGAAAGGGCACACTTGCCATTTAGGTGAATACCAAAAAACCTCGGTGTTGAATGCTACATACATTTCTTAAAACATTCTGTGCTTGTATTTTGGGATTACTGAACTTAATGATCGATAAGGTTTTTGTGATGCCAGTGTAAATGCTAAGTGCTTATTTTTCTGAATTCTAGAATATTAAAATACTAATTTCATTATGTTAGAAACTCTTGCCCTTTTATACATGTGGATTTAAAAAGAAAGTAGTAATTTATTTGATTAATTGTCATTTTAAGTAAGTTTTATGTATGTTCATAGAATCAGAGCAGTCTGGGTTGGAAGAGATGTTTAAACTCATCCAGTTCCAACCCCCCTGCCATGGGCAGGGACACCTTCCACTAGACCAGGTTTCTCAGGGTCCCATCCAACCTGGCCTTGAACAGTTCGAGGGCTGGGGTCTCCACAGTTTCTCTGGGCAACCTGTTCCAGTGTATGCCTAATCTAATCCTACATTCTTTCAGCTTGAAGCTGTGACCCCTTGCCCTATAAAAGATAGGATGTGCCCTTGTAAAATGACCGAAAGCATAACTTTATTTTTTAGGGAAATACGAATTACAATAGAGACTATGCATATACCTCTGTGGAATGATGAATACTTTAATATAGTAGGGAGAATAAATACAATTTGAGTTATATGGAAGTAATGTAATGTAATGATAAGTGCAAGCTAAGTTGCAAATCTCAATTTTATTCTAAATCTTGGTATTTATAAATTCATGTTTTAGTATTTTACTATTTTTAGCTCTAAAATATGTATGTTCAAATATTGATACGGAAACCAGATGATGAAAAATGTTTTAAACATCTTTATTTTTATCTTACATGTGTTCTAATTTTTCCCCACCAAATAGATAATTTTTTAAAATTCATTAAGGGACGCATGTAGTAATGAGTGTTTAATTGTATTGTTAATAATTTGCAGCCTATTACACTGAAGATTAAAAAGCAGAAAATGATTTTATTAATGAACTTGGAAGCTAAAAATTTCAGAGAGCATTTTATAGAAATGGAAGCAGAAGCAAAAGGAAGAAAGATAGTTTTTTTGCATTAATTAATTCTTTCTGACTCCTACATCTTAGAATTGTTTGCAAAAATGTCTTTAAATCCTTTTCTGTACTGTTGAAACCACTATTGCTTGTCATGCAAAGCTAGATAAGAAAAACACTGTCTGTAACTGCTGATTAGTCTGAAATGTAATAGTTGCCCATTTTAGCAGTGAAGGGTCTCTTAAAAGAAAGCCCTGTAACTTGCACACGTGTAAAATCACACAAGTGGAAAACACACTTTTGATTTCCTTATTTAAAGGGTGTGTCACTTAGCTCCTTTGGTGAAAATGACTTTGTCTCTCCCAGCTTTTATTTCAAGTGCCCAAAGCCATGGTAGTGTCATAGTATTGCAGTTGCATAAGGGGACTGTAAATAGCAGTTCTGCTTTTAGAACATAATTGTTCAAGTGATCTCAGAGTTCAGTACAGGCGGCCGTTGTGTATCTGCTTTGATAATAATAATTAACACCAGTATAAATTTGTAGCTGGAGGGGACAGTGACATATCATATCACTCTTGTTTTATCAGCTTCCGCCCCCTTAAAAACTTGTAAGGCAGTGTATTTTGGTAAACAGTTACATGCCTGTATAAAAATAAGTGCTTCTTCTGCTGCTCTCTCAGAGGTGATTTTCTTAGTAAGTGGACAAGTTTTGGAAAATAAAATTATTTTTAGTTCTATGACACAGTGAAACACTAAATATAATCTGTTTTGGCTTGCTTATATCAGCTTTAGTGTCACATATTAAGAGGTGAAAAAGAGCTTGGCACTTTATGCGTCTGGCATTATATTATGCAATAACTTGTAAAAGCACTTTTCCAGAGTGCTCTTACTCTTGGGGTATGTCTTTTGAGGATCAAGTTCTTATGACTTACTTGAACTTTCACTTGAAAAATGCCTCCTGGATCTTTGGTTGTGCACAGAGATTTCTATATTACATGAAAACTTAAAAGTTAAAATTCGGCATTCTGAGGAATAGTGTTGATAGTTTACTGTGCTGACAAGGAGCACTGTTGTTTGCAAAATTGCACTAAAGGTTTTTTACTCTAAGTGTTAAAAATATTTTGCTAAGTAAAACTTAGTAACAGTGTGCTTACAGTTTGTTTTATATTGCTAAAGAAACAAAAGGACACAACACTTGTAAAAGCCATGAAGATAGTGTGCAGTCTGTGTCACTTTGATAAAGTCTTGAATATAAATCTATATGGAAATCTTTACATTTATAGTTGATATAGATATACGTCAAAAGAATCTCTGCATATGTACATTATATCAGTCATAGAAGTATAATGTCTTAATTTTCAACAGATGTTGCAGGATTTCTTAACATTGTAGTGTGTATATAACTTCTAAATAATTACTTTTTTTTCTTGTACTTCATATTGTGACAGGATGATGAAGTAGTACTTCAGTGTGTTGCCAGTATTCACAAAGAACAAAGGAAGTTTTGCTTGGCAGCTGAGGGACTTGGGAATCGCCTGTGCTTTTTGGAGCCAACATCAGAAGCTAAAGTAAGAAGCTGATACTCTCAACTGGTGTAACTGATCAGTGAATGTTAACCTACTTATTCACAAGCACATTTAATTATGGTTTCTATGTATGTTTTTCTTCTTGACTTCATCTTAGAATTGTTTGCAAAAATTTCCTAGAGATTCCAAATAAATTTTGAGGCACACTTGTGAACAGTTGAAAGCTACTATTCTTTAACGAAGAAAATTGCTGTAACTGAAATACTTCCTATTTTCAAGATAAGTCTCCAGACTGTTATTAAGATTTAAGTTCACTAAGCACATGTATTTCTATTACTGCTGTAGGTTGAAATCTATTGATACACTGGATTGATAATTTTAGAAGCATTGTCACCTGTTAGTTACTGGTGTTAAGCATTGCTCCTGACTTCATTATCAATCAGGACCTTAAATGTACAGGGACAAAAATGATTAAGTAAAAGAAAATTTTAAAAGATTAAAAATGACAAATTGAAAATAGAAGCTAGAGAAATGGGAAGAAAAAAAAAAAAAACAAAAAAACCCCAAGTAATAAGCAGAGCTTGAGAGGAGAAAGGAGAGAAAAGATGAAACTGTAAACCTCTACTAGAACAGAATGTTAAGAATAAATCAAATGGAGGAGGACCTCCTCTCTCTTTTGTTCTCTCTGCATCTTTTTCTTAAATTGTTTTTATTTCTTCACTTTTCACGACCTTAAAATGCAACGTTATCAAGAATTTTGTTCTCTCTTGTGACTCCTATGTAAAAAAGAAGAAGTGCATATCCACTTTAAAGCTCATCCACAGCCATGATCTTTATAATGAATCACGGAATACGGAATTGTTACTGTTGGAAAGAGTCTGTGAAGGTCATCAAGTCCAAACTCTCTACTTAGAATAGGTTCAGACAGAACAGATTGCTTAGGACACCCGGGTCAGAGTTTGAGTATCTCCAAGGGTGGAGACTCTACAACCCCTCTAGGCAACCTGTTCTACTGTTTACCATGCTCACAGTAAAAATAGGGGGTTTTGTCATGTTTAAAAAGTATTTGCTGTATTTCACTTTGTGTCAATTTCCTCTTGTCCTTTCCCTGCGTACTACTGTGTAGTCTCTGGATCTGTCTTTGTACTTTTCTGCCATGTATTTGTATACATTGATGGTTCCTCTTGAGGCTTTTTTCCCTTGGACATATCTTTCTTTGGATATATCAGTGCCAAGAAATTGGAAAAAAAAAAGTCTTCTTTGAATGTAAGTTTCATGTTTCAAAACCAGCAGACATTGATTCAAAAATTGAGATTTCCTAGAAGAGTTCATATTATTATGTCATAAGATTCTGAATCTTATCTATCTAGTTACTGCTGTAAATATCTTCTATAAACCTCATACATCAAATAAGATCATGTACCTTCTCTTCTGTTCGTCAGTGACATTAGAGAACTACAATATTTGTGGTGTCATTCTAAAAGACAGGAAAGCAGTAATATGTAGGGGAAATGCTTTTTCCTTTGAACCTGAAGAATTTTCATTTTACTGTGAGGAATGCAGCTCAAGGAATGTAAAATTGCTGTGTTGTCAAGTTATGAAGAATGGATTTATATTGTTTTCATACAGGAAAATAGTATGTACCTCAAAACCACACAAGTAGACATTAAGTATAGATCAAAAAATTAAAATAAATGTGTTCAACCCCACTTTTCATCCTGTTTCACCTGTTCTGCTGATCTGTTCTTGTACTGTTTAATTACTTTTACAGTATGTCCCCCCAGACCTTTGCATCTGTAATTTCGTCCTTGAGCAGTCACTATCTGTCAGAGCCCTTCAAGAAATGCTGGCCAGCACAGGGGATAATGCTAGTGAAGGGGTAAGTAAATTTACCTCAAAGAACATGAAATCTGAATATAGATTTTCCTCATTTTTTTCCTTGTCCAGGATTTTCTAGAAGAGGGTCCTGATGTCAGAGTTTTCTTGGGACATTATAGCGCCGCTACTGTATTCATATTAATTTCTCTTTGGCAGTGAGTAGCTGGTGCAACTGTCTTTTGAATATTTGCAATCCACAAATCCAGAAACATCATCAATTTGATTGCTTTGACCCCAGTTTTCCAATTTCAGCTGAATCAAGCTGAATTGAACTCTTATTCTCTTACAAAGTGAGCGTGATAAAACTCTATGGCTTTACTTATTCTACAGCCTAATGGTTTTTCCTGCACTACAGCTCTTTAACTGGCACATATTATTGCACAGATGAGAAAGATGGAGATCTGTCACCTCTGATCTTGCACTGTCAACCTTTGCATACATGGTTTTCAGACTTATTAATACTGATCTTTTGTTTTCCACTTCATAAAAAATGATGATTTTTTATTTTTGCAATTACATTGCATTCTATAAAACATAGGCTTAGGAAATCAAAAGATTGATTTAAACATTTCTAGTATTCCTAAGAAATTACATAATTTTTAATATTTCCAAAATATTCACCCCAAACCTCAGCTGAAAGATTTAATCTGAGGTTAATAAAGATATATGAATATTTTATTTGGGATTGGAAGTAGAGGAAATGTCTGGTGAAAATGATCACACTCTTGCTTAAGGAGCAATAGACAATAAAAAAGACAATGTAATCTGTTGTGCTGTATTTATTTTGAAAGTATCTTGTCCTGCATTTATTTTAAAGTTAGGTACAATCCGCTGGGGAAACTGCAGTAGGAATACAGCAGTTCATTCTAATAGCAAGGCTGAAATAAAAAGTGGTTTGTTTTTCATATTAAATTTAGATTGGAACAGAGTTCTGCTGTTAGTTTTAGATTTTTCTACAGGAAGAATGTAGCTTATTCAATTTGGAGGTTTTGTTTTTTTGGTTTGGTTGTGTTGTTTTCTTCTTTTGTTTTTTTTTAGTAAGTCAGCCTTAAAGTTACAAGCGATTCACTTAAAAAACTCTCAGTAATAAAATAGCACGAATTGTTTCATTGCTTGTTGTCAGTATTCATATATTTGTTGCAAACTGAATACTGAAGACATGTAATTTTCTTCTGATGACCTGTTTGTAATTACAGTTGACTTTGCTGTTAAGATTTTCCTTTTTCATTAAAATAAAGAAAGTTTTAATGCATAAAAAACGTATTATATTCACTGCTACATGTTTTTCCAGTTTTCTTCACCAAACAGTGGAGTTCCTGCAGGATTAAAACCTTCTTTTTACGAATGACATATTTTGAAGAAGCTTGGTGGTAGTTTAACTTATGTGTGGTTCACAGCATGTAAAACCATTTGCCTATAGGTGTATAACCATTATTTGAGTTCTTAGAGTATCCTTTAATTATCTTTGTCCCTTCCAAATGAATCCAAGGATGAGAACTGACCTTAAATAGCATCCCAAAGGAACTCAAAAGACGAGTGTTAAATCCTCTAAAGGAAGCAAATGGTTGCCACTCCCTGATCTTGTCATAGTTTTACATATTCAAAATTAACAACTGTACTTGGTTGAAACTATGGATGCAGTTCCTTTAATGAATCTGAAATATGTTTAAGATTAACATTAGCAAGTAGATATTCCTAGTATAGCCTTAAACTGTTCTGGGCAGTAGGTATGCTATTTTCTCTTTCAGATTTCAGTTTCTGTATGTATATATACATATTTATGTTGTCATTTTTTTTAATGCCTGCGTGAAGTTTATAAGAAAGGTAAGTAGTATCTTATTTAACTTAAAATATGTTTTTGCAAATGCTGTGTTTTACTAAATCATAATAAAAATTAGGTAACAATAAAAGCCTTTGACAAAAAAACCCCATTTGCTCCTTTGGCAGATATTTGGCTATTGCTGTAGCAACTTCATTATTATGATTTTTTCCTCACTGTGTACATTTCATAATCTGTTGCAATATTTGCACTTATTCTTTGAACTGTCATAGCTCTTCATGTTGTTGCATAGTTCTGATCATGGTCCATGATCAGTGGAGTTCTGACCTTGTCCATCCTGTTCTGCAGGCAGCCCAAGGGGGTGGCCACAGGACCCTGCTGTATGGCCATGCTATACTACTTCGACATTCGTTCAGTGAAATGGTAAGTGAGGGAGCACTTGCACTGAATGAATAGCATGAATAATAAATGTATTTTTACCAAAATAAAAACCACGTAAATTTGGAATGATGTTTTTTCCAAGCTATTGTCTGCACTAGATGAAAAAGAAGTTAATAACTTATGGTGTCTTAACAGGATTGTTCAGATTCTTTATCTAACTCAGAATCATAGTGGAAAAGCTCCTTTGGCCATGGATTATTGCTGTGTCCTTAAGGAATTCATTTTAATGATACTTCCACTAGCAAGTACTTCTACAGCTAGAATTTGTTGTGATATATGTTATTTTTTTCCCCATATTTTATGAGATAAGGTGTTCCATTTGACATCCCATAGTTCCCAGGGATTATGCCCACAAAGATGCTGTCTTCAGGCTGCCTTGTATAGATTTCATCATACTATATTCTACAACTGGAAAATTTCAGCCGTTTTGAATCTTTGACCTACTAGGGCCCATGTAAATACACCTAACAGAAGGCTGAAGAAATGAGAAGTTAGGAAAACATTTCCCTTCCTTTTTCCTGTACTAGAAAATGCTACATTAATCTTCAAACTTCATTGCTTATGTTTATAAACCATAAAAATTGTAGTTGCCTTGATATACCTTAGTTGCAAGTATGATTACTGCCTTTTGGTATGTTTTTTAATGTTTCCATGAATCAAATTGTTATGATAGGGCTGTAATTAGATGTTTTCCTGTTCCTATCTGATGAGCTATATGAAACTTCAGAAGGTAGAAGCTAAATTGCACAGCTGAAGTAGAAATGTGCTGCAGTGGAAAATAATTTAGATGTTTTAAGTTCAGGAAGAGCTTCTGTACAAATATCTTCATGTTTAACTAATTAAAAATATGATAGTAAGATGATGTAATGTGAATGTATTCATCTGGCATGTGTGTTAATGGATACTGTCGGGTTTTTGTTTTCAATAACTTCACTGTTTTGCAGTATTTGACATGTTTAACATCATCGAGATCCCAGACAGATAAACTTGCCTTTGATGTGGGACTACGAGAAAATGCAGCAGGTACGGCAAGTTATTTTTGAAGGAAAATGAGTCACCCATTTCTGGTTTTAGAAGAGGCATTGAGTTTAATGTAACTGTAAGCTTATGAATGGGATCCTTATGTTTTCACCAGGAATAGGATGACTGAAAGAAATGACTATCAGTACTAATGACTTTCAGCAAATTAAATGACTTTGTGTAAGAATGTGAGAGAGTCTTGCAATTAAACTGACTTAACACAACTGCAATAAAATGAGTGATAATGGTCAAAGAAAAAAGTGTCTGTCAAATAAAATAAATATGATGCATTTGTTTTGGTTTTGTGTTTTGACACTACGGAAAAGCCATATATTGGTGCATTCACAATATACATTGTAACCAAGAATCAAAAGAAGTTTGCAACTTGTAGTGCAGGAAACCAGAAAATATGTAACGAGCACATTGCTAAAAGAGCTGGATAGAAATACACACATAAAATGGACAAAACAATAATGGGACAAAGTGGAAGAAATACAACACAAATGTGACATTACTAGAAAGATTTAAAATCTAATTAGTGTATTTCTGGGAGTATTGCCATTAACATTATTGCTGACAGAAATATAGTAAAAAAAATTCTGTGTTTCCATGAAAACACATATAAATTATGAGTTGCAACTGGGAGCTATATTACATGAGTTCAAAGGTAACTTAGCCATAAAGAGCCACAAATAGATTTACATGCTGCTCTGTACATAGTGGTCATGGTTACTGAAAGTGATGAGTACTCCTCAGAATATAACAGGTGACTGTAGTACTCAAGCCCAGATCTATATCTCAAAGGGAAAATCTAAGTATCTGTATACACAACTCATTAATATAGAGCTTCAAATAAAGAAATACCAGTTGTGATAATATAAACCTGTGCTTTCTATTGTTTTTTCATTATTTTGAAAATAAAATCAAATAGACAATTGATGATGGAGAGGCACTGGCAATGTAGGTGTTAAAATTTTTGTAAATCATAATCTTTGAATCTTTCTTTTCAGGGGACTCTCTACAAAAGTTTCTCTTTTTAATGAGTGAAGTTTGTCTTTCAGTTGTTTATAACCATACAGAAGATGTCTTTAGACAGATATTAGCGGCCTGTTACTTGGCTATCTTTGATGGTTGCCTTAGTTGGAGAACATTTTCTATAGGCACGTTGAGAAAAGGAATGTATGTCATAAAAGGAATATGTATGTTTAATCTCTAAGAAAATAGTTTCAGTGGAATCTGTTTTTATAATTTTATAGCTTTTTTCAGAATTATTGTACATTTTTCTGCTTAACTGTACATACTCAAGAAAACCCTTGAACACATAGGTAAGATTCAAAAAAGCAACACATAAAAAGAGTGCTTTGTTGCATTTCTGCTCAGAGGGTTTTGGTAACTACTGCATGCCTGGAAAGCTCATAAACTGACTACCATAGAATCACTTCCCCTTGCCCTACTTCCTCACCTATGAAACTGTCCTAATGAATCAGTTTGAGCTGCAGGATGTATTCTTCATGTAGCAGAGGGAAAAGCCATTGGCTATTAAAAACTATTCCCTTTGAAGATTTAGCATTTTACATTTGTATGGATGTAACTAGTAATTTTGTTTTAAGGAGGTTTTACATGAAATATCTTAATCAATCAAACACATTTCTGTGCTTTGTCTGATTCTACCAAATTTGCCAATGCATTTTTTTCCCCTTCGCATTGTCTGGTGAGAAATTTGAATTCAACTTGTTTTCTTCAAGGTCCTATCTTTCACACTCTGAAGAGTGTGAAATTGTGAAATGAATTAGGTAATCTTCCCAGAATCAGTGTGTGTGTGTGCAGAGTAACTTGGAACAGTTAACATGTAGTGTTTAATGTGTAGGAAAAGTTCTATGGTTGTCACTCTTAGGTTTGGCTATTTTGTAATCGTATGGTTTGTAGTGCTAGTCAAACTGCTTCCAGATCTGATATGCTACATGGTACAGAAGGTTGTGAATTAAATATGACCATTAAACAAAAGAAGACACAAAAGATGATATATAAGATGAAGGTAGCTGTCAGCAAGTTACTGGCAAGGAGAACCTCCAAGGGAGAGCAGTATTGAGCAGTGTTTTGTAAACAGTCTCTTTGAAAGTACTTGAAAAGGGAAATATCAGATATGACAAAGATTGGTTGACAAAAAGTTTCAAGGAAAAACAAAAGGACTGAAAATCATCGAAAAGAGTAATGATGTGGTCTTATAAGGTGAATGTCCTGTAAGACCATTTTTATAATGATATTTCAATGTTGAATAAAGATATCCTTAGATCTCTTGGGAGTTGTCTGTTTTGTAGAACCTTGATTAGTGCCTCTGTCCTATAGGTGAGGCATGCTGGTGGACAATACACCCTGCTTCTAAGCAAAGGTCAGAAGGAGAAAAAGTTCGAATAGGTGATGACCTTATCCTGGTCAGTGTGTCCTCTGAAAGATACCTGGTAAGTTTGTTTCTTTAGACAGCGGTCAAATGATGGGAAAATACAAAGTTCTGTGAGGATATGGGGAGATTGGTTGGGATTCTTATGAATTATTTTTTTCTGATCTAGGGAATAATGTCAGGTTGTAATGCATTTTTATTTTTCCTCACAGAACGGGGTGCATGTGTGTGAGTCCCTCCTCCAAAACAAGACCGCTTCCATGCCTTTTTCCCAAATTTGAGAGTACTAATTCTAGAAGAATATTTATATATTTACTTTCTAATGCATTCTGGTTTGTTGATAAATTAATATACTAGATATTTTAGGTGTATAATTTTCACTCTTTCCTGTTACCATCATCTTATTTCAGCATCTCTCCGTGTCAAATGGAAATATTCAGGTGGATGCCTCCTTTATGCAGACATTATGGAATGTACATCCTATATGCTCAGGAAGCAATATTACAGAAGGTTTGCGATTTTATTTATTTAGAAATGTATATAAATTAGATTAATTTGTATGCTTTTGATAAAGAGTGAAAATTAAAATAACAATTCACCTTCAGAACATCAACCAAAAAGTTTAATGAAAATAAAGAAAAGGAGCTTAGGAGAGAAGAATACTTGAAGAGAAAGCAGGGAAATACAGATACATCAGTATCTGGATTAACTGAAGGAAAGCTGAATGAGTGCTGTAACTTCAGAATAACAAAAAGCTGCATGAGAAATGAAGACTCGGTTTAATTTGGGGGAGTAGGAGCTGCAGTATAAAGCCAGAAAACTTAGGTTTTTGCAAACAATTTTCCTAAATACTGTTCTCCAACTACAGATAAAGCAGAAGAGAGATAAAGGTACAGGCAAATGGAAAGCAGTTTTCTCAAAGTTCCTGTTTCAGTCTCTTAGTTCTGTTTTTTAAGGGCATTTCCTCAATATCCTTTCTGGATGTTACAGCCATGCATCCTTATTGTCTTCTCTTATTCAGCCTAAATCAAAGGATTTCTTTCTAGAAATTTTACAGCACTTTATGGTCATGTTTGAAAAGCATCACCTTCTTCTGTGAAATGTCTTGTTCTGTACTGAAAATCTGATCCACGCAGTATCTCTGCTTATTTCAGTGCCATACTTTGTCAGTAACATAGCAAACACTGTAGTTCACCTTTCCTGTTCTCTGTTCAAAGTATCAGCACTTGACATTCACAAATGACCTAAATGTCTTTAAGTCAGGATCATTTTGTATCCTTTGTTTGTAAAATTAATCATTTATTATATAATAATATACAATATCATAGGACAAAATGGAGCTTTAAGGGAACTGAGAGAAATACAGCACTTCCCTGGGATCAGCTATAGTAAGTCTTGATAGAAGATGACTACCCTGGAGTTAGACTTAATTTAGTAGTCTTACTTGAGCTATGGTTGGGCTTTTCTAGCCCCAAGTGGTTTAAATCAGCATCCCACAGTGTTTCTGTGCACTAGCCCATAAGGAACCTGTCTCAGAGTCTTAGGTTTTCGTTTTAAGAGCATATGGGATGTGGATTTTGCTTGTAATACTGTCTGATTGCTTTGACATGCTAGAGCTGGGTATTTAAAAATGGCTTTCTGGGAGGCTGCCCTTAAAGGTCATAAATAGAATAGGGGTCAACCCTGGAAAAGGCTGTGTTTTCTCAGGCTTCACAGGTAAAACAAAAACAAGCTAATGGAAAAACCATCCTACAGCAAAGTTTAAAAATTTAACAGATGAAAAACATAATGAGCTATGCAGAGAGATCATGGAAGACCAGTGGTATATTTTAGATTTCTGTATCTGAAGGGATTTGGCAGCTAAACTTCCTGAGCTTACAGAATTACAGAGTCATTGAGGTGGAAAGGATCTGGTCCAATCTACTGTCCAAGATGATCCACCTGGAACAGTTTGCCTCCCCTCCCCTCCCCTCCCCTCCCCTCCCCTCCCCTCCCCTCCCCTCCCCTCCCCTCCCCTCCCCTCCCTCAATTTTATATAGGTTCTCAGAATGGTTTATGTGAGAAGTGATCATATGTCAAAATACAGCAGTCTAGCTCAAGTGGAATGAACAGAGAGAGAGAGAGTGGGATTTCCTGAGTCTAAAACTGGATTGGGAATTAGACAATGCCCTTTTTGTGGTATTTGTAAAACTCCTGAGAAAACATAAATAACAGAAAAGTATATTTTTTCCACATTATGTGTTTGCTTTGACTTTTACATTAGTTGGCAGCAGGATTATCGTCAGTTACAATTTTCCTAAATTACAAATTTGTATTGAATCAGCTGGATAGTATGACAGTTTCCTTCTACACTTCCTCCTTAATGTGTGTTCTTTTAAAAGGCAATAATTTCACTTACAAGGTCAGAACAGTTTGGTCTAGGGTGTGATGAATCATTCTTCTCCTACACCATCTTTGTCTTTTCTTTTTAATGTGAGGCAGAGTGCCTGGTTTTGACCTGTACTCTTTGTGTTAAATGGGTTGGAAAGCTAACTTCCATTAAACTTAATCTTCAGAGCTGCAAAGTGTTCTTCTGTCCTCAGTCTCCTGCTGTTGCTGTGCACTTTTGATTTTGACACAAATTATAAATATCAGAACAAACTGATGAACTCATGAAACTATTTTATATTGAGATCAATTAAACTGTATTAAGGGGGAGGAAACTATGGTATTACCTATTTGATTTGGCTTTTACCTAAAGCACTCAATTTTCAAAACAATCATTGTTTTTGTTGTTTTAAAGAAGTTTTTAATCTGCTTTTCTGTCTCAGAATCCTAATTTGAGTTTTAAATGTTAAAAGTTTGCCTTTTTTGTTTTGTTTTTTCTTTTTTTATTATTTTCAGAAGAAATAATTTTAAGTAAAAAAGATATTATAAAATAGTATGTTGTCACATTAAATTTGTTCTTGTTTAGTTTCAGTTATGAGTGAAAATTTGGAAAATATATCTTATCTAGGTATTTTTAATTTTTTAAACTTTTATGAGGGTGTTATTTTCATAGTCAGTGTTTTAGCTAACGAGTAAATGAACCTCTTCTTCAGGATATCTTCTTGGTGGGCATGTAGTACGTTTTTTCCATGGCCACGATGAGTGCTTGACAATTCCATCTACAGATCAGAATGATTCACAGCACAAGTAAGTGATGGTGCATTTTTGTATATTTCCTTCTTCAAAAATGAAACAGATTGCAATTGAATTTGAGGTTAGGTAGAATAAACACTCTTTCCAGCAGTTTTTAATTAGGCAGTGACATTGTACAAGAAATTGAGACAACTAAGCAGAAAATCAGTCATGAATTCTTTCATAGTTGAATTTCAAGTAGTTGATTTCACTGAGATTTCATCCTGTTATGTTGCTTGTCCCTAGTGCAAGCTGCTGTAAGTAGAGGTAAGAAAGTGTTAGCAGGAGGATGGTAATGTGAAAAAAAAAAAAAATCCCTAAAAAATCTCTGTAAGTTTGGCCTCTAACAATGACTTTCATATTTTATATATTTTGCACTTTTTTTTGCAGGTTTTTAGCTTTCTCAAATTTGAGTAATATATTAGGAAAATCATGTCATATTAGACTAAACCACTTTTGTATTAAACCTATATCTACAGTTTTAATCTATTATATTGATTTATTATTAGAATTTTTCTGTATTTTTTGATTTTTTTGTTAATCAGAAGCAAAGCTAATAATTTTGCTATGCAACGCTGCTAGCCTTAAAAATCATATTTAAAAATTAAGTCCTTTATATCCATTGTGGCAAATAAGTTGTTCTTTAGGTAATTTGATACCACAAGTAACATTCAATTATGTCAGTAAACTTGTCAGCTCTAAATTTTCCATGTTTATGTTTCTGTGGAGTAAAAATGTCTCCAAATCTTAAAAAGAACCCAAAACCCAGAAAAATTCACTTGGTGATTTTTTTATTGCTGTTTTCTTCATATGTGTAAAGAAAAAAAGTTTTGACTGTGTATGAGAAGGTACACACCTAGTATAAAAATACTGGCAATAGTATAAGGATCTAGATACTTTGTGTTGAACAAATGTTGTATTCAGGCTTATTTTGTAAAGGACCTGTTTTTGCAAGGTTAAAATAGATGCTGAGCTGTTTCAGTGTGTTCAGAAATGCTGGTTTTTGCTACTTCTGTTACTTATTTAGAAGTCAGATATCGCTAATAGCAAAACTAATTGTAGAGTCCTATTCACCAGTATGATGTTATTTTTTATACAGGGTTGATGTTTACTGTTACTGCCTTAAGATTTGTTTCCATGTTTTTTTTATGTTAAGTAAATTAAAGGGTAAAATTAAAATGTATATTCATCTGAATGAAATATATATATTTATAATCCTAAAATTGGAAACAAAGTGAATGCTATATTGAACATTTTCAAATGTGTAAAAGTGAGAGATGATTTGAAGTTGTCCTGTCTTTTGGATTTATGAACTGAATAACAGACATAAGGCCAAGTTTGTCTGGTGTCATAGTTGTAGGAGTCACATTTACATTGTCAAACAAAATGAAAATACAAAAAAAAACCCAATTAGTAATAAGAACAGGAGAAAGAGATGTAGAAAATGTTTGTATTTATTTCCATTGTGTTTATTTCTCTTTATTTAATCAGTTCTATGCATTTCATCAGGAATGTTAGATAAGTTAAGTTAGACAGGAGCGAAGATTTCTCTTTTCATAAAAGAGAAATCTTATTTTTGAACATTTCTGCAGACAATGCTCTTTAACAATTCACACAGAGTCTATTCTCTGACAAGAATTCTAAGGTCTTTTGTAATAGGCCAAATGGAAATACTTGGGGTGGAGATTTTGAGCATCAAAAAGGCTAGCTTGGCAAGAGAAAAAAGAGATGGATAGATGGAATCAAGTAGATGAAAAAAAAGTTATGTGGATGCTGTCATGAAAAAGCAGCAATTCTTTTTTATGTGCAGCTTTGTTACTGAAGGAGCAGGTCACTAATGCTAGTCTGGTGTTGTATGTAGAAAAAGCTGGAAAAATATTTTAAATTTTAAGATGTATAGGAATTAGAAGTATAAGAGGTGAACAGAGACTATATCTATGACTATATCAGGTGAACTGAACTGTATTTATGATACTGAAATATACCTACGATAGTCCTTTAGAGATAGAATGGCTGTGTTGGGCCAAGGAGAAATTAAGGAGGTCAGAGAGAGTGGGAATGAA
The DNA here is from genome assembly GCF_965178545.1 of Coloeus monedula. Classification (NCBI taxonomy): domain Eukaryota; kingdom Metazoa; phylum Chordata; class Aves; order Passeriformes; family Corvidae; genus Coloeus; species Coloeus monedula. The sequence goes on along the minus strand of NC_138786.1, from coordinate 32,940,786 downwards.
TACTTAGGTTTGAGCTTAGCTAGGATTTAGAGTCTGCCAAAAGTAAAATCAGTAAGGTCAGTGGGACCAAAGATATATAATGAAAATGAAAAACTCCAGATAGTTACTTTGCATTCAGTATATTCATAGAATCATGTAACAACTCAGGTTGGAAGTGACCTTGAAAGATCAAATTCATGGAGTCTGGAAATGAAGATGAATTGACAGCTACAGTTTTTTTGGCTTATTTTTATTCTAGAGTACCAAAATATTTTCATGCAAGATAAGATGTGTAGAGAATAATACTACCTTTACTATGAGGAATATGTATTCTTACTCTTCTGGTGGACTAACATTTCAAAATATTTGATATCTCTTGTGTGCCATTAAACGTGACTCCTAAAGTAGAGGTGTAAATATAAGTCCAACATCTTATAAAGCAGCTGGGTGCTGCCATGCCTCAGTATATTTCATGATTCTTCCAGGATTATATTGGTGTTGCTCAAGAAAGACTCTTAAGTGTTCTCAGTAGAAGAAAAGGTTTAGAAATACTTGCTCAGATATGAAAACCACAACTTTCATTTTACAGTTAATTTTCAGGTCTCATAGTTGCATAAGAACAATACTAAACAGCTTTTTAATTTTTTGCCTGCTAACTGTTGAAAATAGGAAAAGAATTTGACAATTTGAAAACCAGTTAAAATTCTGCATTTCAAAATGCTACTTTAGTTCAGCTATATAACAGCTAGATTGTGACATCTTTATGCATGCATTTGCAGTATTCAGTCAAGTTTGCCAGAGCAGGAAGGCAGATTTTAAATTCCCTTGCTGCACATTTTTTCAGACACTTAAGTACAATAGAAGGTCCAGCTTCTGTTCAGGCCAGCATGAATTAGTCCTTCTCAGAGGAATAACATGTAAAAAAGTTTTTCATCTTTTGGTAGGCATTCAGACCTTTCCTTTTATCCATTGTATTTCCTATACTCATTATAAATGAGAAAGTTTATACAAATTCTGGTGATTAGATGACAAGACATGAATGATTATTAAAACATTAAAAACTTCCTGTGAACAGGGCTAATCCACCATAGATTGTTTTTATTTGATTATTGAGTAGAATATTAGTTTCTGCACTAGAACACATTACTAACCCTCAGCCAATAGTTCAAGAAAACTAAATTATAGTAAAGCCTTAATCTTTTCACTTCCTGTTTTTTATTTCTCTGAATGCATTATCTGTTTTGTGAGGATTACAATTCAGAATTTTTTTTTATCACCACCATTTTTGCCTTTTAATAAGAATCATAGAAGTAATTTTAGGAATGAAGTCTCTGATGTTGTATTCATGTTGTTTTCATCTGAAAATGTTTACCTTTATTTTAAATAATGGTATGTATTTAAAACCATTAGTAATGTAGATTAGTATCTTGGGAACTGTAGGAATTACGTATATTTATGGCAGGTTAAATGACAGGAAAAGCTTCCCAGCCACTTTCAAGGCTAAGCTTTTTATCAGCTCCTGAGAGAGACTACCTTAATGGAAATAATCTAATTTACCTGGGACAATGGGATTGTTTATCATAGACTCATTGATGAGTAGGAATCTTCTGTCCATTCAATGACATTTGTTTACTGGGAGAAAAGTAGTGAATCATGTACAGTCTACAGAGAAGTAAGTTATAAATACTGTGTAAGCACAAATAAACACAAGAGGATGGTCTTCTTAATCTTTTCTGTAGGAAAGTGTTTTATGAAACTGGAGGAGCTGGCATTCGAGCAAGGTCACTGTGGAGAGTAGAACCTCTCCGAATAAGGTACCGGTATTTTTAATTTTTTTCTTTTGTTAGCAGCTTTTGTTATATTAATAGAAATTTGATTGTTACAGACTCTTAAGGCAGAATACATATTTGCCACGCATTATGGTATGTGTTAGTAGGCTCTCTGTCAATGACAAAAAGCAATGTACTGTGATAGAATAGATTTTTTTCTGTCTCCCATATCAAAAGCAGCATTGCCTATGAGATACGTCTACTAAAGCACTGCTTCTTTCCAAAAGTAAAATGCATTCCTAGTTTTACTTGGAGTTTTATAAGCGTGAGTGGAAATAAGAGCAGTAATATCCCTTCTGTGTTTCTTGGTTTTTTTGTTTTTTTTTAAGATTATCTCCTTCCTATGTGATTATCTGCCTGTTATTTCCCTGCAAGTGACATTTCAATGTATATCATAAGAGCATGTATGGCCTTTGATGGCCTTCTGGACCCTATGTTTGTTTTACCCTTGGTGTGTTTGTGATTGTAAGGGAAATACCCTCATAACTAAGACAGATGTAGGATAAGCCTGTGGAATGTTGAGTCCCCACTTAGGTTTAATTTGTTTATTTAGTCAGTCAACTAAAATACAGTAGTTAATTTACATATGTAGGATTTTTTTATGGACACCATATGTAACACCCTGATAAGATGGAAAGAGGGTGTAGAAACAAGAAGATGGAAGCCATACTCCTTACCAGGATTCCCTTTGCAAATGAATTAACAGTTTTGCGTCTGTTTTATGCAAGTATTGAAATCAGAACCAAAAAGGAATATAGCACATTCTATCTTCTGAACATCCTTTAAAACCCAAAGTAGAAATACTAGTTTTACTTACTGAAACTATTTTTGGATGTCTTTTATGTTTAGCTGGAGTGGAAGTAACATCAGATGGGGGCAGCCTTTCCGTCTTCGACATATTACGACAGGAAAGTACTTGGCTCTGAATGAAGATGAAGGAGTAGTAATATTAGACAGAGAAAAGTCAGACACAACATCTACTGCCTTTTGTTTTAGAGCATCAAAGGTAAATAAAAACAATGCAAATTTTTTCTGAATGTGGAGCACTCAAATACCAAGTCTGAATTATTTCAACAACTGTATACTTGTAATTTCTAAATTGAAGCAAATGCCAGGGATTGTGTGTTTAAATACAAATATAAACAACCTGAGTCAAGAATAACAAAGGTCTCATGGAGGAAAAATAAGGCTGATTAGAATAAACTAAACTGCTACCAGTTTCAAAAAGCAAGATTGAAACTAAATACAGTGCGAGATACAGTGGTTTAATATGAATAGTTTAATAATTATAGACTTATTTTAGTTGGACAGAATCTCATTAGAGTGTTACACATTCCAGCTCTATCTGTCATAATTGAATTAAATTGAATTCAGTTCAGTTGCTATTCTTTATGCAGTGTGCTGATAAGAACTGAACTTAATCAAATTTTTCCTAAATGTAAGGCAAATGTAGTCAGTGATTTCTAAACCATATGTTTTCAAATTGTGCTCTTTAGTGAGCTGCTAACTGCATGTTATTAGCTTTTGCATTGTTCCAGCTGGGAAAAACATTACAAGAGAGAGACAATGAAGAATGATTATGGAGGTACACAAAATTAATAACTTTTTTTTCCAGAAAGTGAAAGGTTTTATAATCAAAGATGACTAGAAGTTTTTATGTTCTTTCATTATTTCACTTATAAATAATTGCCATAGCTGTTACAATAGAATTTTTATTAACTACAAAAAGCTAAATTTCCCCAAAATTCTGAATGCTATATGATCATTAAGAAAAAAGAAATCTGAAAGAGAAAAAGAATCGTTAAAATTAATTATACACTAGATGAAATCTAAGAGTCTTGACAAATGCTAGACTTTTTTTAGTATAATAAACCAAATACTTCTTTTTAGCATGTTTAAAATAATATTAGTGTGAATGCATTTGAAATTTCAAGAATTTTTATTTTAGCCTATCAAAATAATTGAAAATGTTAAAAAAAAAAAAAAATTGTTGTGCTGGGGCGTTTATTACAGCTGTAATTTTTTCCCATTATTGGCAAATCATGGCACCCTGGTAAGAATGATGAGTATCCCAGGAGTGCCACAGTTACTGGTTAAACATTGAGCTAAAATTCCTTTGATGTATTCACTGCCTGTGGCGATCTGTGGCTGAAAACCCCTCCAGCGATCTGTTCACCCACTGCTTTTCCTATCCCACGTACCTAGCGACTACAACAACTGCCTAATTGGACACCAGCTGTCCTGCTGTTTTTCAAGATTTTAACCCATGCATATATATGTATGAATTTTGAGTATTTAAATTTAGTGTTTATGTATGCACATTCATAAAATAATTTCTGTACATTGAGTAAACATGCCCAATTTTCTTACTCTTTGTGTTGAGGTGTGCCTCAAAGGCACACTAGTGAAATTTATTGCAGTGCACAAAATGACTAAGCTGAAGTACCGTAGTAATTAATTATGCAGAAGTCATTCATGCCTACTGTGTTAATACATAATATGGTTGTTAATGTACATTTTTATATTAAATTCAAGCTCAGTGTCTCATCATCCTGTCCCATTAGTGCTGTCCTATATAGGAAAGAATATTTTTACCTCATGATAGGTTATGAATTTGGTGCCAAGGAAAAGAATTGTTATTTATTTGCTAGACAGGTAAGAGCTGCACTGTCCCATAGGTAGAGACATTAGTGTTTCCAAAGGTGAGGGGTACAATCAATGATAACTCTTCCTGAAGAAAGAAAGGCAATGTTTGGGAAGAGAATAAGCTCTAAAGATTGACCTGGACTGTAAGAAGAAAAGGGCTCTTAAAGCCAAGTGCTGCTTTCACACAAATTGAGAGAAAAAAGGACTGTAGAAGTTAATAGTTAGACTAGATATACACAGGTGTTTTTATCCAAATTTCTGCATATATGTATTTGCAAACCTTTTATTGGTTCATTTTCCTGATGAAGAAACCTTTTCAATTGCCTGTACCTTTACAAGGCATGAATTCAGGGAAATTTCAAGATATCTGTCTAACGTCTTCATGTCCAGCTGTGTACAGATTCTCAAAATAGGGTGCTGGATACCTGTCTGTTTATAGCACTCCCACCCCTTGGACTAATAGAATAATTCTGATTGAAAAGGACTCTGGGAAGCCATCTAGTCCAGCCTTTTGCTCCAGGTAGGGTCAACACCAGTTCAGACCAGGTTGCTTACAATAAGCATTGCTGCAGAGTATCCAAAAGGAAATTAAACTTTTCTCCATTGCGGTGTTCTTTCTGGCTTGGAAGCCAGCAAAAGGGTTTTGTAGAAAAAACATATTATCTTTGCCAGAAAGAAGAGCTATGTGAATATGCAAATCCCCAAGGCTTCCCAGTAGCCTGTAACACGACTTAAATAAAGTCTTACTTTTCCAGCAGTTGTTACACAGACCTTCCTGTTGAAAACACACCTTCTCCCTCAATATTCTTATATTCCACTTTAGCAATATTCTTCTTGCTTTTCAATACCTGTGGTTGCATTCAAAGTGTATTTACTTTCACTCTTTTTTCTCTTTTGATGGATAACACTAGAAATTGAAACTAATTTAAAATTATAAAATTCAAATCAGAGTTTTCCTTAACATGTTCTCACATAAATAAGAACAGAAGGAAACTTTAAAAAAAGTTAAGCTATATGCTAAAGAACACTATGGTGCTGATTTCAATGAAAATAACATATGCAATACATGCTTGCTTACTGCTAATTGCTGCAAACTAATTTTACAAGCATCAGAAATTGATGGACCACTTCCCACTCCAAATTACATCTTTTGTTGGTTTTAATATAGAGCTTACTTTTGACCAAGTTTTAAAATGTCAACAGTTCTGTAATGCCTTGTGACAACAGAGACAGCAGTTCCTCTACACCAGATGGAATCCTGTTTTGAAATGGGATGTTCTCATTCCAGCACAGTACTTGGCTCAGTATACACTGCTGAGTAGAATCTTGGGTCTGCTTACAAATTTCCTTGAGACTAAACACAGTGGAAACAGGAGCATATTTAAAAATAATTGTTTATATTAATTTGTGTAGGCCAGAATTAATATTTGAGATTTCATGTTTAATTTTTGTGGTGGTATGTACAAGTGACAATGAAGACGTTATTGGTATAGTCTTGGTAAGTAACATTCTGATACATTCAAAAGTCACAGATGACTCATGCAGAAGGATTTGATATCATTTTAATATTACTGCCAGCATGTAGCTGTCTGAGGGACTCAAAATGGCATTAGGATGTCGTAATAGTATGGTAGTAATCATAAAGTTTAATTTGGTTTTGGAATAAGATCATAAGTATTGCAGAGCCTTTATCTACATTTGTCTCTGAAAGTTCAAATACTTATTTTTAAGTTAGTATTTTATAATTTCCAGTAAGCACTGCATTTCAAATACAGTATTAAGCTATTTTTTCTACTTATTTTCTATGAGAACAGAAAATAGATGGTGAAATGAAAGTAACTTTCTTTTCCCTTGTCTACTGGGATGTACAAATATATAAAGCAAAATATGCAGAGTACAATAAGATCAGTAGCAAGATAGCCCTTAAATCTGTAGACCTTTTCTCTTTTTCTTTTGCTGAATTAGAGTACCTATGGCAATACTTTTAAAGCAATAACAGTGTGCAGTACTAAAAGATAAAATTTTAATTGGCTCATGCAAGTTAGATTTAGTAAGAGCTCAGCAGACAGGTTGTTTTGCCATTCTTAGCACTGTCTTAACAAGCACTTAAGCTGGCAAAAATGTATCCCCTACTCTGTTTTTACTATTGTAAAGTCTTTGTAAAGAAAGTTGAGTTTATTTGTCCTGTTCACTTTACCATTCCTTATATTCCTTTTGACAGGTAGAAATCTATGACTCTTTCTCACTTTCTAATTCTTGCGCTTCCTCTCGTATATTAAACATCTTTTGAAAATAACATATTTGACAGCTTTGCCCTCAAATTATTTTTTTTATTCCATCTTTTTTGTTTGTTTGTTTTGGTTTGGGCTATTTTGTTGTTGTTGTTGTTGTTGTTATTTTTCCTTTGCCACCTTCCAGGCCCATGATGTGATTTTCTTTCTCTGATTTGATTAATTCACAGCCTCAGGGAGTTAAACTGAGACTAGGTTGTGAAGAGAGGGTTTTAAAACCAGAAGTGTTTGGATACTTCACTGTTAAGATATGTACAAATATCTAAATAAGAGAAGTTCTTATTCCCCTTCTCCCCCAGTAATCTTTATCTGCCTAGACTTTTCAGCTGTAATAAAATACACCGTGTCTTTGTACACTGTGATCAAATTTCTTGGCTGAAATCCTAGAGAAGCTGGACAGAGTGCAAAGAGCAAAACATGATGAAGAGGAAGTTATGCTGTATTTCTCAAAGTGAAAACAGCTTTCAGGCCCCTGAAATAATTCTAAAGATTTATTTCTGAAATTTTAGAAAAATTGGGGTTTTTCACTATGTCTAGTGTTGTCAACAGGGATCAGTATCACTCCATGTTTTAAAAAAAAATAATTTAATTAGGATTGTTTCTTATCACATTATGATTTCTCTCTGAAATTTTCATTGATACTTGATTATAGATGTGGACACAATATTTGAGAAAAAAAGTTTTAATCTTCAGGATACTTTGTAAAGACAAATAATAAATTGCTGAAAGTCAGTGAATTTGTTCTATTTTATTGTATTTTTCACTTAATGTCCCCACTGCAAAAGTGTATTGAAATAGTTAATCTTTTTCTGTACGTGATAGCTCAGTCCACACAAATATGATGTGACATGTTTTCCCCATAGCCTTGAAATTGCAATGGTATCTCCAAGGAATGTCTTGTAATTTCATTCAACTTCATCTTGGCATTATAATGCTACCTGTTTCAACTGAAATTATTGTTCAAATTTGACAGTTAAATTACATATAAATGAAAGCAGATTAGCATGGATAAAATAAAACTCCTGTTTACTCCACAGATGTTGAACACTATGTAACCTGAAATGAAGTAAAAAACCTTGTTACACATATAGAAATTTAGACTGCATATTAGTTTCTAACATATTTACTTAGCAAAAAATTAACAACTATCTACACTTAAATCCATCAGCCATTGCAATCATAGAAAAATGATGTTATTTAATTACTCTATTTACTTTTTTTGTTGTTGAGTCACGTGTATCCATAACTTGCCATTACAGAGTTTGCAGCATAATTCTGTTCTTATTCCTGAATTAATGTTTTAAAGGACAAATACTTTATTTTAAAGTGCTGAAGTCTTAAAACCCCCCGGTTTTAAATGAAAAATAATGGCATTAAGAAATAAATTTGGCTTAAAAAATGGGTGTTCCAGCCAAGCATTGAGCAATGTCTATAAAAGAGGTTTGAAAGAATCCAAGTCTTCTTACAAAGTGGATATAGAAAAAGATCATTTATTTATTTATTTACTGATATAAATATATGTAAAAAATTGAGAAATATAAATGAAAAAAATTGAGAAATGCAAAAGTAAATATAAAAGACAAATTGTACTTTTAAAATAATGAATATTTTTTTTGCTCGTTGTTCAATACGGAGGCATTATTTTAAGCAAAGTGTGTATCTGTACATACAAATTATAAGCAAAAAATATTTTGCATAAAAATATTTTAACTACATTACAAAATAAGTTTATTTTTATTTTTATTTTTATTATTTTTATTGTCTAGGCTAAAATTCAAAAATGTTGGCTACATAGACTTTACTTATATCAGTAACTCCATTACTGAATAGGTTATGATAAAAATCTAAAGGTTTTTTTTGTGTTAATCCACTGTAATGGATTTTACTTGACTTTTCTTGCTTCAGTGAAAATGATGCTTCAGATTTGAAATTATTTTTAATCACAGTCTGAAAGAGTAATTGGATAGAAGCAGAAATTATGTGAATTGAAATCTAGCTGCATCTTAACAGCATAAGTAGCATAAATATTGTTCAGTATTGGAATATATATCAGTGTAGAATTCAATGCTTCACCCTATTCCAATACAGAGATTAAATACCAGCTTTATTTTATCTCCTTAGGAGCTGAAAGAAAAGCAGGAATCTAGTCTCAAACGTGACATTGATGGAATGGGAATCCCAGAAATAAAGTACGGAGATTCAATCTGTTTTGTCCAACATGTGGCCACTGCCTTATGGTTGACTTACAAAGCACAGGATGCTAAATCAGCACGTTTAGGTCCCTTGAAAAGAAAGGTAATGTTTGATTTTTTTTTTTTTTTAAACTTGTGAAATCAGACTTTGTGGGTTTAATTGTTTGTGCTCTTCTACTGAAAATGTGAATATTTCACTCTGAAAATGAAAACAGTGATGGATATTAATGTAACTATGTAATTGAAAAAAACCCTCATTATTAAGAAATGACATTTTTTTCTCAGAAGAAATTATTATTATTATGCTCAATTTTTATTTTTTTGCACCAGTAAAAAAAGGAAATTCCTGATTTGCATAGTTATTTAAAATCTAATTTTAACTGTTGTAACTGGTGAAAACTAATAAGTCATCTTACAATCAATGGTGTTTTAGATTTTTTAAATTAAGTATGTTATGTGAAATGGCAATTAAATTTGTCACTTCAGAAAAGGCCTTAGAAAATAATCAAGTTTTTTAAGGGATATTAGAGAATTATTTCCTCCCGAAATGTTAGATGTATTTGTGATGTGACATCAAGGTCTTTCTCTCAGTCTTTTGATTTTGATTATATTCTTAATTACAGGCAAATGACCTGTTATTTCTTCAAATTTTATGCTCATATTTCATTCAGTGTCAAGGGGTTTAGTACTAACTTCACATAACTGCATCATTACCAAAGGATTCCTTGATTCTCTATTTGTAGGTTTTTACAACTTGAACCCATCAATAGAGCATGAAAAAAGAAAAAATAAAAAAGCTCAATACTGAAAAGAAGTTGGAATTCTTCTTTAGTTACTTGTACCCATGTACATTCATAAGAGAATACCCATACACAAGCACCATAGTATAAAACAAGGAGGTTGTCATCACACTCCCTTGGCATAATCACATTTATTCATATGCAGCACACATGGTCATCATCAATGGGCAGTGAGTGCCCAACACCTTCACTTCTCAGCAACCTGGCTGATCAGAGAAATTCTTTAAATGCCAGTCATTCAGTATTTTCTTGATATAAAATTAAACCACACAATGATGGCCTCTTCCTTTCTTATGCCAGAACTGGCTATGTCATTCTTGTTTCCTCAGAGGGTCCAATTTTACTTCTTGAAAAGTTAATGTGTAGATTCTTCCTCTGTATTCAATAAAGAATTTTACAATAGCTTCCCGTGGCATTTAGTATTTTGTTTCTCCAGATTTCTGCTCAGCAGCAAGGGACTAAAAGAACCTCCATAATTGCCTGTCACTTTTATTCTCCTTTCAAACAGTTTTATTCATGTTCAAAGACTTCAAATCTTTTGTTGCCCTCTCACCTGGAGAATTCTGTCTTGTTAAGTGCCTTCAAATAGAAGAAAATCCAAACCCTCTAGCTTCATGCAGTTGATATTCATGTGGAGGCGAGAAACAGTTTTTCATACCCTGCAATATTGGATTTTAGGCTATAATCTTATAAGCAACTTTAGATGTACATATCCCTTTAATTTTCATATAAAATTAGTTTTTCTGCATTAGAACTGAAGTAATTGCTTTGTATTCATCCTCTCCCACCATTGCGTTAGGCAATTTTCACTTTCAGTCACTGTATTCCTTCAGAAGCTGGCCTGCACTTTCTGTAACATGACTCATTAGCCCAGGAGGATTGAGAAATACCTTGTTTTTGCAAGAGACAAAGGATGCTTTTCTGACACAACCTGGCTGTTATCACTGTCAGCTTCTGTAAGGATATAGAGAGGAGGAAACAACTATGAGATTAGTTCTGTTATGAAATACTAAAAATTCCAAGTGAAAATTTATGTTGTTTGGGTTTGGTGTAGTATCATGTACTGAATTTTTAATCTAACAAATATAAAGGAAATTCTGGCATCATTTATGAGGATTTTTTTTCATTATTTCTGCCAGAATTTTAATGTTTTCTCACTCTGAGATTGTGGTAACCAATGATTCAAGATTTTGCCAGGTAATGTTAATGTTTACGTCAATATTCTAGTCAATATCCTGCCACCATCCAGTGAGTGATGGATGTCTGTCTTTTCAGTTTGAGAGCTTGCTTTTGTGCAAGCAATGAACTCCTGCAGAGCTCTGAATTGCCAGAGCTCAGGGAACAGAAAAACATATGTTACATGATTTGGATTCATGTTCTAGAGGCCATTACTCACAGTGCTGGTCAATGCCTTGCTGTATTTCAACAAGCAAGGCAGTGCCAAATGCCCCTTTTTATAAGCAGAGAAGTGTTTTATCTGAGGAATTGATGTAGTGTTGGATGCTTCTGCCTGTGATGTACTTACTGGAATTCTAAATAGCACTTTTCTGTCATTGCCATGTTTCTGAATGATTTAGTTGAGGTTTGGGCTGTTTGTTGATTTTCTGGTTTGGTTTATTTTTTTTGGTCAGAGAAATAGGAAAGATGAGGTCCTTCTAAAAGACTTTTCCCTCATGCACTGCATACTTAGGGAGAAGAGTCCTTATCTGCTTTACAGTAATGAAAATGCAATCATTTTACAAGGCATGACAGCTCTAATACCCCATCTGTCAAATGTTTTCATTCCTGTAGCTCCAAAATCTGGAGCTACATGCAATGGCCTGAGGAAATATTATTTGACTGTCAAATGTTTTCTTACTACTTTTGTGATGGGAAGAGCAGATCTTCACTTACTCTTCAGTTTAGAGACCTCAGGACCTTCTCTATGGAAACAGTGATATTTAAGCTAGCAAAATCACCCACAATGTGATTCTATATAAAGAAATATCTGAAAAAAGAGGAAAGATGACCAAATTTTAAACTAGTCTCCCTTAAGAAAATATTATTAATAATAATTCAAAAATATCTTCCCAATCTTCTCCATCGTATTTCCGTGGATTCTGCTGTCCAGGTAAACACAGCAGGTGATGTTTGTCTCTTTTAAAAGCTCTTCCTCAGCATGAAGGAAGAGAGCACATGTGTAGTGTAGTTTCTGCCAAGCATAGAAAAACATCACTTCCCAGCGCTTTGATGTACCTATATACTAGTATGTACAAAAGCTGTTGGTAAATAACTTTCCCATTTGTATAACATTCCTAGTTTGTTAACTATTCACGCCCTCAGAATTACTCCTCTAACTGGGAAGGTGGGTTGCAAATTTTTACTAATTCAGAGGTAAAAAGATACATTTTTGGTGGAGAATTCAGTAGACAAAGAAGCAGGATAACTCACATTTACTTCTTACAAAATTGCTGTAGGATTTTAAGAACTCAAAATGACCAAGACTTGTTTTTGTGATACCTAAAAGTGATGCTGGCTTTCTGTGACATGTTTATTCAACGTGAAAGATTAAAACCCCACCAAAGGATCTCTGTTATTGCTTGAAATTCATATGATGTTCATATCTGGTTCTGATAAGAATCCAAAATATTGTGTAGAAATAGTTAAACGAATCAGAAGTTGCTCATAAACACTGCTGCTCCTTTAGCTGCATTGTAATTTTTGTCACTCCAGCTTGATTTTTCTTGTCAATAGTCTTAACATATGAATCCTTTCATAAATGATGCTTAAGAAAACGAAGTTCCTCTTTCCCTGAGAGCTAGAATATAGAAAGAATGAAATTTTTTGTTAAAATTTTGAAGTATTTTTTAGGAGTATCTTTTTAATGAATTGTGGAAGAATAAAAATTCATTACATTGTCTTCTCTGAATAACTTATGTGAGACTGAAAAACTTGTAGCTATTGAATAGATGTCCAGATAAAGTGCTTAACACATTTGTATTTATATAAATGACTTTTTTCAGTGCAGTATTGGAATAAGTTAAAAAAGATTTAAAAGCAAAAATATTTTTAAGTAATTATCATGATAATTTCTGACTTTCAATAGGTTATATTACACCAAGAAGGTCATATGGATGATGGTCTCACATTACAAAGATGCCAGCGTGAGGAATCCCAGGCTGCTCGAATCATTCGCAATACTACAAGCTTATTCAGCCACTTTATAAGGTAGTTGTTACCCCGTTTTTAAAGTATTCTGAAATATAAGTATTTCTCTAAAAGAATCCTTATGTCCTGCTTTCAAGTGTTTGAATTTAGAAGCTATTAGAAATACACTTTTATGGATTTAAAGTTGCAATTTTGATTAGTAATGCCATTAAATAGATAGAACAATTTATTTGAGATTATTTGAGATTATTAAATCAAATACCTTGGAGCCAGAAACAAGCTGAATCATAATCCAGGTTGAAGAAAACATGCTAACTGATCTTAGTCCAACTCTGTTAGTGAGTATTCAATGGTATCTAGAACTTTGTGTAATTAAATCTGTAAGAATGTATTTTGTACTGAAGAAATTATTTTTTGTACTGCTTTGCAGAAGTTTTAATTATGATGATGAAGTGTTGACCCTTGTAATACCTGATGCAATATTTTATTAAAAAATAAAGAAAAAGGAGCTTGTAATTAATTATTTGCCCACCATATGAGCCTGTGTTTAAAACATTACTTCAGTATCTCAAGAACCTGCACCACTCCTTTGTATTTCTTAGGCTGAGGATATAAAAAAGAGCCACCTTTGCCAGCAGTCAGTGCTTGCTAGATGATACTATTTATAGCAGTCAGGCTGTGGAAAACTGGGTTATCACACAAGATTGAGAAAATACTTGAACAGAAAAAGACATTATTTTACTGGCAACAGAGATTCCTTGAAAAGCTTTATATTTTTAAATCACGCCCTTCTTTGTTTCCTATACGGAATAGATACAGAAGGTCTTATTCATGGTTAGGATTACCTACTACTTTTGTGCTCTTTTTCCAGAGTGGGTGTTATTGAACATTACACCTATAACTTTAATGGGATTTAAATTATCTAAACAAAATCAATTACCATAGAAAAGGACTTTGGTACAGTTTTCATCTTGAATTCTTTTTGTTAAAATATGTTTCTTCTATTTTTTTTCATTTTTTTAAACATTCTCTCTGTTTATATCAGTGCAGAAAGGGAAACATGATTCCACTTCAGGAAGCTCTAAGTGCTAGACACCCAAATAATAGATGTTTGAATGATGTTCAGTTCAGATCATCTGTTGCTCATGTTCATATGTCATATGTGTAACAAGAGTTGATTTAGATACCAAAAGAGAATAGGCTACTACATAATGCTGTAAATTACAGTGGGAAAATGATGAATGCTACCAGTCTTGTTTTCCATAGTGGAAACAACAGAGCACTATCAACCACTGCCCTGCCTGTTGAGGAGATGGCTCAGACTCTGCAAGACCTGATCACTTACTTCCAGCTTCCCGAAGAATACCTGCAACACGAAGATAAGCAAAACAAACTTCGCTCACTCAAAAACAGACAAAATCTATTCAAAGAAGAGGTATATGGAGAGGGATTTTGACATTATTTAAATTTTAAGTGTGTTTTCTCACGAACATTGAGAAGAATTTAGATGGATGCTTGTTGTCATCTAGATATATGCATATGATCTATAATGCAATGTTCCCAGCTGAGACAGATATACATATATATAAAAGTATATTAAACTTGTCACAAACCACACACTCTGACACAAAATTTGATCTTAATTCTTCTGAGCATCTTTAAACAGTTCTCATTTTACAAGAAACAATTTTTACAAGAAATTTCTTTTTCTCTCTGTGAAGTAATACAACCTGGACACTCCAATCGAATAATAAAACCTGGGTCAATAATGGATGTTGTTTCTGATGTCTCTTCTGCCCTGTGAATCTGCCTGTAACTGTTTATCTCTAGAAACTCTAAGAATGCCAGTTTTAGAGAAGGATATGTATTACACAATTATTGGAGTGCTCCTCTCTGAAAATGAAATAACTACATTTTTGTAGAAATACTAAACGTATTTTATGATGCTTTTAGACATGTTTTAGACATAGATTTCAATACCATTTGATTCTGCAATCAAACTGAAGTTACAAATCTCTTCTAGTATTTAAAATTCTTTGGTTTACAGATATTTTATTGGGTAGTAAAAGTTCCACCTTTTTTAATCAATGAAAATTCATTTTTATCTAAATTTAAAGCATTTTTTCCTTATGCAAGGAAATTTTTATGTAAAAAAGAGTGTTAAAAATTGTAAAAGCCTTTATTTTCAGATTTTTATTCCTTATTTTTTGTAATACCTAGTTGTATAAGGAACAGTATAGAATCTTTCTCTAAAATTAATTCTTTTTATGCAGGAAAACACATATTCAGATCTTCTAAGCACAGTTGGTTTGTTGCTTGGGATTTTCTTTATTTAAGATAATGTAACATTCCAATTCATACAGGAAAAAGTCTTTAAAAAACCAATGACCAATGCTTTTTCATGTACTGTTCACTTTCCTCTCTGTCATAATATGTTTAGGGAATGCTGGCACTAGTTCTAAATTGCATTGATCGCTTAAACGACTACAACAGCGCAGCTCATTTTGCAGGAATTACAAGAGAAGAACATGGTACATCATGGAAAGAAATTTTGAATCTTCTTTACAAATTGTTAGGTAAGTTCTTCAAAAACCTACTAATGTAAAAAAAACCCAGAATATGTACTCTTGGTATCCTTCTTGCTGCTTCACTGCCAAAGAATACTCTGTGTATTATGCAGTTTATTATGTAAATTACAGAATTTCTTCCATATAGTTACTGCTATTTATTACAGAGAACAGAGTTTATTGAGCAATGATACATCAGAAAATTAGATCTCAGCTAGGAAAAAGTTCTGTGAAGCATACCAAAACATTTTTTTAAAAAAATTTAAATGTACCTGTGATGTGCAAATAGATGTGAATTATTATTTTAAAAATTAGAAAAACTGGAAACCAACCTTTTTATATGAAGCTGAAGAAAAGTCTAAAAGTAGTAGTCAGGTCTGCTCAATCCATGTTTGTCACTTGAGGCTTAGATTTAAATGTTAATAAAAATAATTACATAAAACAAAAGTAGAAATATTTTTTTCAATATCAATGCCAGAGTTTCTAGACGACTGATAGTCAAGAGCAAGCTGCTTCTGTGCTGTAGAATGGTCAAAATTGTAGAGCAGGAAAAGTATGTATATGTGTATTTCTTTAAATTTTGTACTTGATACCTGATTTATTTCTCATTTAAGAGAATCTTGTCTTCTGATGGAGACTAAATACGTTCTAATCTCATTACAAAGGAAGATAGTTCTGATCCATAGTGAAATAAGGAGGTTTAAGAGTCAGGACAAGAATAAAAGAAACCAGGGGAAGTGCTTTGAAGCATGAGGCTATTCACACAGAACACACATGCAGGTGCTTCTGATGAAATCTCATTGCCTTAGAAAGTAAATGTTACCATCGCCTGCATTTTACTACAGTCTTAGGAGTTTAAAGAAAAGTAGGATGAAAAGAAAATCGCTCTAGTGCTATTTGGACTTTTTTCAGATTTTATCTTGATTTTCATCTGCAGGTACATTTTGAACACAGTTGTTCTGATGTAACATTTATTATGCTTCATAATAAAAATCATTGACAATTGTATACAAAAGGTAGTTTTTTGTTGCTTTTTTCCCCTATGATCTATGACTTCTAGAAGGGAAAAAACCAACAGTATTGGTTGAAAGACTTGAATGTTGATGAACTTTCAAAGTGCAGTCTGCACTATTGAAAGACTAAATGCTATGCATTCCACAACATTGTAATCAGAAAGTAGAACTAAACACCAATATGCCCAATTTGCACTTGATCTCAAACTTCTGCATATGATCTTCCCACACTTGGTAGGAAGAAATAGAAAAAGAAATATTTCATCCCCACGATCATGAGAGTGCTTGACATCAAGGAAGGGTGCTGGATAACTTCTATTTAAATTTAGCAACACAATAAGACATTAACAAAACATATTTTTGATTGAGATTCTTGTTTATCCAGTAGAACCCCACCAGCTTCAAAAACTATGTGGTCCTTAGAAATTACATCATTGTTGATATTCAAAGTAATGAAAATCTCAATTCTTTATTATGGTAACATATATGGACTTGTCTGTTCATTGTTTTATGGAGCTACCCAAAAAATTGTTTAAAAATACATATGATAAACATTGGTGATTTAAAATTGAAATCTCCTGTTATAAAATTATACCCTGTGTTTTTTTTCCAGCTGCTCTCATTCGTGGCAACAGAAACAACTGTGCTCAATTTTCCAGTAACCTTGATTGGCTGATCAGTAAATTGGACAGATTAGAATCTTCCTCAGGTGAGACTCACTTTTACAACGTAAATTAACTATCAGTTAGAAAACAAATACACTGGTGGGGTTTGGGGTTTTTTGTTTTGGGGGTTTTTTTTGGGTGGTTGGGGTTTTTTGTTTTGTTTTTTTGTGGGTTTTTTTTGGTAGTTTGGTGTTTTGGGGTTTTTTTGTTTGTTTTTTTTTGTTGTTGTTGTTTGTTTTAATTGAGAAAATAATACATTTGAAGAGACATTTTTGTGGCTTTTTTTTGGTTCAATACATTTATTATGTGCAATACTACATCCAGTCAATGTTGAACATAACTCTGATGAATTAAGGGATTGGGTCAAACAGTATCAAGAGTAGTGTACCATGAAATAACACTGATTTGTGAGCATGCATACAAACCCCATACAGATATAGATTATAGGTGGTTTTTTTACAGTGGAATATTCTACAAAATATGTATATACTATATGGTGCTCCCTATTAAAACCTTTACCTCTTCCATTGAAAAGAAGGAACTAAACTTGCAGATTTCTCAAGTGGTTTTAAAATTGTGACTATTTTCAAAAGAAAATAGAAATTAACATTTTTATTATGCATTTATTCGTAACGTACCATATTCTTATAAATATTCCTTAGAAGTGTTTTCATTCTCTTTTTACACCAGAGACAACACAGCATCTTGTAAGATACTCATTTACTGAGCTTTTAGATTGTGTTCAGTGGTGCAGGTGATTTAATGGCAACATTATTTCTCTGGCCTTCATATAGGTATTTTGGAAGTGTTGCACTGCATCTTGATTGAAAGCCCAGAAGCTTTAAATCTAATATCTGAAGAACACATAAAATCCATTATTTCACTGTTGGATAAACATGGGCGCAATTACAAGGTATGTTTGGAAAAACTAAGGATGTAATGTTATTCTTACAATAATTTGTGGGGGGAAAAAAGTGAGAAATGTCTACATGAAAAAATGTGATTGTAGTACCTTTAAAAGAATAAAATAACCTTAAAGTACATATGCAAAATTTCTTTGTTGAGATTAAAAGAATGTTTAATATATAATTGCTTTTCAGCAATTTTCAAATACCAAAAATATGTATGAGAAGTAAACAGTTAAGAAATATTGGTAACCAGTCAGAACATTGGATTTGATGAGAAATGAAGTGTTCTGGTGGCTGTAAGAAAGTGGGCAGAGTAGCTTGCTTTGTGGTTCAGGGCTCTGCAGAAGCAGTGGACTACCATTGTATCCACAGGTATAGAGAACTATATCCTGCAAAGTCATTCCTAATTTGAGTAATAATAATAGTAGCAGAAAAGAAAAAAATAAATTGAGAAATCAGAAAAATAATCCAAATATCTGAAAACACAGGTGTTCTGAAGAAAGAAAAAACCCCTGAGTTTCCAGAAGAAATACTGGATGAAATTAATTTAGACATCAATATGCAAATTATTATGATAGAAGAAGGTGAACAGAGTTACTGGCTGCGACCAGGATGACATCACAACACAGACGAAGATATAGGTTTTTGTGTGATTTTCTGATGTGAGTTTCCTTCCTCAATTAAAATTTTATTTGAAAGACTGATAACCTCGAGGAAGAACAGAAAAAGTTTTAGTGAGCTGAAATTACCTTCTCATGTAAATCACTAGTACAGAGAACCTAACCAACTATAGATACATTAAGGAGAAAAGTATTTTTAAGCATGGTTAAGGAGTATGAACTGATACAAGCAAGCATAAGAAAAAAAGTTGAAATTTCAGAAGTAAGTTTATCTTACTATTTATAGCTCTTAGCAAGATTACTGAGATATGCCAGTCACCTACAAAGAACCTTTTGTCTGAAACATCTTAATATACATCTTATAGTGAGTGCTTAGAGCAGAAAAAGAAAATGTACACAGGAGAAGAATTATATGGATTTGTGCATTTCCACTTTTAGTGTCTTTGAAAGTAATGAAGAGTGGGAAGAAATTAATTTATCTGTTATTCCACAGTGTATCTTGTTCTCCTCCTAGATTAGAAAGTCTGTTGAGATTTAGAAAATAAGAAACACTAATATTAATAAGCAATATAGTCCTAGAAATTATTGATTTGAAGGACTTTTTAAATTAAAAGCCTTCTGTCAGAAATAGATAATTTAAACATTTTACATGTAAGGTCTGAGTTGCTGGTAATCATTAATGTTACTAAGATGCTTTACAGCTGAGTGCTGGTCAGAGTTTATGTGTTTTTTTAAATAATTACCTCTATCCTTCTTCTAGATGGTTTCTGCCCAATAGCAGAGATGGTAGAAAAGAAACTGCATGGGCTGGGACGTAGAAAAGCGTTTAAGCTAATATATTAGCTTAAACAGCGTAAGCTGCTGATGATGGATTTGTGCTAAATTCACTAGTCAGATGACAGGAGTAGCTAAAATGAAAGTTATATTCTGCTGTTTCTGGTGTTGTACAATGGTAATAACACAGTCAATGATGTCTTTGTCTTGGAGATGATGTGTAGAAGTTTAGATCATTTGGGCTCATTGCTCAAAGACTGTCAGAGGTCAAGTACATATTTAAGCTTCTCTGGTTTTTTGCGAAAGTGTGCAGCTTTGTTACTCAGCATTAACCAACACTGTGTTACTGTTCTCTCTTCCAAAATCTCCTGCTCCAGTACTCTGGAAGAATGATACCAGTCTCTTTCAATTGTCAGACTCAAGCACAAAATAAAAAGGAAATCTGAAGTTTTAGAATAACATCTTTCTGAAATTCTGTTTTACTTTATAGTGAAATTTTTAAGCATTTTTCATTTTATAATGAATAAATTTATAATAATTTATTTATAATGGATAAATAAATGGATTATTTATCAAATTGAAAACATTCTTTCCAGAAGAGATTCATAAGCAATCAGATAATTGCCATTGAGAATTTTCCAGTAATTTTGCACATGAAGTTTTTTGGGTGGCAGAAAATTTATCAAAGAATTACATTTTCTATTTCTAATTTTTAATGAGATTTAATTTAAAGTTGTAAGGAGCTGACATACAGCTGTTTCAGCTTTTTATTTTTGATCAAAATGAGAATAAGGAATCTTAAAGGAGATTTTTTTAGGCATTCTCAAACCGTGTGTTCTGAATTTATGTTCCACAAATGTTTGGTATCCTCTATCAGTAGTACGGACTACACTCAGTCCATATATATGGAAAGTATGCAGAAAACGATAATGTATATTATATTCCTTGCTCTAGGCCTATTCTTAATGTAAATTAAGCTGACAACTGGATAATAGTGTATGCTGCTAGCTGCCTTTATCTGACTTCCTTCTGATTTTTCTTTTAAGGTTCTCGATGTACTTTGCTCTCTGTGTGTCTGTAATGGAGTTGCAGTCCGTGCCAATCAAAATTTGATCTGTGACAATTTACTGCCTAGAAGAGACTTACTTTTGCAAACACGTTTGATTAATGATGTGACAAGGTATAGTGATATGTTTTACTATTATATCAGAAAAAATTGAACTTCCATATCTTGGATAATTAATTGAATAAAATACTGTAACCTAAGAAATATCCCAAAGCTTTCAATATTGAGAAACACACTTTAGGAAGTGATAATGTCTTGCGTATTAACTTCTGAAAAAAACCCATTTTTACTAACTATATGGCATTTGTATGGAACCTGTGCTCAACTAGAATTTGCTAATTTATAATCAGGTCTGTTCTAAAATGGGAATATGAAAGCTGCTTGTTTCTGAGTCAAAACAGGGCACAGACTATGTGAACTTGTGTGTTTTAAGAGGGTCTTGATTTCCTGGCAACCTCACTCCTGGCTTTTTGACTTTAGGAAATGATCTTGTCATTTCTCTTTTGACTGTAAGTTTTTCAAAGCATGGAACCTCAACCTTAGAAGATGATTCTACAGCAGCTTTATTAAGTTATACAAAATGGGTCACTTTTTAAAATATTATAAGCAAAATGTGGGTATCTACACTTGTACTTGAAAAGTGAATTTGACAATTATACAGCAATATAATTCATATGTCACACTTTATGTTTACACTAACTGGCTTACATTTTCTTTCTTAGCATAAGACCAAACATATTTTTGGGTGTTGCTGAGGGCTCTGCACAGTACAAGAAGTGGTACTTTGAGTTAATAATTGATCAGGTTGATCCATTCTTGACGGCAGAACCCACCCACTTACGAGTTGGATGGGCCTCTACTTCAGGTTATGCCCCCTATCCTGGAGGTGGAGAAGGATGGGGAGGCAATGGTGTTGGTGATGACCTCTACTCTTTTGGGTTTGATGGCCTTCATCTGTGGTCTGGTAAGTGCTTTGTGAGCTATCACTTATTCTTACATTTCGCATTTACCTACTTTTGCCTTCCATTCCTTTGTATACATAACATGCTATTTTATAGTGAGCTACATTCAGAATTCCAGGTTCTCATGAAGTTATTTAGGAGTTCAGATCAGACTTCTTGTCTGAGATGCTAGCCAATATTGAATTATACCAATTAGACTTTTTAGCAGATTACTTCTATTTTCATGATTTTGATCACAGAATGGAGTTTTCCAGATCTAGATCAATACTGACTTAATTCTGTCTGTTCAAATTCAATGGATGTATTGATCTCAGATAAATTAATTCTGTACGAATCTACATTTGCATTATTCTTTTACTTTTAATCTACAGTTGAAGGAAAATGACAGTTATTCTTAAATCTGTTGATAGAGCTGATAAATTTAATTAGAATTTTTGATAAATAGTTTAATAAAAGACAGTTTTGCCAATTAAAAATTATAATTGCTACACTACTGCCAACTTCCTCATTTTAGTCCTTGTGTATAGAGCCTTTAGTTATGAACCAGCATATTTTTTCTTCCAGATTTCTCTTGCATGCAAAGTAAACAATGGTTATTTTTTAGCTTGTTCAATTTATGGCTTGTGTTTAATGTGCAATTTTCAAGGCACGTAGGCAAAATCCTTAGTTTCCACACATTTCTCAGTGCCTTTAAATGCCATATGTGTCTAGGCATTCTTCAACTGCTCTGAAAATAATAGAGTGGGACCATGCAAATAAAAGGTGTCTTTTAAGGAGAGCATACATGAATACACTGAAGTAAATTTTATGACATTAATTCTAACAATTCATAATCGGAGAGTTTCATTTATCAATTATATTGGCATTGTTCTAGCATAGGGTTTTGTGTATAAAATATGTGTGTACAGACACATGTAATTCAATATTTTATTTCAACACTATTGAACAATTATCCAATGTCAGAAATTATCTGTTTCTGGAGAAGACTGGGAGGCATCTGTAACATACTCCATTAGAAATGGCCAAATAAAAAATTTTAAAAAATTAAGCCTGCTTAAATCTTATGATTACTAAATGCCTTTATCCTAGGTCGGGTACCCAGAGCGGTAGCATCTGTCAATCAGCATTTATTAGCGTCTGATGATGTGGTTAGCTGCTGCTTGGATTTAGGTGTCCCCAGCATTTCATTCCGCATTAATGGACAGCCTGTACAGGGAATGTTTGAGAACTTCAGTACAGAAGGGTTTTTCTTCCCTGTTGTAAGCTTATCAGCAGGCGTAAAGTAAGTACAACTTAATTGTTTTCTTTGCTGTCTTATCACACAAAATATTGTCTAAATTCTAGTATGATTTATTCTGCTTTGTTGCTTCAGTTCTGTCCAAATAGCAGCTGGAAGAAGGCAGAAAACTACTGATTTGTTCAGTGATGATTTCGCTTAAAAGTGAAATGTGAGCCTGTAAACAATTTGACTAAGTGGCAGTGTCTGGAAAGTATTATTTTATGGGCATTTGGTGACCTAGGGGAAATTAATTCTGTTTCATTCCAATTATCAGTGGAAAAAACATGTTAGAAACATAGCACCATATTTGGCACTAATTAAAATTCTCACTGGCTTTCTCAGAAGGGAGGAAAAAAATCTAAATCATCATGAAAACTGATACTGTGTTCACAGTAGAAAACAGAACTGATGAGAAGCAGCTTTGGAATCTCTTTACTAATATTGCCCATTTCTTACCTCTTCTATAGCTAAAATACTGAGATTCAAACTTACTGCATTCAATTTATATTGTTGTCTATGTTCAGTGAATTCAGAAAATCTCCTGTAGAATCAAACAGAATAAAGGAGGGTTGGGAAAGGTTTAGTAAATCAATTTCATTTATTCCCCTGGAGTGGCCATACTATATGTAGCTGCATTAATACTTTTTACTGTAAGAAATCTGCCAAAACTGGTGTGATTATTTTCTTTTTTTTTCATTCTTATTTGATGTTGCTTTTATATTTTGTGAGAGCATTTTGCTCTGTAGTTTGCAGTAGCTGATGTTAATAGCAAGTATATGTTGTCATCTGTGTCTGTTACTACCACAGAAAATGTTTTTCCATGAGAATCCTGAGTTCATGAGTTAAGGAGGGTGTTCTGGGGGCTTAATTTTTCTCCTCTTTTTAAAAACATAAACAAGATATGTTGATCTGGTAGTTCTAATATTCATATAGGTTTCTGGTCACACCATCACAAGACATGTAGGGACTAATTCCTAGAGATAACAGGCTCTGTTATGCATTTCTGTGTTTATTTACCTCTAGAGTTTGCCCTCTTGAGGACCAAAGTATGCAGCTTTTGTCTTTGTTGTTTTTCCTGGTATACTCTTAAATTTATATGAAAAATCTATATCTGTGGAGAAAAAGAACAATTTAATGGTTTACAAGGAATCTTAGTTATGCTTCTGGAACTCATTCCCAATTGTAATATTCAGTATAATATTGTTTGCTTTCTTAAAGTATTATGATTTTAGTGTTTTGTTGGTATTTCTCACATGTGCCAACTGTCTGCATGTGTGGACTGAGAAGTAACTTTAAAATTTTCAAGTTAGGTTTCAATAGTCCCAATAGTATTTTTAGAGTAATAGTCCAATTTAAATTAGATTTGTGTTTTCAAATCCCTTAAATCCATTAAAAAATTCACAACTTACAACTGTTTGATTTTAAGTGAGAAATATTTAAATATGCTACCAAATTAAATAATTATTTTTGCTTTGTTCAAAACAAATTTTCAAAGAATAGTGGGTAGGTGAGGGTTTTACTGATAGTATTGCTAGTATGAATGCTTGGTAACCCTTTGGTATTTACCAAAACATGAAGCGCACCTGCATTTTTGTAAATGGCAATATAATAAATGTTTACATTTCTAAAATATTTATACATAATGATAATATATGCTGACTATTAAAGAGTCTAATTGCTTCATTGAAAATTGTACAGAGTTCGTTTCTTGTTGGGTGGACGTCATGGAGAGTTTAAATTTCTGCCTCCTGCTGGCTATGCTCCCTGTTATGAAGCATTGCTTCCAAAAGAGAAGATGAA
Organism: Coloeus monedula; assembly: GCF_965178545.1. NCBI lineage: Eukaryota > Metazoa > Chordata > Aves > Passeriformes > Corvidae > Coloeus > Coloeus monedula. Next base: position 32,916,248 of record NC_138786.1, on the reverse strand, counting down.
ACTGGAACCAGTCAAAGAATATAAAAGAGATTTTGAAGGTGTGAGGGATTTGTTGGGTACAACACAATTTCTCTCACAAGCTTCTTTTATCCCTTGTCCAATAGACACCAGTCAGGTATGTGAAGTTTGCAATAATGGGACCCATAATATATATCTGTTCAGAATTTAAATTCACAATATAAAAACTAAGGTAGCTTCCCTCTTTCTTAGTAGTTCTTCAATTGTGTGTTGTGATGTACTAACTGATCTAGATGATCTTGGATATACAAATGTGGTGACTGGAACCTCTTCTTAGTTCTGAAATTGTTATGCTCTTTTCTCAGATTGCCCTTCCTTTTCATCTTGAAAAGATCAGGGACAAACTAGCTGAAAATATCCATGAACTGTGGGGAATGAATAAAATAGAACTGGGCTGGACATACGGCAAGGTATGTTTTGAATGACCTGTCTGGGTACAGTCACCTGTATTAGGTTAAGTCTCCCACCAGCCCAAACCTAGACTTGGATATTGAACAGGGTATGTAAGGTGGTCTATACATTACCAACAACAGGTGACCATGTAAATTGGAAGGAGACAGTGGTATTAACTTTTGGGTGGCTTTTGTAAACATTCAAATTCCTCAAATTCCTTGGTTTTTGTTATTTCATTAGTTATGGAGGAGTATTTATAGTGTGCATTATAAATGAATCATGGGAAAAGTAGCTTTATATAGTTATGAGTAGCTGTCATTGAACAAAGATAAATGGCATTGCTTATATTGTCTTTACTACTGCAAAGAATTTACTGGGTTTTTACTGTGATTCTTGATTCTGTCAGGAAAGTACCCTTTTCTGTTACTTTGTTGCAGATACGGGATGACAATAAAAGGCATCATCCTTGTCTCGTGGAATTCTCAAAACTGCCTGAGACAGAGAAGAATTATAATCTACAAATGTCAACTGAAACCCTCAAGTGAGATTTAAATATCAAAGAAAATAAACTTTTTAAATTTTATTTTTATTCAAGCACATCATATTATTTGTAAGATTGAAAAACCATTCAAATATCTCATTCTGCTAGCTTTGCTAGAAGTCTCAGGAACCCAATCATACTGATTTCGAAAAACTTTGTCTCTAGAAATACAAAGAAAAAAACACCACCAGATCCTGTTGGTTTTAATAAAGTGGTAGGAATCTCAAGTCATAGATTCATGCCTTTTTAGTGTTTACATGACTTATTTATGATTTCTGATAAATCAAATATCTGGGTTTTAAAATACCATTATTCTGGGTTACTTCCATGTTTTTAAAATGTAATTTTTTCTGTGTATTTATACAATGCGTGACAACTATAATGTTGTGTTTTAATAATGCCATTTTTATGCCAGAACCCTTTTGGCCCTTGGATGTCACATTGTTCATGCTCATCCAGCAGCTGAGGAAGATCTTAAAAAAGTCAAACTTCCTAAAAAGTATGTACCTTATGATAACAGTTGCATATTATAATATTTATTATAAATATAAAATGTTTTAAGTTCATTTAAAGAATACTTGATGTGAACCCCATACCTGATAAGGTCTTACAGATCTCTGGTTAGGCCACTGCCTTGCCTGTGGTGATTGTGGAATGTGAAAACTGCTGTGAACCCCCTCCTGAAATTATTCAGAGACACAAACAGTCACATACTTAAACCAGGCAATTGTAGCAGTGTTACATCACCCTAGAACATAGATTCCAAAGTTAAACACAACATTGCAGTGCTTTTCTGCCTCATGGTACAGGACAGTCTAGTCATATGATGGTAAATGTACCTACTTCAAAGAGGGTTGACCATTTTACCGTAGAAGACAGAAACAGCAAGTAGGATACTCGCCATTTCACATCAGTTTGTTAACCCACCAGATGTCTTTTATTCCTGAATGAAATTTATCCATGAGAAACAACGGTAGTTGTTTAAAGTGAGCAATAAAATATATGGTTTTATGACATGAAGATGGTATTCTTGATCCAGGTGATGACATTAATTAGAAAAAGGAAAAAAGATCTTTTCTCAAGGTTCCTACTGCAAACAGTCTATGTAAATGTAAAATACCTATTGCCTATATGAAACATCCTAATGAATGGAAATTATTTGATTTGAGCAAAAGAGAGTCTGCATATGTCTAAAAGGGCAGGTAGTCCTTATGTAATATGGAAGGGTTGTAGAAGATAATAGCTACTGCTGAAAAATTACTAAACTTTTTATTCAGTGAAAAAGTGGTAAGAACAATAGTTAAAATGTTTTCTGTTGGAAAAAAATGGTAATGCAGTCCTTACAGAATAGTGAACTAAAATACCATGCTTAATAATGTATAAAAGAGTTTCATAAGAATTCGTCATAGAGATCTCTAAAATAGAAATTACTTGAAATGTTGAAATGAAAAATATAAAAAAGATATTACAAGTACTCATTCAATAACAATTTTGTTGCTTTGTAACAACCATTTAGGCATGCATATATGGATCTGAGTCACATTTAATTAGCTATTGTGCAAGTAGGTGGAACATGAGACTGTCTGCTAGAATGCAATTTATATCCTAGTGAATGACCAAATACAATGCAAGGTTTTTGCAAAGGAATGGGAGACTAGGAGATTGAAAAGTGGAGAAAATGACTTCAAACCTATGTCTGCCTCGTAGAAAGATTTAAATACCATACCTGGGATATCCTGACTCTCTATTTTGCTTTGTTGACTTACAGTTATATGATGTCAAATGGATATAAACCTGCCCCTCTTGATCTTTCTGAAGTGAAATTGTTACCTTCTCAAGAATTTCTAGTTGACAAACTAGCAGAAAATGCACATAATGTCTGGGCAAAAGACAGAATAAAGCAAGGATGGACCTATGGCATTCAGCAGGTAGGAACTTTTTTACATGCATTTGGAATAAGTAAAGAATGTGGTATTTTGTATTCTAGAACATCATTTGGGAGGGAGTGTTAGTTAAGATGATAAATACTGAATGTCTTGAAATATCTGGAAAAGCCAGAGGGGGTGGGGAGCAGGAAAAGAAGCCCTGCCAGCTTTGAGAGGATTATCAGACTTGGACGGTGCATAGAACTCTTCTTCATCAATGCTGTTTCTCTTCTATAATGTTTACAGGATTCCACTCTGTCTCATTAGGCAAAGTCTTTGTGGTGTCTAAACAGACTTTGCTTCTCATTGTCTTTTATAATCTCTTTCAGGATCTTAAGAACAAACGTAATCCTCGGCTAGTGCCATATGCATTATTAGATGAACGTACTAAAAAATCAAACAGAGATAGCCTCCGTGAAGCTATTAGAACATTTGCAGGCTATGGTTATAGTATTGAGCCATCTGACCAAGAGATAGGTATGTATTTTCAGTAAGAATCATGGCCTTTTTTAGTGACATTTATAGTTTCATTCTATTATTAAAAGTGGTATTTTTCTCTGTTTATTTTTACAGCTGACCAGACAGTGGAAAAAGTCAGCATCGACAAGATACGATTTTTCAGAGTAGAACAATCCTATGCAGTGAAGTCTGGAAAGTGGTACTTTGAGTTTGAAGCTGTGACAGGTGGAGATATGCGTGTTGGCTGGGCCAGACCAGGCTGTCGACCTGACGTAGAGCTGGGAGCTGATGACCAAGCATTTGTATTTGAAGGAAGCAAAGTCAGTACACCTTTACCTCTTTTGATTTATGAACAGGATAGACAGGGAACTACAGGATAGGTTTCCTCTGTGTACTCCACATCAACTACTGGAATACTTTTGATTCATATAAAGATATCTCTGAGCTCTGTTTAATGCTGTATAGTACCCCCATTTTGGTTCTGGTAATGAGATTATGCTAACAAAGAAGTGTTGATTTATATGTATCTTCCTAGGCTATACCCAACTAAGTACAGAAGTCTGTCATAACTATAGAGATACAGCATTCACTTCCATTTTTTTATAAGTTGTGTTTTACAAAAATCAAAGAAAGGTTCTTCATTAACTGAGAGAACCACAGTTGTGTTTTTCTTTTTCTGTCTTTTCTGCTTTTTGCACATCCTTTCCTCCCAAGCTTGACTCCTAAAGGACCAGAATGATAATAATGACCCTGCATGTAAGAAGTTCAATCCGGTGAACAGTAGTTACCAGGTTGCAAATAGCTGAAGTTAGGGTGCCTTAGTTGCTCTATGTCTCTGTTATCTCTAAGGCAAAAGTCGTAATAAGAACTGCTTGCAAATTACTTTGAGATCCTAGAAAATAAAATATTTGGGTTTCTTTATTTATTTTGTATTTAACTTTTAATTTTAGCACTGTGTTTATTTACTTGGTTTTCTATTTAGGGCCAGTGTTGGCATCAAGGCAGTGGATTCTTTGGACGAAGCTGGCAACCAGGAGATGTGGTTGGTTGTATGATAAACCTGGATGACAAGTCAATCATCTTTACTCTAAATGGAGAGTTGCTTATAACCAGTAAAGGTTCAGAACTTGCATTTGCTGACTTTGGAATAGAAAATGGTAATTTCCCTTTTAAAGTCACATGGTTATTAGAAGACAAAACAATACAACAAGCAGAAAAACTAGACTGTCATAATGACTCAGAGAGCTGAGAAATCATATTTCACTGATGTGAGCCTTCAGACTGTGCTGTACACTAACTTCATAAAAATTTATTTTGAGAGTGCTTATGTGGCACAAATTTAATTTCTTTTTTCCTTTAACCACATTAATGGGGTTTCAGCAGTCCGAGTGGATAAATTTTCTCACTGTTGCTAGCCTTTCTCTCTGGACTTCAGTGCAAAGAAGAAGTGGTAATAATAAGCACCCTGAAAAATTTCCAAAACCTGAAAATGTAGGCTCTGATAATCTCACTGGAGCATAAATGTACTATGTTCATGTCTGTGAAGGACAAATTGAGTACTGTGTGGTGAGAGTCTGCATCAAAAGAACAGATCTTTGCAGCATAACTTGAGTCTAATTTGTTGGTTTTTTCTCTGTCCCATTCATAACTTAGCCAAATTTCTCATTTTTTCTGGGATATTTTTCCTCTTCTGTTTTTTGCCTTTGCTTTTTCAAAATGTAGTATCTACATGACTGTAGTAAAGGAGATTGGGAATATTTTAAAACTGTTTTGCTTTATGTTTTCATTGATATTTTCTTTGTAAGTGTATCTCCTCCAACCAGTAATGGCTTCATACCCGTTAGTAATTGCTGGAAAACTTTGCAGTTGCTCACTGCCCTTCTTTGATCTTATCATTGATAGAGTTTTTCTGAAGGTAGAGAATACAGGACAGCCTTAACAAAGCTGTTCTGGAGTCTTGAAGTTTAGGAGAAAAAATTTCTCCTTTAGAGGTTGTACTGTTGGCTTTTCCCTAATCTTGCTCCAAATTCTGTTTCTTGGGAAATGGTGAAATAAGTCAACAGCCTTTCACCCCTGTCTAAAGGTATCTGGTGATCAAAAAGTTGAGTCATAAAGAATGCTAGTGTTATAAGAGTATGTATTTGTCCATTGTGAATGATGGAGAAATGAAGGCTGGCAAAAAAAATTGTAGCTACTGATGATAAAGTAAATTTTAAGCAAGTGTACCTGAACCTCATCTCAAAGTCCTTATGGAAACTTGGTGCTCTCAGAGACCATACTTACCTTTTGTTAATAACTTTGATGTAGACAAGGTTGGCTTCCAGTGTCCAGCTCATTGCATAAAGCCATGTTTATTAGTCTAAAGTAAGAAAGATAACACATTAAATGGGATAGTGCCTAAGTCCTCAGGGGTTTGGGTAGCAATTATATTGAACTTGGACACTAGTATTTAAGGCAGCTTTAAATCCTTGCTACTGTTATCACTTCATGTGCATTACTTGTAGGAGCTAAAGTTTAGCTCACAATAGATGGATTGAAAATAAACAATGCCTGGTTTTAAACTAAATGGTTTTAAACTAAGTTACTGTTGAGTTGAGTTTGGTTTTTTGTTTTTTTAGGTTTTGTTCCAGTTTGTGCACTGGGCCTATCTCAGATTGGTCGCATGAACCTTGGAATGGATGCCAGTACATTCAAGTATTACACAATGTGTGGCCTTCAAGAAGGTTTTGAACCTTTTGCTGTTAACATGAACCGAGATGTTGCTATGTGGTTTAGTAAACGGTTACCAACATTTGTCAATGTGCCAAAAAATCATCCTCACATTAAGGTAACATTACATATTAGGGAGACACCTGCTCAATGACTGTTTGTTTAGCAAGCTGAGACATTAAACCCTTACTAATACTTACTGTCATCAGATAGTTTGTCATATAACTCTATTAAGTCACTCTTAGATAATTCCAGATGATCTTGTCTATCTTCAGTTTCATTTATGGCAGTATGGATTCCTATGGATATACCTATCTAGTTTATTATATGGCTTACTAATTTATGTTGTGGTCAGCTACTGGAAACATGTTAGTTATGTTGGGGTTTTTTTATTGTATCTTACATGTACTTTCACTTTTAAAACCTTCTCTACTATACATTTTTCTGTATTGTTCAGCTGAAGCCTGAGGATATCTAAGAGTACCCGTGGTGTCGCAGATTGTTCCTTGACTCACCAGTGATAGGAATTAAAAAACTCCCTAACTTATGTATCCTAGAGCAGAATAATATAGCCTTTTTAAAATATAAAATGTTCCATATTCATATATTCCAAAATGATATGTTTGAATTCCTGAGATTTTTTACTATAATCTCTCTAGGCCATTTACTTTAATTTAGGTGTAGTCAATTATTCTCTAGTACTTGTCTCTGAATATTTCCTTCTTAAGCAAAATAAATTTCATTGAATTCCAGCTAAATGATCTCAGCATTTTTTTCATTTTATCAGAATTTTTTCATCACTATTCCTGTCTTTTTAAAGTTTTTGAAATGTTCCTATCTCTGACTTTGAAAGCTTACTCACTTTTTCAGCACAAGGGAAAGTAATATCAGACTCAGAGTGCATAATGATCATATGAACAAACTGAATTGATATTTCTTATCATCGGTGGTAGAAAACTACTGATTCTTGTGACGCAGTTTTTCAGTGACCTGTGTAATCAAAGTGAATTAGTTTAATAAAATATAAACTTTTATTTTTTACTCCTGTATGGAACATCTTGAAAATACTTACTGTGGTCAGGATATATTGAATCTGTTGCTTCCCTTGCTCTTCAGGTTAAATTCAATGTCAGAGAACAAAGTGCATAGTTTTGAAGATAATTAATCATGAAAAATTTAAGTTGGCTCTTTCAATCTTCTCATCCTCTAGTTGCTTATGGAAGTTTTTGGCATTTTTTGGATAGTATTATTTTAAAATATTTCTGTTATTTTTAGATATGGAGAATTGATGGAACCATTGAGAGCCCACCTCGGTTAAAAGTTACTCACAAAACATTTGGCACACAGAACAGCAATTCAGACATGATATATTGTCGTTTGAGTATGCCCGTTGAGTTCCACTCATCATTCAACTTCGGCATGGGTGTGGAAAATGCCTCATCCGATGTTTTCCAAAAACGGTTGGACTTGGGTTTAGTTATCCTATTTCATAATTTCAGTGTAAAAGTATTCTGTTCTATTACTCTTTATTATAGTACAGTAAAATTTTCATACTTTTTCTTGGTCTAAGCACAGATTACCATAAAAGGCATGTTACTGTGATTTTTTTTTTATTCTTGATGGTTTTAGAGCCTTTTCTAAAGACGTGCATCAGGATTTATGGATCTTCATTGCTAAGCAGCTCCATTCTTTCTGAATTGTTGGGCTTTGCAAAAGCTAGGCTAGAAAACCAGCTCAGTCTTTTGCCCACTGGGCTATTGCTCATCGACATTATTGTTCCAATAGTTCATTGTTGGAAAAGTCCCTAGTTCATTAAAAGAAAAAAGATTGTGGGACAGGTTTTTAAAGACACCAGGTATTACTGAGTCCAGCACCTTTCAGAGTTATCGCCATCTTTACTAAACAGCTGTAAATCTGCCTCTTCTCCCACTCTACCTTAACTGCAATCAACTATTTTACTTGTATATTTGTATCCTGTACAGTCTTTGCTAATGCATACTCAGTACCAAGCAAACATTATTTAGCTTGTATGTATACTTAGCCTAATAATGACTAGATTTTTTACTACTCTTTTTTTTTTTTTTTTTTTTAACTTATTTACTGATTTTCCTTTATCTCTAGAAAGCATAGCCAAGAAGTTGCTCCTCTTTCTACTACGGTAAGTAAATATGTTGAGATGCTTAGTTCTTTGAACGCTGTGAAGTAGATTTAGTTGTGGCAGCATGTTCATTAGAAATTGGTCCATTGAAAGAAACCTTTTAAATAACTTTCTATGATATAACATTGTTTATAAATAATGATGTCCAGAGTCGCATGACTTGCAACTTGTGTAAACACAAACCTCACCATATTAAAACACTAGTCTGTTTTTTTAATTTTAGAGTATTTTAAATGACCTATTAAAAGAATGTGAATTACTATTATTAAAGTTTGACATATAGGAGAGGGTTTTTTCAATCACTATTTGAGTATTCCTTGATAAAGTACTTTAGAATTTTATTACTAATATGCTCTTTTCCTCCTTTCAGTATTTTTACTCATTACGGATATTTGCTGGCCAAGACCCATCCTGTGTTTGGGTTGGCTGGGTAACACCCGACTATCATTTTTACAGTGAGAATTTTGACCTAAATAAAAATTGTACAGTGACAGTTACTTTAGGTGATGAGAGAGGCAGAGTTCATGAAAGGTATGGAATTATTTATCGCTTATTAAAGTTTTTATTTTAATACTGTTTTTTAAAAGTCAGATATTTGCAAGCTTGATGATATTTTAAATATTAATTTAAACTAATAAGAAAATTGATTACGGAGTATGAGTTTTCTGTGCACATTTTTATATGAAAGTCTTTTACGTAGACATGTTAAAGTGAATTTATCATTAATGTTCTGTTGGAAAGAATGTTTATTTTGGAAAGAATTTTAAGTGAAAGAAGCTTCTTTCATTTAGAATCTATATTTACTCCTGGTTGACAAACTTGTTTGTTTTACTGTAACTTTTAAGTGCACACAGAAACCTGTGAAATTCTTTAGTAACTATAAAAAAGGAAAAAAAAAAGTCTGATTTAGTCTGATCCCTTACCCAAGATGATAATGAAAGATTACAAAAAAAAAAAGGTTTGTTAATGAGCAAACAAACTAATAGCACAACAAGTACCTTTGAGGATCTCTAAGTATTCTTCCATTGAAAAGTGTATCTCTACCAAGTTCAATGTGACCTATACTTTGCTCTTGCTGTCCTTTCAGTGTGAAGCGCAGCAACTGCTACATGGTTTGGGGAGGAGACATAATTGCTAATTCCCAGAGATCAGGTCGCAGTAATGTTGATATAGAAATTGGATGCTTTGTTGACCTGGCTACTGGAATGGTGTCATTCACAGCCAATGGAAGAGAGCTTGGCACTTGTTATCAGGTATTATCAGATTTTCAGGAAGCTGTCTAGTAAGCTGCTTGTTTTGATGTTATTTCTCTTTTTCAGAAATCTAACCGAACGCCATTTGGGTTATGATAACATGCTTTCCTATATCATTCTGGTTTATCCCTCTTTTTCTCACGCTTTTGTAAGGGTCTGTTTTTTGAGTTGTTTCAAATGTTTAGGAAGGACAACTGGCAGACATGTTTAGATAAATATTTTTTTACATCTCCGTTTGTGTGGTTAGGAATCTTGACTTATGATGTTAATGCTTTAAATTTTTTTTCAACTGAATCTGTTATGCAATAAAGGGGAAATAAATATTCAAACTAGCAGAAGGTCAAAAGTAGACTTTAGATATAGTAATTTTTGATACGAACTGAGAAGAAAAATTTAGTTCGTTATTATCAGGGTGTGTGTCTTCTGCAGATAGCTCTGATTTGGAGAACTTGTGATTTGATAAGTTTCAAAACCTAAAATTCAAATATGCATTAATACACAAAGCTAAAGTAAGTGGGGTGGGCTCTAATCACTATTAATATCCTCAAAACATGGGGTTGTTATGCAAATGGATCGGTAGTTGACAGAAGTTTTCATCACCAGATTGTTGAGATTTCCTCTTAGTAAGATCAGTTGAACATACTAAAGCACCCACTGTGGAAGAGGCTGTCCAGCGTTAGCAACAATTCATTGCTTTCTTCTATGTCAACCCTCCCAAAATCTATAGTACAGACAAAACTGAAATGTTATTTAACTGAATTTAATGGAACTTTTATACTGACTCCATTGAAAATGGATTTGGCAGTGTTGCACACAGCCTGTGAATGGGGGTGGTAGGTTATTTAGTAATTGCAAATTTGGAATATTTTGTAATAGTGGTTAATAACTTCAGTGCCATGCTGGGCCAATGCTGAATGTCAACACCCTGGGAAAAGAAAACAGGCAATTAAAGTGCTTAGGCCCTACTTTGTTGTTTTTGTAACTAGATACAAATCAATATGAAAGCTCCTGAGCAAGCCCACGAAACTTTGGTGTGTTTCTTTGTGCTGGATTTTTGTGGTTTTTTTCATGGACAGCTATGGAAGGAGGGCTCTGGTGGGTCGGTGCCGCGTTTGTCCCTGCTGGGTCCCCATGCACCGCTCAGGCGGCGCTCTGCCAGCGCCTACGCGTGCCCCCCATCTCCCCTGCGCAGGGGCTGCGAACAGCCGCTCACACCCACGGTCTGTGCCTCAGCTGGAGACAGAGGGGCGAGAGGGGCTCTCTGCGTGCAGTTCCGAGGTGTTTAATGGCAACACCCCAAAGGGAACAGAGGCAAGAAGAACCCAAAACTGAACGCCCACGCCGTTTTATCGAAAACTCCCAAAGGCGGGCAGAGCATCCAAAACCGATAGTCTGAGGGCTCGGGGGCAGAGGCAAGCTTGAGTGACATAACAGGGGCCAATGGGAAAAGGGATGGGAGCGGGGAGAGGGCCAGTGACCAGCAGAATCTAGACAAAGGAAGAACTTTCTAGCACGGTGTTGTAAGGAGAGACCACTTTTAGGGTAACTTGTGGGGTGTAAAGTGAACTTAGCCACTGCAACAGACAGCCTTTAGCTGTTCTTATCTTGCAAGGAGATATATGAAAAGATAGATGTAAAAGATGGATGTTACTGAATTTGGTGTAAAAAACACTTTCAGGTTTTTCCTTATATGACTTGCAATTAATATAACCATTTTCCTGGTACTAAATTTAAAATTATCTCAGAATATACCATATTTTCTTCTCTCTTTCTTCTGTTTTTCATGGAAAAATACCTGAAGTTGTTTTAGGAAATACTTTTCCAATAAACCTGTTAGCACCTGCTCTGCTGAAAAATGAGAATACCCAGCACTTTCTATAGATATAAAACAGTATATTCCAACAAGATTGTTACAATTAAGGGTGAAATATTTTTCAATTTTTGCTTATTTTGAGTAATTTAAATATTCTCTCCTTTTTTGACAGTAATGAAAATTGTATTATGTAGTTTTCATTTCCATGTCTTGAATATTTTTACAATAAAGACGTTTAAAATATAATAAATCAAATCTTTCACTCAAATTGCCACAAATGATTGATATTTTTCTTATCTAGGTAATTATTCTAGTCTTATGACAGTTTGCATGCACTTTTCAATTTACTTAACTGAAATAGAAGCACAATATTTGTATGCTGTTTTCATTTTAAAAGGCCTACAGTTCAACATATTTAAGAGAGGAAATGAATTTTTCTGTAGTTCTTGATCTAACTATTGAACGCCATGGTGATATTCAGAAGAAAACCCAATACATCAAGAGGAACAGAATGACTTTTTTCTCTGGATTTGGGATTGTAGTTTTTTTACTTATCAAAAAGTTTGGAATGTACATACCCAGCCCTATATTATTTTGTCTATGCCCATAGTCATAGTTCTGAGAAAACTGTTTTTGATAGATTGTTGTCCTCAAGATTAGGAGTTGTATTCCTTCACAGGACAAGCACTGTAGTTGTGCTTAGGTTGTATAATGTATGTACATGATACACAAAATGCACAATGGTGTGATTGATATATTTAACTGAACTTCTGAAACTTTGACTTGATGTACTTTTTTGTCAGGCACCCTGGAGCAATGAATTTTTAAAACAGTTATACTATTCTATAATTATGTTTTTAATTCTTTATTTCATGGCAGTGGTGGTGGGTAATCTTGTAGAGTATTATTCAGAATAAACTGGTCTTCTTACACTGACATGCACTTTGAGTCCTATATGGGTATTGAGCTATAATGGGTAAAAAAGATAATGTAGCTGTCATAAAAATCCCAAACACAACCAGAAACTTTAAAACTGCAGCACTGTGATTCACTATGATTTTATAAGACTGAAGACAAATGGTAAGCCTGAAAATAAAGAGTTCTTAAAAAAAATTATATTATTCTACTTTTAGAGTATGGGTTAGAAAATCACTGATCTTAATAGGAAATAGGATTTGCACTATTCTTGTCACATATTGTGTTCTCACCCTCTAGAACAAGTTGTTGAATTTGGATGTTTTTGAGAAGACACTATTCTGTGTTACCAAAGTTCTTGCTATAGGTGTTGAGAGCACATAGGACTACAGACACACCTGTCTGAAAACCTATAATATAATAATATTATAGGTAGACACTATTCAACACTTTATTTAGTAAAGTATCTAAAGTTATTTGATAATGAAGTGTAAGGTATACAGTGTTTATTTTATATCATATTCAGGTAGGAGATTCTTTTTCCATTTTTAATTTTTTAAAAATTTTAATCTCATTTCACTACTAGGTTGAACCAAACACGAAGCTTTTTCCAGCAACTTTTTTACAGCCCACGAGCACTAACTTGATTCAGTTTGAACTTGGTAAATTAAAGGTAGGAAGTATTTCTATATTTTATAGAAAGAAAATCTTTATGTAAATGTGCTCTTTTAAATCTGTTTATTTCCATGCAAATTCCTGAACAGTTAAATTTGTTTAGGAAGGTTGAATCAATGGTATGACTTGTAATTTGACTTCTATGTTTACTTCTGTAAGTGTTGTTATTATATGCAGTTAATTGATTATCTGCATTTGTCAAAATAAATGAATATTATTTGAGGATAACACCATGAATGTTGGGGGGTTTTAATGGATTTTTTTGTTGCAATAACTTCTACCTTTCTATGGTTTCCACTACTTACAAATTATGCTTCCTTCTGGTTTTATGGGTTTATTCATAATTACATGTTACAAAAATAATTAATACACTTATTTGTTTCAGAATACCATGCCTTTATCAGCAGCAATTTTTAAAAGTGAAGAAAGAAATCCTGTTCCTCAATGTCCCCCTCGCCTTGATGTGCAAACAATTACACCTGTTTTATGGAGCCGGATGCCAAACAGCTTTCTAAGAGTAGAAACTGAGCGTGTCAGTGAACGTCATGGCTGGGTTGTGCAGTGTTTGGAACCTCTGCAGATGATGGCACTTCATATCCCAGAAGAAAACAGGTACATTTATAATGAAATAAAATTACTTCATGTGGACAAAATATACTGACAACAGATGTCTGAGTATGGATCGAATCTGCTTTATTGAATATTTAATCTATAGTTGTTGAGAATTTCTGATCTTATCTGGTATCATATCAGATATTATCCAATTTGTGAAATTTAAGTAAATACAAGAGACTGAACTTTAATGCCGTGTACCAACTTTTGCATACATAAAAGAAAGCATGACTATTTGATTTTATTTAAATTTAAATTATGAAATAATATCTCTTAAATCTGTAGGACTTTAAACACAGAGGTTTTTCTCCGCTTGAGGTAAACAAGTACAAAGAACATGCAAGTACTATTTTGCTAATTGTTTTTCTATAATAAAAACCTGTAATCTCTTCCTGTTTCATATGGACTGAATTTACACGAATTAAGTTCTTATGTTCTTATTGACAAGATCATGCCTTTCTTTGATTTTCATTATGTTTTATCTTCAGAGTGAGGATAATAAAGATATATCCAAATATCAGATGTCATAACTAGTGAAAAACCAAACTATCAGCAAAAGTATAGCAGAAAGATCATTTAACAGTTGTACTTTTATTAGAAATTTAAAATTTCTTTTAATGATTCAAAACTTAATTGTATTTATTGTTAATAAAACTGAATTCAAGAAAAGAGTGAAAAACACAGGGTCTTGTGGAAAAAATGAAACAGTGATCCTGAGTAAACCAGGCACTATTGAGTGACCGTAGTAATGCAAACTTTCAGCGTGCTCAATATACCTATTTTAAAAACAAGTTCCAATTTATGATAGATTCCAAAGAAGGAACTCCATCTCACATTTTGGCTTTTTTTTTTCCTATGGAATACTAATTTTAAACAGTCTCAATGAATTATTTCCACCATTTACTGTGTTTTAATGATGCAGATACTAAGATTAGTTAGTATCAACTTTTATATTTTATATGGTTTAAAGAGGAACTGACTGAAACGTTCAGAGATTACAAAACTTTCCTTTTCAAAGTCTTTTTTCATGGAATTGACTGGTGTTCTCTTTCTTTATTTCATAACAGATGTGTTGATATCTTGGAACTATGTGAGCAAGAAGATTTGATGATGTTTCACTACCACACTTTAAAACTCTATAGCTCAGTTAGTGCTCTAGGTAACACTAGAGTTGCTTATGCACTTTGTAGCCACGTGGATGTATCTCAGCTATTTTATACAATAGATAATCAATACTTACCTGGGCTTCTACGTTCTGGATTCTACGACTTGCTCATTAGTATTCACTTGGAACACGCCAAGCAAGCCAAGCTCATGATGAGCAATGAATTTATCATTCCAGTTACAGATGAAACTCGAAATATTAAATTATACCCCAATGAAACAAAGAAGCATGGTTTACCTGGAGTAGGGCTTAGCACTTGTCTTAAGCCAGCCTTTAATTTTTCTACTCCATGCTTTATTGCAACCAGTGAAGATCATCAGACATCCATCCCAGAGATACCCCTGGAGATACTTAAATCCAAGGCCATAAGTATGTTAACAGAGGCAGTACAGTGTAGTGGTAGTCATATACGAGACCCTGTTGGAGGACAGGTTGCATTCCAGTTTGTTCCTGTTCTTAAACTGATAGCAACATTGCTCATAATGGGTGTTTTTGATGATGACGACGTGAAGCAGGTGTTACTCCTCATCGATCCCACTGTGTTTGGAGATCACAAGGAAGAAACAGAAGAGAGGACAGAGAAGGAAGAAGTGACACAAGTTGAAGAAAAAGCTGTAGAAGCTGGGGAGAAAGCAATCAAACAAGCAAAAGTTCCTGCAAATGGCTTGTTGCAGACAAGATTACCAGAATCTGTTAAACTTCAGGTGAACATTTATTATAAGTGTGTTATTTACATTCTACTCTTGATGAAAAAAAAAAAAAAAAAGTGTTTTTTTGTCTATTCTCTAGTAAAAAAGATCTGAAATTCTGAAGGTCTTTAATTCCACTTTGCCTTAAAACATCAGAATTCATTAAAAAAATTGATGATGATTCCATTCTTTCTACATGTATCTACACTCAAAATAGGTATGTGAATACATACTTATTTCATAAAAACTGAAGGGTTAGACCATGTGATCTTTAAAGGACCCTTCCAGCCAAACTAATGTAATTTCTAGATATTTTGAATGCATGGAGTAAAAGATTGTGAGTACAAAATAGTATTATCAATCAGATAATGAAACTGTAGAATTTTGTCACCTTTACAGTGTTAAAAATATGGGACAAATGTCTCTCATTTTTACAGTCTGATGCAGTGTATATTATGTACTCAAGTTCTTCCCCAAAATTTCTAAAACTGTTGAGATTAAGTCTATTTTCTCTATCCTAGATGTGTCATTTACTCAATTATTTTTGTGACTGTGAACTACAACATAGAGTGGAAGCAATTGTATCATTTGCAGACCGTTACGTATCAAAATTGCAGTATAACCAGAAATACAGGTACAATGAACTCATGCAAGCCTTAAACATGTCTGCTGCATTGACTGCCAAGAAGACTAAAGAATTTCGGTCTCCTCCACAAGAACAGGTAATGTTAAAAAAAAAGAGATTGAATTAAACGTTAAAAACCTCTTTATGATGACAAAATAAAGTCCTGACTTCTAAACTACCATTGGCATTGCTGGAGAACCAAAATGAATTTGAAATTAAATTTATTCCATACCGTAAAATACTGAATGTCAGAATGACTGAAACTTATGTTCTAGAACTTAACCTGTGAACCAAAGTTATAAACAGGTAAAGTATGGCTATATACTAGAATATGTCTTAGGCTATTTCAGTGTTTTAACTATATTTTAAATCCCTTAAAGATTAATATGTTGCTGAATTTTCAACTGGGAGAGGATTGTCCCTGTCCAGAGGAGATTCGGGAGGAATTATATGAATTTCATGATGATCTTCTAATTCACTGTGGTGAGTGGGAAGGTTGTGATACGAGTTTTGTTTGTCTTTTTTTGGCACTTGACAGATCAGTTGAAAAATATACTAGCATGAGGGGTTTTTTTGTTAGATGTATTACTGCCTACAAGGTGACATTACTGACAGACTTTGGTATATATTACAAAAACATGGGAAAACTGTGAGTGGAGTGGTTTTAAGTTTCACTGTTAAATCTCTATTAAATATTATCCAATAGTATTCTGTTTATATACCAGTTTTATAATTATTGGGGGGAAAAAAAATCCAAAGAAGGTTGGCTTACCTTAAAAGATTTATATAAGCACATGTATGAGTACAAGCAGATAAAATGTATTGAGGGAACACCGTTGCTGTGAAGCTGAGCCACAGAAATTTAATAAAAACCACCAGATGTGGGGTTCTCTGCCTGCTTTAGCTTAGTTTCCTGGTGTACTGTGAGAATCAGTCATTACAAAACTCTGTTGTACTGCAAATTACAGCTTGAATTGCCCCCACTCATTGAATTTAGATTTCCTGTGCAATTTTATGTGGGTTTTTTGATGTCTATTTTTCATTAGTTTATTGACTTTATTGAGATCTTAGTCTAATTCAGACAAACATGGAATTATTAACATAAATAATCTGAGTCATCTAATTATTACCATTCATTCCCACTAATTATGCAGTTTAAAACAGAAATAAAAAAACTTTCCCCATCTACCTACTTGGTAGCTATATTCATAGTTACTCTTCCAGTGCATTGCTTAGTCCTATGGTTGTTGACATCCATCTTATCCAAGAAGGGGCCAACATCATTACAGTGAGTTGACAACATCTCAGTCTCTTCCCCAAGAAGAGCAAAATATTCCTAATGGTTAGTTCTTTCTTGTCCACCTTTTTGCTTGAGGTCATTATCAAATGTTTACCAATACAGTCTGATAAATCTTTCTTTGCTGGTAATCCGTAAACCCAGCGTTACCTGGTTCATGGAATTGTACTGTTTTAATGACCTGTAATTAAGTTACTGTTTTCTGTTTGTAGGCATGGTGCCTCATATAACATTCTGTGCTTGTATTGTTAAGGCTTCTGCTGTTGTTTTGCACTGCTATATCTGAGTACCCTCTTAGAATCTCCAGCAACCAGCAAGCTGTGATTTCATGATAAGCCAGTTATAATTTTTCAACTACCTTGGTCTTAGCTTCAGCTAAAGATGAGTAGGTATGCAGGTATCTAAGCTGGGCTCCATCAATTTACTTCTGAGGTTGTTGTATAAGACAGTATTAGAAGTTCTTAAAATCAAAACTTGTATCTGTAAGGCAGAAATTTATTTGGTTTACCATTATTTGGTTTTCACAATCCTCTGTTAATTGTTATCATCCTTGCTTTTAAGTGCTTACCAAAAACTCTTTCTTTCATTCCATCAGTTTTCTTCCAAGTGTTTAAGTGAATGGTTAGTATCCTCCTATTTACTCCTCTTTATTACATCTATTATAATAAGTGATTACAGCCATCTTGATTGTTCAGCCACTTAACCCTTGATCTGACCTCTGGTTTCCAAAGATAATGCCCATTTGTCAGCACAGAGTACTCTGAGACTCCAGAATGGAGATTATGAAAGACCTAAAACTTATGTGGAAATGTCTTAACTCCACAATCAATTAAGTTTAGCTTGAAATCTTGTGGCTGGTATGATCATTGAGTTAGTTTAGCTCCTGATCACTCTTCATATTTCATGAGGTGAAACACTAGTTATTGTATGCATTGAGATTTTTCTTTTTAGGGATGTACTTTTATTATTTGTTTACTACATTACAAATGTGTATTTTGAACGAGAGTTCAAGATAGAGAAAGTGCTGTCTCATGATTAAAATAGTTGAAAGATCCTCTGGGTTCTAAGCAAAACCATGTTCATTACTTTGTACAGATTTATCAGAGGTGGTCGCTGTGGATAAATGCTCCTCCTTATCTGTGTCCTGACTTGGTCCTGAAAATCAGTACTAAGCAATCACAGCTGCAGATTAAATGAATAGGAGTTCTCCTTGGAATGTTTAATCAGCTTTTTAGTACTAAGTGTACTTTGCCTTCTAAGTGGAAAACTATGTATGCAATCAAGTAATTAAAGGCTTCTTCATAATGAATATAAGCAAATAGTTACTCAGGCAGTCTTAATCCTAGCATGTCCTAACTGTGAGCAGTTAATTTTGCTGGCATAATAATGGTCCTCTATCATATTTTTTTATGTGCAATTTATTAGTTATTAAACAACCAAACAAATTTACAACACATTTTGTAGCGTATTATCAAATTGACACTTATCTGGGTTGAAAGCATCTGTACTTGTGCACAGACCTCTGCCACTTGAAGGAAGCAATTAGCCAGTAGCAACATGAGGTGGTCAGCTTCTAGATGGATTGCAACTGTAAGAGGATGCAGAATGAACAATTAATGATATGGAGCAGTGAATGAGACCCCATCTTCAGGAGTCACAGACCTCATGTACGCCAGTCCAACACTGTCTTAACTCATCATTCCAGGGCATTTCTTCTTGTCTGTCCATTTCAGCTTCTCAAGAGTTCTCCTCCTAGTCTGTCTCTCTTGTGTCCAGGGCCTAGCTTTTATTTCTGTGCCAGATAGTTTCTTCCTTTAATCTCCTTGTCTGCTTTCTCTTTCATTACTAGTGATACGTTCTTACTTTTTTCCTTTCTTCTTTCTTAGCTTTACATTTTGCCAAGCCAGTCTCACTTACCCAATTTCTTAAATTGCATATTTACTCTCCAATTTCAATTTTTACTTCGTTCATTCCCTCCCACTGCCTTTGAATTTTATCCTTTAGTCACTCCTAGTCATAATTTCCACTCACCCTTTGTAGCTGCCAGCAGCAAAGTTTCTCCAACTTGATACCACGACTGTTCTATTTTCTTTCTTAGTTAATTTTTTAATACCAGTTTTAGCCACCGCAGTTTATTCTTTTCCCCTCTGCTTCAGGTTGTGGCTCTAGTATCCTGTCTGAAAAACTTTTCCTTTTCTCAATTTCTCTTTGACAAGCAAAGTGCGAAAGCTTACATTTCAGCTTGGCACAATTAGCTCTGATCTGAAGGAAGCCTGCTTAGTTGTTCTTTGCTTCTGCACTAACACGTGTTGTCTGATGATCACTAAGAGGTGGGAGAGACTTTGAATGGTTGTGAAGCAGCGTAGTGAACTGAACTATATTAAGCTACCTGGTAAAACAACACCCCATCTTATTGTATACATTTTCATGAAAAGCATGTATTACCCACATAATCTCTGAACGAGATCTCTTGCAGCTTTAAATTCAGTTAATATATTTGTTTAGGGTGGCTAAATATCTCAACTGAAAAATTGTACTGTATTGTAAGATACAAACATACACTTCTTTCTTTAGCTTATATTCTGCAATATGAAACAAAGGATCACATATTTAATCAAATATGACTGTGAGTCATATTTAATTGCCATAGTAGACTCTTAGAAAAGTACCACCTCTTTGGTCGTAATAGTGAAAAATGAATACTACAAATCTGGATATAAGAAGTATGTGTACTGAAATGAACATCATTTGAGGGGTGCTACTGGTCCTACATGTTAAAGCTGCTGGCCTTACTACTTCTTTTTTCCTATATTAAATTTGCTGGTTAAAAAAAATATTTCTACAGATATTTTAATATTTAAATATTGAGGGACTTCACAGATAGAGTTTTGTTTATAATCAGTTTTATTTTCTGCTAAGGTATTCCACTAGAAGAAGAGGAAGAGGAAGAGGAAGATTCCTCCTTGACTGGCAAACTCCGTTCATTAATGTACAAAATCAAAGGTCCACCAAAAGCAGAAAAATTGGAGCCTAAGGAAGAAGAAGAGAAAGCTCCTAGTAAGTTTTCTTTCCAGATAAACACTTTCATGATGCAAGCGTTAAAGTTTTACAGTCAACAGGAATGTATTTTCTCAAAAGATTTTATAAGGGGCTAAAGAAGGAGACTATCAGTTTGATATTCTTCTGCCTCTTAGAACTATTATTCTGCATACTGAACACCTCAGATGCACTTTTAAACAAGAAGCTAAAATGAGTGGAAGATTTTGGATCCAAATCATTAACTCTGGGGTTGAAAATTTACATATTCTTTATAAAGAACTTTAAAAGGCTGATTACGGTACAATAACCTAGACTCAAGCATTCTAAACTTGGGAAGATTTCATTTTTGTGGTCTGTTTTTTTAATGTAAAATCATTCTTTAGAACTTATGTCCACTTCCATCTATTAACTGTTCTTAGGCTACATATACACACAAATATAGACATGCACATAACCCCCCCAAAACACTTGTAATCACAGACTTCTTATTCTGAGCGGTATTCCTGTACATATACCTTCCCATACTCTCTTCCTTAGCACACAAGGGGTGTTCATGGTCTATACAGGTGAGATTGGTTCTGCCCTTGCAATTCCTCAACCATCTGCATAAGCTTTTTGTTGAGCTCCTTTGAACAACTCACCTGACTTTCACTGCCGCTGTGCTCACATGCCACATGAGAACTCACCCCAGTGGGGCTGATACGGGGTATGAATCTCACAAACTTTGTCTTTGCTATTTTAGGGTTAACCCATGTTTATGGGTTTTCAAACCTTAGAAGTGACTAGGGATAAGGGTGAGGAATAAGCAAGGTGCAAAGCTGAATTCCTCCAGGTCTTCCTTTAGAATATGTTTTGGCTGAGGTTTCTTACCGCCTTACTGAAACAAGATTGGGATTATAGCTCTAAATTTCTGTAACACCATCCAGATATCATGTGCAGGATTCTCCAAGGGACTTGAGGTTGGTCTTCCAACCAATGATGGAATCTCCTCTTTTTTTCCCTAGTTGCTCAGTTTGGCAATAGGCGCATGTACAGACGTGGAATGCTTAATTTATTTCAGGCTTAACAATTTCATCAGCAGTTGTGTTGAGATTAGACAGTGAAGTTATTTTATAACTCATGACACCTCTTACATGATCTGCTTGCTCTGGAAAGAACCTTAGAGTGTTTGTCCTGGTCTGAAAGCATCTTTCGGTCTGTTAAGCTCAGTACTGTGTTGTAAGTACAATAAATCTTACAACAATCTGATATGCTGCATGAAACAGGGCTTCATTCTTCAGTGACTCATCTGTTAGCATCTGCTCTCTCTTTAATGGTAGCAGGACCTACTCAGCATCTGGAAGTATCATTTCTTCTCCAGGTTTCATGTGGATTCTATTGTCATGAATCAGGAAATATTCACTCCTAAATCCTCAGGGCACATGGTGTTAGGTCCTTGGAAGAGAGCAGTTCATTTATTTCATGTACCAGAGCTTAGAGTCATGAGAAATGTTGATTGGACAAACAATCCTTCAGTGTCTATTTTTCTAGAAATTTCAGATGACTTCTACTTGGAGTGATGCATATTACAAATATGCACATGGATTAAGTCATTCAAAGCATGATGAAAAATTATATAAATATATACTTGACTGTAGCCGGAGACTGTGAGATTTTTAGTCAGTATGTGCACTTCCCCTTTACACATCAAGAAATTTGGAATTTGGAGATTAAAGGAAATGAGTGTCTGAGGTACCCGCAATCCTCTTATGTCCATGAAGAGGCGTGGTGGTGGGCATGATGTGTACCTCCTTCCAAGGTTAAAATCTCTGGCCTTGAGTGTCTTGGCCTTGGTCGTACATACTCAGAGTGTGAATATTCGTAAGAAGGAACTACTTACTACAGATAAATCTTCCTTTCCTCGAAGTATATGTTCATTTCTAATCACAAACAAACTTTTACCCAAGGGAGGAATGCCACCAATTTCAACCTAGTATTAATGATTAATCAGTAAATTTTGAATTTAAAAACAAATTAAAACTCTGAAAATAAACACATAGAAGCAATGAATTATTGTTAATAATGATTATAGGACTTTTGTTACTATCAAGTCAAAATTGAAATAAGGCATGGCATGCTACTAAGAGTAGGGTTATCTCTGTGACATACAGAATTTGTTACCACAGATTGAAAGCCTAATTATTGAGCAGAACCTCAGACTTAGTGATGGGTTTGCATAAATACAACATTAAATAAACTAAGAAAGTGTTAGCAAGGGAAGGAATAGTGTAGACACAAACCCCAATGCATCTACATTTAGTGGATGAACACTTTAGTGATCAAAAGTCGGAGGGAGCTGGTTTTGCCATTGGAAGAACTTTGGGGAAGTCAGGGGGTATGTTTACTGGTAATAGAAGAAAGAAACTTGTCTAGTTTTAAGAGGGAAGATGATTTTTCCTGTTTTACCTGTTATCAAGCATGAACATTTGTTGGAATAAGGAGTGGAACATGTGTCCAGTTTTCAGGTAAATTTCCTAAACTTTGGGCTCAGCAAAATTGTTTTCAGCATCACTGAATGTGCAATGTCTACAATAGAAGTGCTACAATCAATATATATTGTGTAGTTCCAAACAATACAATGTTTTTAGAAAGAGCATTCCCAAGTGACAGTGACTTGATATAGAAATGGGGGATAAATTAAAAGTCTAATGCAAGATTTAATTTACAAGGGTGCTTCTCAGAGTCATGGTCAACTAAAAGATGTTCATTGTCAACAGTGCTGATATGGACTTGAACCCTAAGCAGATGTTTATTGTTTTCTATCTCTCAAGAACATTGCACTTATCTTGAAAGATCTGAAAGTTGCTTTTCCAATTTAAAAATCCTATTCAGTCTGCTTGTGGTTTTTTGCAACTGCCTTGTTGTCTACTCTTACGTATTTTATTATATTACATGTTTTTGCCTTTTTCTGTTGGAAGAGCTAGTAACATTTAATGTATTTTGTTTTTAGCTACACTGAAAGAGCTCATATCACAGACAATGGTGCGCTGGTCCCAGGAAGATCAGATCCAAGATCCTGAATTAGTTCGGATTATGTACAGCCTCCTTCGTAGGCAATATGACAGCATTGGTGAGCTACTGCAAGCCCTGAGGAAAGCATACACTATTAGTGCTACCTCTGTGAAGGATACCATTAATCTGCTTGCAGCACTGGGCCAGATTCGCTCACTTCTCAGTGTGAGGATGGGAAAAGAGGAGGAATTGCTAATGATTAATGGATTAGGGTATGGAATTAACAGAATTTTATTTTTAAATTGGTGTGAAGCTTTTGGTTTATATTAGTAAATCCTATAATTTTTGATCCTAAATTAAAATTAATGCTGTACTGAAGTGTAAGTATGTACCAGAGATTTACACTTTCACATATATTTCCAAGGTGGCTCCAAATGATCTCTGTAACAGTATCAAAAGGGTCAAAGTTTCTGCTCACTAAGGTATTATCTACAGAAAATAGACTTATTTTACTGCAGTTAAGCCTGATGCTTAAACCCTCATCAAAGTACATGTTTTAGCAGCTCTGGAGAAAAAGATCACTAAAATTTTGCTGGTGTCTATCTATACTGCATTTTTCCCAAAATTAAAGCCCATCTTATATTTCACACATGAGTGAATAAACTTTCTGGTGTCTTTTCAATTGGGAATTCGGAAGAAATTTCCTTTATATAGTGCATGATGATGTGAGAATATTTTCTGCATCTTTGCTATAAAATTACCTCTGTAAGCAGCAGTATTATGGTGCATGCCTGAATGTCTTTTACTCCTCTCATGTGACTAAATGCTGGTCAGACCATTTAATGTTAGAAGGAAAAAAAATGACAGAAAATTAATTACTTCAGTTAAAATGGTGCATTTAGAAAGAGAGAAAACTATAGTATTGTTACCTGAGAACTGTATTTATTTTTATTTCTTCAGAAATATTAAGCAGTTTCTCTCCTTTTCAACAATTGTAAGAAAGTTCCATTTTTCTTGCTATTTCAATGTAAAAATTGTACTGCTTTTTGTAAAAATTGCGAAGACTAATCTGTTCATTTGAATTGATCAAGTCATAGCAATGACTCATTAGGCAGTGTGTGACAGTATTACCCAATTTGTCCCTGATGCTGAGTTTGTAAATTGGCTGGGAATTATATGAGGGATAAAGGATAAATTTTGCCTAAACATGGTATGTATATAAACACCTTCCAAGAAGTGCTGTATTGAGAGTCATCCATTCTCAGTTTTCTGTATTTCTTTAGAGCAGGCATGATGCCTGTTACTTGCCATGTTTTTTTAAACAGGTTGTCCTAAAATGTTAGAAATCCCTGGCTTCTACTGACATCTGATGCCTGGATTATTTTGAAGCACACAAATTGTGTTCTGGATTATGAAACCAATACAGCAGATTCTAGAAAATGTTGAAAGAATGGTGGGGAGAATGAAAAAGTTAAAATAGTCCTTCATAATGGACCCGTATGCCACTTCTGACAGAATTTGGAGATATTGATGAAATGCATGCAACAGATAGCCTTAAATATTGTTTATTTATTGTCTTTACTTTGTGAACTGAGGAAATTAAGGGGTTACTGCAGAAATATAATTGATTATATATCAAGCAGATTCTTGATCCCTGTTCTCAATTTAAAAGCTAACAAAACATATTCTTTTCCACTTAGATCACCACAGAATAATTTTTTTTATTTAAACAGAACAGATGGTAGGAGCAATTTTGAGATGAAGAATTGCCATCTCTAAATAATTTGGAGGTTAATATTCTTATTATGAAGAATCT
Source organism: Coloeus monedula (assembly GCF_965178545.1). Lineage (NCBI taxonomy): Eukaryota > Metazoa > Chordata > Aves > Passeriformes > Corvidae > Coloeus > Coloeus monedula. The sequence goes on along the minus strand of NC_138786.1, from coordinate 32,891,155 downwards.
ATGAGAATTAGAGAAATGACAGCATATTGAAATGTGAAGCATATTGTTCTCAGGTGTTTTTGTATTATGCTGAATTCTAAGAATTTAAAATTATGTTAATACAATGAATGCATACTTCTGAAATCTCAATGCATTGACTTAAGTGAATCTGAGGTTTCTTAAAAACAAATTGTTGTCTTTTCTTCCATTTCAGGGATATAATGAACAATAAGGTGTTTTATCAGCATCCTAACTTAATGAGAGTCTTAGGCATGCATGAGACTGTTATGGATGTGATGGTAAATGTGCTTGGAGGAGATCAATCTCAGGTAATTTCATCACAACTTGTTATATGTTTTGCATTTTGAACCTCTCCAAAAATATATTAGGATGTTTAAGAAGTGAACAAAAATATATCCCATGTAAACTAGATTTTGCTCGTCCAAATTAAAATATTCGTTAATGAAAAAAGTAGAATATTTTTTATGGTACTAGGGGGGAAAACCCAGTAGTCTAGGACATGATTTTTAAAACTCGAGATGTTATAGGTGTTTTATTTCTCTTTTAATAGCATTGTAAAATGTTTTGTTCTTAAATTAAATACATCCTTTAACTGCCTTTATTGGAGGTGTAGCTCTGCTAGGAAAATTTACCTCTTCATTTTAGATGAAGTGTTACTACCAATAAATTATAACAAGAGACTAACAACAGTTTAAATTTTAATGCTCAAATTCATGTACTTGAATTGAGCAAAAAATTTTCTTGCAGTGTTGTGTTCTCCCTTTTCTTAGTGTTATGCTTGAATATATATGTGTTATTTTAAAGGCAGAGTGGTATAAATTTTGAGAAGCCTAACTGAAAATTTTCGCTCCTGAAGAAAGTGAGAAGTGAAGCGCACATATTTTCTTTCTTCCCTTTGCTTGTGCCTGGTATTTTTATCCTGTTGCCTCCATCCCAAAAAGAGGCATCTCTTCTGATCCCAGTAGTGCTTATCTAAATCCTTTTGCCTGGCAACTCATTCTTCTTATGTATTTGGAACAATTTTTAGCCCAACATACTACCTTTTGCTTATCTTTTCTCTGTCCTTCAATTTTTCATAACTTGTTTGTCTTCTGTGTGAAGCTGCACCACTCTTTCTTTGCCTCTATGGTCATTTAGCCCATATAATTCTCTTAAACCCTTATACATTGAATCTGCCTATACCATTGCAGTTTTACCAAGTATTCACAAACCAGTTTAAGTTTTTCTGTTGCATTTCAGGGCAAGTTACAATCAATTATAAAACGATTATTACTTTGATAATTTATAGGTGCTACAACACCCTAGTTTTGCTACAGCTTTTACATAGAGCCAAAAGTGATAAAAAACCCATGAAACCCAAAACCACAAGAGCCCAGCAATGTCTTCTAATTCTATTAAAATTTTTTTCATAGAAAATTTTAATAACACAGATCTACAAAATGCTTTACAGAAATTATATCCTTCAAAAGAAATGCAAACTTAGAAAACTGCTTAGTAACCTGGTGTTGTGCCATTAAATGTGTCTGGCCACCCAAAATAACCTATTTTATGTCTCTGTCTTTATGAATTTCATGTGGTCAGTAGGTGCCTAATGAATATTTCTTTCTGTTCAGTGTTTCAGCTTCAAGAGACAGAATGAGCAATCATGAAGTGTAGTCTCTGGTTTAGGGATTGGGCATTTTTCTAGGTTGTGGCAGCAGATTGTTTAAGCTAGATCTCCAGCTTCTTGGAATAAATGGTTTAATCATGAGGCTGTACTGAGGCATGTATTGTCTCTGAAGGAATGGTGGGAAGGTAAAAACTTGTCAGTTCAAACTGATATGTCTCCTATAGTCCTCTGCAAAATGATTTTTCAACACTTTAATGGCCTAATGAATGTGAAAGTTAAAAGGAAATGTGGGTCCTTTCTCAAGTTAGAACCAAAGCAACTGTCAGTTGCTTATCACCTTGGTAACTTCACTATACTTTCCTTGTTAGGAGTGCAGGAAGAAGAGCTGGAACAGATTGGTAATTAACATATTTCACTGCTTTGTCAACTTTTTTCTTCAGCAGATCGTTTTTCCTAAGATGGTGGCAAGCTGTTGTCGATTCCTGTGCTACTTCTGTCGCATTAGCCGTCAGAACCAAAAGGCCATGTTTGAGCATCTCAGCTACTTACTGGAAAACAGCAGTGTTGGACTGGGTATGCCACATAGCTGCAACACCTAAAAGCAAGAGTAGGAGCAACTGTGATATCACAAGAGTTGTGATACACAAATTAGTGTCTAATTTGTATCGCAAGCTGAAACATGCTTAAACCACCTTGTGATTTCACCTTTAACTCTTTTTTTTTTTCACTTTTGTTTCATGCTTATGTGTCTATGAATTGTATTAGAAACAGAATAGTCTGAATCTGTGTTTTTAAACACCTTTAAAAAATTAATGTTAAACATACAGTTTGACATTTTTTCCATTCAAAATAGCTGTGGTTTGAAATCTAAGATTAAATTGACCCTTTACGGTGCTTGCCTGTTTCATCTGGTTTAATTTTCCTTGCCTCTACAGTTTAGGCTACTGGAGTAAATTTCATATTTTTTTCTTTTGAACACTGAATGTATGTTTTTTTAATGCATGTGCGTTAGATTTTGTGACACAAGGGAAATTTGATTGGCTGATAGATGGCTATAATAATAAAATATGTCAAGGCGAGATAGCGTGTGATTTCACAGTGATTTAGCTATTCATGCCTGAATTTGGCCATAATAAACACAGAAAATTGGAAAATATTAAAGGAAGAAAACAGGTAACTGAAGCTTGAATGTCTCTTTTTGCTAAACACAGGCATATTTTAAAATAATGAATTGGTAAGGCTGTGCAGAATTACATAGCTAACATGTTGCTCTCCTAAGGAAATAGTATTCCTCTGATTTGCTGTATTGTTAATACTGATTTTTAAAATTTGTATTTAAAACCACTGTGGTTGAGTTGAGTATGCTTACACATATGGATGTGAAGTCCGAAAAAATTTCAGCATTTTCACATAATTGAAAACAGTTGACCGTGTTCTTGAAAAAACTGCCCTAAAATGTACTATGAATATATTTGCGTTCTAGATTCCAGCGTGATTGCTGCCCTCTGCTGCACGAATGCGATTACTGCAAACTCCATTTAATTACTGTGTATTAACTTTCTTCTTCAGCGTTTCCTTCAATGAGAGGTTCGACACCACTCGATGTGGCCGCAGCCTCTGTAATGGACAACAATGAGCTTGCACTCGCATTGGAGGAGCCAGATCTTGATAAGGTAGGTGACCACTCTGACCTATTTACCCATTTAATAAATTGTGTACTTGTGCTAGAAGGGTTTAAAAGGGCAAGTTTGGTCGTAGTAGTTTTTGGATATGATGTCCTCAGAAATAACCAATTTATGTGTCTGTTTCAAGGTAAGGTTGACTAAGCAGTAGTCCTTGATTTTGCTTTATGCTTATTCGGAATCACAGCAAAAGACTTTTGTTTCTGTCTTTTGCATGCTTTCACTATTGTTATCAGGTAGAAAGGATGACAAGAAGAAAGACATGCAGCAGGAATATCAAGAAGTGTTGTTTGGGGAGGAAAAAACTGAGAATTAAGACGAGAATAGTAAAAAAGGACACAGGTCTTTTGGCTTGAATCATAGAGATTTGTGGGGATGGAAGTTAGAGTTAAGAGAACGGAAAGGCAGGTTATTTGAAGATGAAAGATGGAACAGGATTTTAAGGGTAGTTGCAATGGAAAACTGAATCCAGAATTCAAGTCATTGGCAAAGGTTAGGAATAAAGGGGAATCTGAGGAGAGGCAGGATGAACTGGAAATGTGGTAAAATATTGTTAAAAATGGCATGAAAGTTATTTGTTTATCACAGGAGGAAAGCAGATTAAGAGATGGAAGTGCACGGTCAGAAGAGGAGGAAAGCAGGGAAAGGAAGTCATATATGTTAGCAGAGCACTGGGGTACAGAAAACAGAAGGCAGGGTTTAATATAAATGGAGGGAAGAATTAAACACCTAAATGATAGTTTAGCACAAGGGAAAATCTCTGTGCAGAGAATTCTGGGATGACAGTGGAACTGGTTGTGGGACTGTTTGTGATCAGCATATGGTGTGGGAGAGGAAAAGCTATGAAATTGAAATAAATGGGCATATTACAGCGATAGCTTGGGGAAGACCGGAATATGAGCAGAAAGGGTGTGAGACAGCACAGCAATATACTTACTAGGCAATATACTGTTGAGCAGAATTTGCAATTCTGTATCACCTGCAAAATTGCTGAGTGCACTCTGTCCTGTCATTAATAAAACATTGAGTGGTATTGGTATCAATCCTTGGGATACAACATTAGTGACTGGAACACTACCAGTGACTGTCTTGTATTTTCATGGAAACTACTGTAGAGCAAGTCACATAAACTAAATTTCACTGTTGACCATGTTTCTCATTTACTGATTGCTTACCTTGAAATACTTGGCACTTTGCTTACCTTGAAATACTTGGCACTGTACATGTGCTGAATGTTCAAACAGTAACAGATATCAGCTGTAACATAAGCACTTCATAAGCACTATTTTATGCTGAAAATATCAGGCTGTATGTGGCTCAGACTTGGGCTTCTCAAATTCATTAGTCATTTTAGCTGTAAGAATCATGCTGTATTGGCTTTGGTGAGTCAATAACTTTATCTAGTGCAGTATGTGGAGGTTATTCAGTAGATAAATCAATATACTAAATAACTAGAAAAAACTGATAATGTCTGGATATTAGTTGATGGATGTGACAGACACCACGTTCACAGAACGATACAGCATTTCTTTGTGACTAAAGTTTATACTGTAAAAACTGTGTGCAACATAAATAAATTACATGTAGACAACTTTTGAATTTTTGCCATTGCAAATTTAAACTCTTTTTACTGCAAATGTGTGACTGCGTGGAAGGTAGAGGTTGCACAAGAAATGTATCCCATGGCTTGATGACATACTCTAGTAAACTGAATAGGTTAGAACTATATGGCTTAGTGGTAATGTTGTAAAATCTTAAAAGAGAAGAAAAAGAGATTTATTCTACTGGTTTTCTCACATTTTATATGAGCAGCATTTCTAGACTCCTACAAGTATATATTAATGTATATTTTATGAATGAATGCTTGAAAACTATAAAGTCCTGTTAGGAATTACATACTTTTTCCACAGAGTGCTCTGGGTAACTTCCTTACTGCATATTGCAATAAGCAAATTTTTCACATCAGCCTGTTTTTCCACTGTTACAGCATTTTGGAGGCAATCTGTACACTGCATCAGCAGACATATATTCTTCTTCCTAAATTCTTAACTTTTTCTCTCTTAGGGCACTGGATCATAAGGCACTATGTATAATCTCATCATGTATCTCCCTCTTGCCATCCATTTTTGGCTGCCTACCATTTTAAGAAAATATAATTAATATCTTTTTTTACAGTCATGGAAGATTCTTCATGTTCATTACCTATTTTAAGTGCTATAACCATTCTCATATGTTGTCCTTTACACAAAGATATGATTTTTTATTTAATTTGAAATACACAGTTATCTGCAAATTTCCTTTTAGATGAATGAGGAAATTATTCTGTATGTTTTTGAAATTCAGTTTACTATAATTAAAGAAATTTGTTGTAATTTCTCAAAGATTTCCCTTAGTTAAAGGTACTCCTCTTGATAAGAAACGTTATGTTAGGAATTCTTGTATTACCAAAATTTTTAATCTTTCTGGGTTCATACTTAAAACTGCTCATTGATATGTATCAGTCTTCTGAAAAATGTAATGGTTTTCATATCCATTAAAATTAGAATTACAATATATAAAATTTTGATGCAATGTTTATTTTGCTGTTGTAGCAAATAAACCACACATGGTTGTTGATGTGATTTTTAAAGTTGTTCAATAGTATTTTAGTTGTTGTATATGTATTGTCAAAAAGATTTGGATTCCAGAAGATTTATTCTACTTTTCACATTCCACATTTTTTCATGTTGTTGTATTTTTATGTCACCATATAATTGGGTAACTTCAGAAATAAAGAGTGCTAGCCTTTTTTCATTAAAAAAACACCCCTATGACTGATAAAATAATGAGCTATGTTGTTAAATTCTTAGGTAAAATGTCCAGTATATAAAAAACCTTGTGACTGAAAAAAGTACTACACTCATTCTGGCTTATAGCTATTTTTAGAAATTTATTTCTAAGCATATGAATAAATGATTGCTTCTGTATTGCAGGTTGTTACCTACCTGGCAGGTTGTGGCCTGCAGAGCTGTCCAGTACTGCTGGCTAAAGGATATCCAGACATTGGATGGAACCCAATAGAGGGGGAGCGTTACCTGTCATTCTTACGATTTGCAGTTTTTGCTAACAGTAAGTCTAATTTCTTGGCATCCAAATTTCATTGACAGGTTTTCTTTAAATTGATTTCCTAACCATAAAAATATGTTAAATCTGAAGAGAGGTTAATGCATACTCTTCTCATTGCAAACATGAGACTATTGGTGTATGCTTATTATTATAATATTTTTTGAACCTTCGTAGTTATTTTTTTTCTTAATTTTTTTTGCAAATCACATAATTGAGTAGATTAACCTGTAGCCATGGTAGCAAATCATGTTAGGAATTCCTTGGCACAGGAAGACCAGGAATGGGGGTTGCATCAATATGTCCCTGCCACTGCTCAGGGAGAAGAGTCTTTTCTGTGCACTAGCATGGGGTCCCTCCCATGTGAGACAGTCCTCCACAAACTTCTCCAATGTGAGTCCATTCCACAGGCAAAAAATTCTCCACAAACTGCTGAAATGTGGGGCACTTTTCCATGGGCTGCAGTCCTTCCAGGCTGCTCCAGTGTGAGTTCCCCACAAGTCCTTCCAGAAAACCTGCCCCAATGTGGGCTCCACTCTCCATGGGTCTTCAGGTCCCTGCCAGGAGCCTGTTGCAGCACAGGCCTCCCACAGGTTCAGAGCCTCCTCTCAGGCATCCCCCTGCTCCAATGTGGGTCTCCTCCACGGGCCGCAGGTGCATCTTTGCTGCACCACAGACCTCCATGGGCTGCCGATGGATCTTTGCATTCCTCTGGACCTCCATGGGCAGGGGCACAGCTGCCTCATCATGGTCTTCACCACGGGCTGCAGGGGGATCTCAGCTCCGGTGCCTTAGGATGAGGATTTGTTTTATATTTTGTAACAATTAGGAGAAAATGAAGTTTTCTTCTGACTTAAGAATACCTTTCAGGAGAAAATACATGTAGTGCTTTTTGGTCCTTAGGTGAAAGTGTTGAGGAAAATGCAAGTGTTGTTGTCAAGCTCCTTATTCGACGGCCAGAGTGCTTTGGGCCAGACCTTAGGGGAGAAGGAGGAAATGGTTTGCTGGCTGCTATGCAGGAAGCTATCAGGATCTCAGAGAATCCTAGTCGTGACCTTCCTTCCCAGGCATATAAAAGGGAAGGGTAAGTAAATGTGAATGCTTGTTTGGCAAATGCGGATTTAATAGCTGGTTCAATCATGCTTGCACTATGTGGATAATAGACCCTGTTGTGTAAGGCATTATACAAACAGAGAGAATTAGAGATTCACATCCACAAGCAGTTGTCGTATGGTATTCAGAAAGCATTAGCTAGATAAAAGTGGAATAAGAGTTACAGAGAGAAGAAGCCTGAAGGACAAAACAAATGAGAAGACCGCTGTGGAATGAAGCTAAAGTTAAGATAAAGTAAAAGAGGGAGGTAGAAAGCTCATGCGAAGTCAGCGATTACAGTTCAACTGCAAGCTTACCCTAGGGACAAAATCCCTTTAGTCCAGAGCCAAAGGGATGAGTATGTCGGATGAATAGTCTCTGGATCATGTCTCTAGCTCCAGAGTAGAGCTATAAACCTAGATTAGCTAAAATGTTCACTGTTATTGTTTACTTTTTAGTGATGAGGAGGAGGAGGAAGAGGAGACTGTGCACATGGGAAATGCAATCATGTCATTTTACTCAGCTCTCATAGATTTACTTGGACGCTGTGCACCAGAAATGCATGTAAGTTCATTTTACCACTCGCTCAGAAAATGTAGGAGATTTATAAACATAACTGTACATGTTTAACGAAACCTTTCTCTACTCAAAGACTTCACTTCAGAAGGTAGACTTTATGGCTTCTTGCTATATCTAGGTAGAAGTATTCCCTGCAAGCTGTTTATAAAGAACCATGGTCTTTTGATTCCTTTATGCTTTTTTACTTATCTAAAATTTTGATAATTTTTACATGACTATGGAATCAAAGCAAATATGAACTAGAAGTGTTGCACAATTAAGAGACCAGTATAATAACTTCTGAAACTGACCCTTTACTATTCTCTAGAAAGCCATAAAAATCAATTTTATAAGAATGTGATACAGGGCTGCTTTTAGTGTGCATTGATGAAATATAGTGCCCACATCATATGAATACACTGAAAAATATGTAAAATAACTGTTTCAACTGTAATGCCTGTAACAGCCACATGCAAGATTGGTTTTAATTAGACTGACTGTTGCTTGTCGGTGCTTAAAATTCTTTAGTAGCTTAAACCCAGCTGAAAATGCTCTATGTATCTCAATCCAATAAGAAAAAGAAGTTTGGCTTTCAGCCTCCCTATTTACTATTACAAAAGCTGTTAATTTTATTAGCTATATGTAGCACTCTATTGCCCGAGACAGTAGTTTCATGTTATGAAAGTTGCTAGTAGAGATTTCCAGACATAGGTTATGAGTATCTGATTTCTGCTAGAAGTTGAAAGGAATTGCTCACCTCATTGTTGTAAATGCTTCTCAAAGTTTTTACAGCATAGAAATAGAAAAATGCATAGATACATCACACAGGTCTGTCTCCATTTGTAGTGTAAAAAACCAAGCTCAAAACCTGTCACCATGGGTTCTCTAGGTAGCATGAACATTTCATAAGTTTTGAGTTCATCACATATCTGGTTGGTTTAGGAATCTTATCAACGTGGAGTTTTTTGAGTTATTGGGAATTCATAATATTGTGAAATAATAATTGATGTAAAAATAAGAACAGATACAGAAGTAGTAACAGCTGAACTTGGCGACTTCATTCACTCTCAGATAAATTGAATTTCAGTGCATTTTCTTTCAGTGTTTAAAAAATTAATATTGATAGAAATATTTTGAGGAAAATTTTCTTAATTTCTTAATTGATATATTTCTTAATTGAAAAATTTTTCTAACAGCTTATTCAAAGTGGAAAAGGGGAAGCTATTCGAATCAGGTCAATTCTTCGATCCCTAGTGCCAACTGAAGATTTGGTGGGTATTATAAGTATACCACTAAAGTTGTCAACAGTTAACAAAGGTAAATCAATACTTTCATTCTGCTATTTATCATTCACAAAAGTCTTTTGCCACATCAGCCTTCAGGTGTAAATTAGAGCGGTTTTGTTAGATTTGAAGGCAAGCAGAGAACTGTTCTTCAAATTTTACTTAGATCTGTATCGATTAGAGCTGCTCCAGTAGCACAGATATTTGTTCCTGTGGAGAAGAGAATGTAAGAACATAAGAAATACTTTAAAGGGTCACTCTAATGGGCCAGTACTTTGTCTCCAGCAGTGGCTCTAGAGAGACCACCTCTTTAGGTAAAATATGTAAACTTGCGCTCAGTCCCTTTGTATTTCCACATTATCCAGTCATTTGTGGAATATTTTACCATTCATTTCTAAGCTTTCATTTAAGAGTGAACGACAATTAAATTGCAAAATAATAGGGGTTTTGAAATAATTAAAACTTAATATTCTAAACTATTCTTTTTCAGCATAGGACAAAACTGAACAAGAATATAATTTTCTTTGAGTATGTGATTTTACACATTAAATGTAATTATAATGTCTTTCATTGTTTTGGTGTTACTCGTTTTATCACTTATCTACTCTTAAAAATTATATTGTATATTTGTGTAGATGGCACAGTAAATGAGCCCGACATGTCTGCCACTTTCTGTCCTGATCACAAAGCACCCATGGTACTCTTCTTGGACCGTGTCTATGGTATTAAGGACCAAAGCTTCCTCCTTCACCTATTGGAAGTTGGATTTTTACCAGATTTAAGAGCCTCTGCCTCTCTGGATACAGTACGTATTTCACTATTGAGTTTAGGTGCAGTGGCTGGATGTAGTGGCTCTGTAAATGTAAAAAAATGGAATTTCAAGTCAAAACAGCTTTTTAAAAAGAGGTATTATAGGCTCACTGTAAAAAAATCAATATTAATTCACTTACTATTAATTTATAGTGCATAATTCTGATTATAAGCATTCAGTAACCTTCTGAAGTGTAAAAGTAGTTTAAAATCATTTGATACAGGCTGTAAAATAATACAGTAAGTACATTGAGTATACTGCAATAGGCCTAATGATTGCTTTTATTTAATGTTTGTTTCCAATAATTACACTAAAATCCAGGTGTATGAAGAAATTGAGATGAAAAGTGTTATTTAATGCTTAGTGGAGTTTTCTAACCTGTTTAAAGACAGAAGCTGCATTTTCTTTTCTGCGGCTATTGGTTCAGAGTGCAATGGCGCAAGAGACAGGATGTACATGGATGGCTTGGATTTTCTCCAGTTGAAAAAGAAATTAGTTTAGTCCTCATGTGTATACTGGGAATATCATATTAGCACCCAGCCACTTAGGGAACGTAAGGACTATTACATTACTATGTTTATAGCATTCATATTCATTAACCTTTACCCAGTGTGAAACTAACAATCATTTATTACTTCATACAGGTTTCTCTAAGTACCACAGAGGCCGCTCTCGCACTAAATAGATATATTTGCTCAGCTGTGTTTCCATTACTCAAAAGATGTGCTCCCCTCTTTTCTGGAACAGAGCATCATGCCTCTCTGGTTGACTCCATGCTTCACACAATATATAGGTTATCCAAGGGACGGTCCCTTACGAAAGCTCAAAGAGATGCTATTGAGGAATGCCTGCTTGCTATTTGCCAGTATGTATGACACCTGTTTAGAAGTTAATTTATTTTGTGTTGAATACGTATTTCAACCACTTCTTTCTTGGCTTATAGTGTAGACCTAAGGCTGTTTTATTCTTGCACAAAATAAATGACCAGTGTTATCTCAAGAACTGAAAAGTAGATTTGTCTGTTCGCTTAAGAGGGTCCAGAAGTAGCACAACTTTCTGTGCTATATTCTTCTACAGGTAGATGAGGCATAGTGAGATTCCTTAAGTCCCTAGCAATGTTTTTTTCAAAATACTTCTAATGAGTGTTTTGTATTCCATTATGTAAATTGACTTCAATTTTTTATTTCATTTACACTGAACTGTATGAATGTTGCTAATAGCATCTGCTTTTTTAAATTACAGCCATTTACGTCCCTCTATGCTACAACAGCTGCTGAGAAGGCTAGTTTTTGATGTGCCCTTGCTCAATGAATACTGTAAAATGCCTCTCAAGGTAAATACTTTACTTTCTGTACACTCATCTGGCATAAAACTTTAAAATAAACTGCCGTTGTCTTTTTATTAAAAACAGAATGGGAAGGGTAAAGCAGAGTAAAATTACTTCTGAACTGATAATAATGTTACTGTTTTGTAAAGTCTTTCAAATTAAATGTAATATTTGAAAAATTTTTGAAATTATGCCTAATGCAAACAGTAGACTGATTATGCGAATTTTTATAATGAACTGTTGACTTTCCCGTTGCTCCAGCAGAAGAGTATTTGAATGTATCAATTTAAATGTCAGTGTTATCTTGATATTTATTCTTCTGCTATATGAACTATAATAACTCTTGGTGGGATGCACAGTTCAGGAATGAATTTTGAGTGAAATCTAAGAGACAGGATACAGGGAAGAAAATTCACCTTTTATTTTTGAGTGTTATATAACTGAACTCTTATCTATCCTCTTGTTCTGTAAATGAAGATTTACAATTTTTAGATAACAAATCTTATTTAGAACTATTCTGTCAGGTTTGTTTCACTTTTCTTTTGGGATAAAAGAGCCTGATCTTAGGTCTGTGTCTTCTTGTGAAAGAATTGAAACTCTATCATACTTTAAAGCAGAGTTGCCATATTCACAAACATACTCTGGAACATCACTAATTTTTGACTACAAGTGTGGTGTAGAGGGAGATTTTGTTCCAGTTTTTTAATTTTTATTTTTCCTTCTTATAGAGAATTTCAGTAAAAACTAAAACATCAAGATTCTAGTCTGATACTACAAGAAATTTTGAAGTTTTCCTTGGAATAGGAATTTTTAGTTCTACAGAAGAAACTGGTAGAAATTTGAAATTATGTGGAAAATGTACCAATAATCATATATACTAGCTCTTTAACTTTACAGATTTCCTGTATGATAGCCCTTTCCATCAGTTTTTCCAGAGCTGTGCAATCACAGCCGAGAGGGTGAACTGCAGGTCTCTTTTGCAGTGTTTTGAATAATACTAAAACCATCAGCTGCAAAGGACAGGAGTAAAATCAATTTGAATCTGTAAAACTTTTCATCAGAATCTATCATGTCCTGCCTTACACCCATTTCATTGTCTCTACTTTTATCCTGTGAGCTAGTCTGTACTCAAATGGTGACAATCCTGAAATTTTTCTACTCCTTGTAATCACTGAGAATCCCACAGCGGGAGCTGGAGATAATACAGGCTTTATACTGTCACAATATGGGCTCTGCTGCTCTTCCAAAAAAGAAAAAGAAGAAAAAGACACCATTATTATGAGCCGCAGAATATGAAGAGACAGATACAAATAATACTACTCCTGTAACTGTTTAATATAACAGTTTTTTATTTTGTTAAATACCAATGTTTCACATGCATTTTTATTTCTTGAAAATCTAGCTTCTGACAAATCACTATGAGCAGTGCTGGAAATACTACTGTCTGCCTTCGGGAATGGGAAGCTATGGAATTGCAGCAGAAGAGGAATTACATTTAACTGAAAAACTTTTCTGGGGAATATTTGATTCCTTGTCTCATAAGGTAATGGCTGCAATTCACATTACATTATGGGGAGGATATAAAAGCATTACAATGATACTTAGCTGTGCCAAGATCAGAAAGTTCCTGTTTTAACAGTTGTTTCATCTAATATGGGAGATACAGCAATGAATGCTTTTAATGAACTGAAAAATTGAATACTGAATCTTGAAAGATTCTCTCCAAATGGATGAAATGTCAAATCTTTGCCTGATATACTCATAAGCTTTACACTAGTAATGAGGATATATATACACACATGTAATGTTTAGTTCTCACTGCACTAACATGTCAGTGTTGTCTGCTCTCCTACCTTGGCTCTACTAAACATTTTAAATTACTTTTTACTGACATAAAATTAATTTTAATAAATATAGGCATATGCTTATCAAATTGTTGATATAGGCAGAATAAATTGTCTTTCTTCAAATATATAGTTGTATTCTTTTAGTTTTCTGGCTATTGCCCAGCTGAAGAGATATGATGCAACATACTATGAAATAAACACTTTTCCATTTTTCTCTTACAAAGTGTGATATTGGGACTTTTACTCAGTTTTTCTCTCAGTAAGAATAAGTTGCGTTTCTGATAGGAGAAATGTCTGACTGAGTAAACACTTCTTTGTGCTTGCTTGGGATCAAAATTTAGCCCAATCAAAAAATCAATTTTTACTTTAGGATAATAAAAAATCATATTCATTGTGTCTTACTGAATTTATGTACTCTTTCTAAACAACAGATTTAGATGATTGCTACTCTAGGCATTCTGATTTATAACACGGAAATAAAAATGGTCTCTGTATTATTCTGAAATGACTTTTTAAGGTTTATTTGTATTTGATTTTAGTAACATTTACCCCTCTCTTACTTCCTTCACAAGTGTGAAGAGTATCAGGAGTGCCTGATGCAATCAAATGTTTCCAATTAGTGCATCTTAGATTTTAAGAGATAAATTAACATGGTACATTTGTGCCGATACTGGTGGCTCTCTACAATAGCATTTTCAATTTTCTGTAAATGATTGTTAGCGCAGTGAAAGAAGAGTTGTGTAAATCTGATCTGCTGACCTACAGTATTCTCCACCATTCTTTTTCATTCTAATTTATATTTACAGGTTTGATGTTATTAAAAATAATGAAATGAGCATATTTTTAAATGAAATAGTGCTGAGTGAAAGAAAGGCAAAATGACAATGGCTTCCGCAGTTAAGAAGCTAATTCTGCAGGAACTAGTAATTTTAGAACTAAGGCAGTATTTTAGAGGTGATTATACTCTGTAACTAGGCAAAAAGCCTTGATCCTTACTTTATAGGCCTTCATGGCCCAAAGAAATCTCAAGTTGAACTCATATTGCATGTACCTACACAGTGTCAGCATACTCTTATGTCAATCTGAGTAGTGTTAAGAATATATCATGTTGATATAATGGAAAATAGATGTCACACAGCAATAATTTTGCTCTATGTTTGAACTTTAAATGTGCCTTACTGTTTGTTTGCATCTTCTAATATTTGTACGTGGCTATGGCTGCTTGGATTTCACTAACATTTTGCATGTTTTTCTGTTGGATTTTCCAACCAGTTCCTATCTCTCCTGCAGAAGTATGATCCAGAGCTCTTTCGAATGGCTTTGCCTTGTCTAAGTGCTATAGCTGGAGCCTTGCCCCCTGATTATTTAGACACACGAATTATGTCAACCTTGGAAAAGCAGACTTCAGTGGATCCAGAAGGAAATTTTGATCCCAAACCTGTCAGCACATCAAAGTAAGTAATATCATTCATAGTGATTTCCTTCCCTTAAATATTTTTATACTATTCCTTATTAACATTTTTTCATTTTCTGTAGGGAGGGTTGGCTGGTGACTGACTTGTTAGTGGTATTAGGACTTTCAGAAGTAGTACAGGGATTTTTGCTTCCTTCTGCCAAATACTTCACTGCAGTGTGTCCTGTTTACCAGAGATAAACCATATTCTTCTCAAACCTGAACAGATGTTAAATATTTCCATCTTATGTCTGCAGAGAAAATAGTAAATTCTATATTTATTATGTAGCCTATTGCCTAATAGTTCAAATGTTTGGGATATATAAATTAGAAACAATCATTATTTAGATTGTGCTTATGACAATTTGTACAAGATCAAAAAAATCTGGTGATTCAATTGGCCTGTAGCCCAATTTTTATAAAATCTTTGCTTAATTTTGAGAATTGATCTGTAGAAACATGATATGGTAAATTAAGCAGATCATGTAGGATTATTAGAGATTTGGCCTTCCTAGTAATCTTGTGCTTTTAAAATACAGACTTTATATTCAAGAACTTGAATATTCAAGAACTGAGGATCACTAGCTCAGTCTTGCTATTAAAGTCTTGTCCTTCCATCATTGTGCATTGTGAAACATCCATGTTAATGTTATTCTGTATTAAGAACTAGCAACAAAATTTTCTGTAGGTTATGGTGAAGCAAGTTTTTGTTTCATCACGACTTTCAGTTGTAAAAAGTGTGACTTTTATGTTCATATAGGTTCTCTGCAAATGCCATTGTAGGTATGCCTTTTTTGTGGCATTTCTTTTAAAGAATAGGGAGTTGCCAAGCCAAATTCCTTGCCTTCATTTGGAGGTGAAGCATTTTGATTAGTGCCATATTATGCTGACATTTTTTTTCATAAATCAGACTGCAGTAACTTATGATTGAATGACCATAACCCTCTTTGCTTACAGCCTTGTACTTCCTGAGAAACTGGAGTATATTGTAAGCAAGTATGCTGAGCATTCCCATGATAAATGGGCCTTTGAAAAGGTAGGAGTTATTTTAAGACTGGCAACTGTCCAGGGCTAGTAAATAATTCCTAGGGTGAATATTGAAATTGAAATTGGATGGTTTGACTGTTAGACCCTTGTTCAGAGTGTATGGATGTCCACATGTTTATTTAGGGATATGTGGAAGAAATCTCTTGCTTAAGAAAATGCATTGCAATTTGTCACTTTTTCAAAGAATTTATTAGGACAGAGACTTGAGGGGACTGAACAAGGGGTGTTTGGTTTGGGAGGCGGGTTTTGTTTGTTTGGTGTCTTGGTGTTTTGTTTTGAGGTCTTTTTGTTTGTTTTGATTTTTTGGGGTTTTTTTGGTTTTTTGTTTTTTTTAAATTTTGTTTGTTTGTTTTAATTCTTTAAAGTAAGAATATATAGCTCTTGGCATCACTTTGCCTGGTAATGGTGCTTCTTGACTGGGAGTCAGAGATTCAATTTTACTGCAGCAGTTCCATGATCTAAGAAAGTACAGCCTAATGTAATTTTTATTTCAGAAAAAGTGGTTGTAGCTTTTCTTTCTTCTTAGCTTTAAGAAGCCTGTTACGTATTGAATTTCTCTATAATTTTCCAAATGCTCTGTCACTGTCATTATTTCTACAGAACTACAAGACAAGACAATTAATTCTTAAATAATTTATTGTAACTATTAATAACAAATGAATAGCAATTTTATGGAAGAGTTGTATAAAATAATTCTCTTGTTTGGGGGGCCTATAAATGCAAATTTGTAGAGAAAGGTACACATACATATGCATATGTAAATATACACAGTTTAATTTGAAACCATAAATTTCAGTTACTATTATTTAAGGTAAAAGATTCATTACAGTTATGTTCTTCAGTTCTTGATCTGTTAATGTTACATACTCTTCTCTGTGTTTCTGACTTCAGCCCCCCCAGAGAATTGAGACAATCTTTTTTGCCTCAGTCTGTCCTGTTTCAATGCATGAGTCCACTTGAAAGGGGCCAATGTAAGTTAGGCTCAGAATTGGCATTGTGAGACCTCCTACTCATAGGTGGCATCTGTTCTGTCTCAGACATGTTTTGTTCCAGTGTGTCCACACATGGATGCACTTCTCCTGTGGCACTGAGCAGCTCTTGCAGTGGGTTAACAGTTTGGTATGATGAAAGAAACAGGCTAATTTGTTCTCACTTGTTTATGTTGCTCTTATTTCAGTGGGTTTTTTGGTTATGTTTTTTCTTTTTCAGACTAATAGTGGATGGAAATATGGTGTTTCACTGGATGAAAATATGAAGACTCACCCATTAATAAGGCCCTTCAAAACTTTAGCTGAAAAGGTAATAGAGGAAATTTCAGCTGCAGCAATATGAAGTAGATTGATTCATGTGCTTCTAAAAAAAAAATCCAAATATATTCTGTTAAATGTCAGGCAGAGGCACAAACTAGAATTTTTACAGTTAAGAATAGGTACATCTTTATGCTGAAGTGGTTTTTCAGTTAATCTTACACTGAGTCTTGTATAATTTGCTTCCATTAGGCATAATGTTCAGTGTGTCTTCATAGGCATGGGCAAATCTGTATTCAAAAGTATCAGTAGCACAGCTTCCACGGATGAGAAATGACTGGCAGAAACTCCTGGGGCTTAATGAAAGTGTAATTTAACATATCTGAAGGCAATTTTGTCTTCCAGAAAGATGGTAGAAAAATGTAAAAAAATGCGTAGGAGATGATTCAGTTGAAAATGCGGAAAAGCATTTAAAGCATTTGAATTTCTTGACTAGGCACAAATGTCTTCTAATTGTCAGAACAGTGAAGTGAATTTGAATTCTGTTACTTATTTTTGCAATGATTCACTGGGAGACACAAGTCAATTACATTTGTCCCTCTTTGCCATATTTTCCCTGTTCAGAAAATAGACATGACAAGAATCAAGAGTGATTAAAGATGTTGAGTTTCCTAAGATTTGTAAATTGCTTTGGAATCTTTGGAGAGGAGCCAAAGCATTGTTGGTTGTTATTTAAGCAATTCAAAGAGAGTTTTCTGAATTGTCTGAAATTAGAACTTTTGAACATAAAAATCTGGTTCTATCCCTAAAAGCTGTCATTTTGAGCAACTGTCAGAAAAATTTTGGTTTATGCTACAACCTGAAATACTTTTATTAAATTGATTTGAAAAGTCTTAATATGGCATACTCAGAATTTTGCCACAAATTTTCAGACTTTCTCTAACACTTTCACTTTCCAAAGGAGTCTTGGAATACAGGCTGTTGCTTATTCTTTTATTGATAGCTGTGTTTATATGAAGAGGTATATAGTTCAGTAACCTTCTGTATCTGTGAGTGGATATAAATATAGGAAGACTAAAAAAAGGCCTTGAGTGATGCATTTGAAGGTACATACTTGCTTAACTACTTCATAGCGCTCATAGTACCATCATTTTTTAAATTTTTTTATGCTGGTGGAATTAATGAGTAAGTTTCCACATCCAATTACATTATTGCTCCAGAGTTCATTGCAGTGCCATTCATTTCTAGCATGTATCCTAGCAATAAATGCCACTAAGAATAAATTTCAAAAAAAACCTTTAAGTATTTCAAAGCTTTTCTCTTGTGTAAAAAGAACTTTATTTTGTCTTCTCATATAATATACAAATATTCTGTAGTTTTGTGGTACGTGGGACTTAACAGAGAAGGACAGAATATTTCTGTTGTACTTTTGCTACTTAATAAATACAGAGAAATTTTGCATTCTTTTCTTCAAAGGAAAAGGAAATTTATCGTTGGCCTGCCAGAGAATCATTGAAAACCATGCTGGCCTTGGGATGGAGCCTAGAAAGGACCAAGGAGGGAGGAGAAGCAATAATACATCAGCGTGAAAATGAAAAGCTCCGTAGCATATCTCAGTCTAGTCAGGTAAGGTATAATGCCTTAAGTTTAGAAAACAAAAGGCCTGTTCATTAATTTATTAATAAATTAGAAACAATTATATCAATTTTATGTCCTTTTAGTGAACAGAAACTTTTTATGGTAGAGTTCTGAGATTGGAAGTCATGTCACTATAATAAACAATAAGCAACACTAAAGAGGGGATTCCAAAAGGCTTTTAAGACCTTGAGGCTATAAGAGACCATAGATATTAATTTTTTTAGAAGAACTGAAGAGCTTTTTAATATAGTCATTCAAAGAAAACAAAGAATTTAAAGTCTTTTATGATAAATAAAACTAGCAGTTCTCTTTTTTTTTTTGGTCAAACAGAAGAGCCTAACATGGGCTTTTGTTAAGATTATAATTATGACTGACAAATGAGATTGTACATTTGATGCTTTTTTTTTTTTTTTAATCTATAGGCAAATTTTTCCATAATTATATATTACCTAGCATTTTGATGTGAGGATAGATTTTTCTCCATTTGTAGATTTCTATAATCCCATGTTGAGATTGGTGTTCAATTTGTCTTGGAGGAGGAAAGCTGTTTAAAATGATGACAGTTGTTGAAGAATTGTTATTGTACCCCTTGAGGTGAATTACACGCATTTGTACATAAATATAGTGAGAGTTAATAAGCAGTGCATTGGGCACAAGTCCTGGAAGGAGTGTGCAAAGGTGTGTCACAAACTAACTCCTTATGTACACTTGCACCAGCACTGATCCTGCGAGCATCAGTACCTGGCACCATAAGTCTGTGTTGGCTTCCTTCCCCAGGACCAGTTTTTGCTTAGGAAAAGCAGCCCCTGAGCACTCCATTACGAGACAGTACTTCACCATTTCTTACCTCTTCAGCAGTCCTCACTCCCTTACCAGAAATTCTTCTGTCTCTGGACTCTCTGCTTCCAGCCAGTTGAATTGCAGTTGTTCTGCAGTTGGGCCTTCTTTCCCAAGAACATGCATGATAAAGACATGATTGAGTACAAGTTTTCAGCACATACCTAACTTGAGTACAAGTTTGAAACCACTGATTTACATGTAACCATTCATATTTAACATGCACCTCTAACAGGTTTTTTGAACTGGAGCTTTCTCACTTAAACCAGTTGAAGACTGTGTTAGTATATTATACTCCTGCTTTTTCTTAGTCTGTAAATTCCCCAAGAAAATAATTTATCTTTTTGTTGAATTGTCTCATCTTTAGCACAGGGTTCCTTCAGGCTGTTCCCACATGGTTCTGTCATGTTTTGAAGGCACATCTTTTGTGTCTCCTGACTGGTCTCCTCTCTTAGGCTAAAAGCTTAGATCTTAGCAGCCTGTCACTTGTTTATAGAGAGATCTAAGTATCTGCAACGACCTGCGTGCTTCCACACCAGCAAACATACTCTCAATCATCCTGTGCCTTCAGTACATTGCCAAAACAATAGGCGAACACAGTTTCTACAAGAAAGTATTAAATTTGGAGTGGTACTACTCTAATCAGATCAATGACAGAGATGTTGTAGTTGAATATTTGGTTCTTTTATCTGAAATTATTTTATCTGAAAATATTTTTTTCCTGCTGCAGGGAAACGGGTATAGCCCAACACCACTTGATCTCTCAAATGTGGCACTTTCTAGGGAGCTTCAGGTTCGTATTTTGCCTATATTATGCTGAAATGAATTAATGTATTTGGTTTTATTATTACCAACAAGTTGAATTTTGTTAGATTTTATGAGTGTATTTGTGACTGTAGTTATGATATGCTGTTAAAGAAAGGTGCATGCTATTTACATACTGAAAGACAAAATTTCTACTGTTCATGCCATTGTTGCTTCCTGAGTTCCCAGAAAAAATTAAACATGAATCTAGGGAAGGGGCAACAGCATGTTATAATGTGTGTTATAATATGTGCTTGTACTGACTTCAAAGAACAGCCGAATACAGAAATCCCACTTAACTATGATCTCTCTTTATCACAAGAGAGTAGACTTTACTCAAGACTGTAAATGATGTAGAACTACAGAATTTTTAGTTGTCCCCTAATCTTGCATCTTATTTTTTCTGATGGTAATGTAGGGAATGGTTGAGGTAATGGCAGAAAACTACCATAATATATGGGCCAAAAAGAAGAAAATGGAGTTGGAAAGCAAAGGTAAGCCACAATCCTGTAAACTACACAAAAAAAAGACAGGGAGAATGAGGGAGAAGAAGCAATCTGAAAGATGACAGTGTAAGACAATAAAAAATTAATAGTTCCTTCTGTACGTGAAGCAGAATAAATCTTACAGTAGAAAAACTTACAGTTCTTTCAACTTACTAAAGGTGGAGGTAGTCATCCTTTATTGGTACCTTATGACACATTGACAGCCAAGGAGAAATCACGGGACCGTGAAAAGGCACAAGAGCTGTTTAAGTTCCTTCAAGTCAATGGTATAATCGTATCTCGGTAAGTTGCACTTTTTTTCAGATGCTTGCTTGCATTCAGTGCACAAACCAGCATGTTAATCTTATCTCACTGCAGACTGGCAGTTATTAACATAATTACCGTTTGGCATATCTTCTATGAATCAGAGTTATTTTTATGTTCAGAAAGACTCTTCTAAAACAGCATATTCAGGGAACATTTTTAATAAGTGTGTGATCATAGTAAATACAAAATGCAACAGTAGTGTAATTAAAAAAGAAAATAATTTAAAATGTCTAAATTAGCAGCCAGCTGTGTCAGTAAGGATCATGGAAAAATTAATTCGAGGTCTGATACTGAACCATATCTATGTAAAACTGCTTTTTAATCCAGTTTTTGAAAAAAATACTGCTTTGAGTTATGTAAAGTAATAAGACAAAGTCGCTATTTTCTATTTCGTGGGCATTAACTTCTACTCAAGCAAAAGCATAGACTTCCTTAATTTTACTGTAACTTGAATGCTGTGTCTCAAAGTGAGGACTTCTTACTGTAGTATGTGGATTTATATGATAGAACTGTGAATTACTATACTATAACTCTCCTGTTTTCCTGTATGTGAAACACCTGAGCACATAGGAAACCTCAATTTGCTGGCATTAAGCATTTTTGTAAACTACATTTTATTAGTGAACAAATTTTCTGTACATGCATAGAATCAGATCTTACCTGTTTTCATTTATTTCTACTTTTCAAGTCTGTGTCCCTACTGAAAGCATACTCAGAAATTTATAAAAATCAATTTTTAGGACCTGCAAAAGGTAACTTTGTTGGCTTCAACAATTAATAACATTTCTAAGAGATGAGAAAACAGTTCTAAGTATACATTTCTGTATTACTACAGAGTAAAATTCTCTCCTGCCATATATGTAGGCTCTCAGCCTGAACCCAAAATGTAGGTATGCCACCAAATATATTTATAATCTCCATAGTTGCTTTAGAGCCATTGAATAAGAAAATCTGGTTTACTTAGTGCAAATGAATGATCTTCTGAAACACCAATAGAATTTGTCAAATTTTGCAGCTGTGTGTGTTTGGGTTAGGAAGTCAGTATTTCAGTGTTTACACACGGGACAAGTCAACTTGAAAAAGCATGTTCAAATTCTCTATTGAGATGGGCAGAGAGTCAGCAGTGATTGTCTGTATAAGGATGAATCAAGATTATCCTCTTTTCAGTGTTTTCTTCAGATGAATATATGCATATATATATATATATAAACCTTTTGAAGTACTCATTGCAATTATCACATTTCAAGATGTCATTCTTGAAAATATTGGACTATTCGTTAAAACATAGGAATTGTTTATAATTGGAAACATACAGGCGGAACAGCATGTGTACATTACATATGCCATCTGCCTCTGTTTTTGGGTTTTGCTCTTTGTTGAGAACATTTTTGAAACACTTTGTGTGTTTATGACATACAGATGAATCTCAGACCTTACTTAACTACATATTAGAAACAGTATTTCGTTAAGCACCTTTAAATCTCTGCAAGATCTTTGGATGTTGTCTTTTTAACTTCACAGACCTACCAACATCTTTCAATATTTAGCAAAGTGCATGTAATCTCTTAGGAACCATGACTTCTTATAAACTCAAGAAGAAAATATTTAGTGACCTCGCTGAGTATGCAGATAAATTCTTAGTCTCCTTTGTGAGAGTGGGGCAGCAGAAGATGCCTCTCAAGTGTACATAGCTGTTAATTCGTACTAAATATTTTGATTGTACAGGTGATAAATTAATAGGGGGTCATCAAAGTATATAAACTAGAACTCTTGAAATAGAATTTTTTTTTTCGCCAAATTAAACTATAAGATGGGAGGTTAGAATCCTACCAAATTTGTGTTTTAAAATGGAATTGGAACATCTTCCTTGGTTTTCTGATGGTGTTCCCCCAGACTATAACGGTTCCTTTCCTCTTAACTGTGTCCTGACATGATCAAGAACATGTATTTTATTATTAGATTTTTTTATTGTTAAAATTTCTGCTGCATCAACCTTCTCCCAGAATTACTTTTTTTTGCTTGGATTTCTCTCATAGCTGTTTTTAAACTGTTAGTCTAATCTTCCATTTTTTCTGCCTGATTTACTCCCACACTGGTGGTAAGGGCTCTCAGTACAAATGATCATTTTCTTATACCACAGCAGTGAGTTCAACAACTTCCCCTTTTTCTTGTTCCTTTCTTGCTTTTACCTCAGTGCCACAAACTACCAGTTCCTTCCTTCTTCCCTACTTCTGACACACTGTTCAGCTCCTCTGTAGTCTCTGCATGTCCTTTGGCCAGGTTATTTTCTCTAACTGATAAAGGCTACTATTTGAAGAGTCTGTATAGAAGCAGATGAAGTAGCCATTATGGTTAAGCAGAGGTTTTCCTTAATGTCACTCAGTTACTTCCTCACTTGATAAAGCACTTAGATGTCCCAGGTGTAACTGACCATCTATCAATGGAAAATCTCAAGCAGAGTTTAGTCTTTTTAATATTGTAATAAAGAGACTATGAAGAAGTTGCAAACTAAACAAATGTATAAGAGAATTTCAAGGAAATGAAGATGAAAGAATTAATGACTTGTGAAAGCAAGTACGTTTGAAAACAAAATAAATTTAAAAACGTATAAAATTAAGTGACTTCAAAAGGATAATTAAAAAAAAGTCCCTGTTCTTGTCCTGGATGCCAAGACAGAAGGCATCATTTGCAGTTTTGTGGAATGAACCCTTCCTTAGCAATGAATTGGAGAGTTTGGCTACCCTTCAGAGAAGCTTTGATGGTCTGGAGAAATGGGCTGACAGAAGTCTTATAAGGTTGAGCAAAGGTAAATGTGAAGTCCTATACCTGGGATGGAATAATCCCAGGAACAGGGAAGCTGAGCTTGAGAGCACATGTACAGAAAAGCTCTTTGAATTGTGCAAGCTGAACACGAATCAGGAATGCATCCCTGTGGTGATAAGAGCTGTGTACTAGGCTTTATCAGCGAGTGTGTTCTGCAGGTTGATGGATCAAGAGATTCTATCAGGAGTATGTTGTCCCGTTTTTGATTCTGCAGTGCTAAGGAAGACATTGAGAACAAAGTTGCTCAAGTGGGAGGCCACTGAGGTGCTCTGTGGATGGATGCCAATGTCATGCCAGGAGAGGCTCTGAGGCCTGCTTGGATTTTTTTCAGTTTGAAAACAGAAGGCTACAATAGGATTTGCGACTGTCTTCAACTGCTTCCTGCTAGGTTATAGAGAAGATGAGGTCAAACACTAACCCCTCAAAAGTAATAAGTTGTAAAAGGAAATTCCAGTTAGATATATGAAAATATTTCACCATTACTTTTTCATGGTAAGGGTGTTCAAATATTATAGGGTCTCCAGAGTAATTTTGAAATTTTGATCTTTGAACCTACTCAATACATTATCATACAAGGTTCTGAGCGACCTGATCTTTAATATCTTGTATGTACCAGCCATGATTTAGGTCATGAATTTATCTTAAAGAATGAATAATACATGCCTCCTTAGAAATTATTGTATACTGTTGAAATCTTTCAGATACTTCAGTAATATAATAGTTTGTAACTTAACATTTAAGTTTTCATTTAGTAGTTGAAGTCATTTTGGCTTCTTTCCTTCATAATATTAAAGGATAAATGAAGTTTAACAGTGATTAATAAAATGAAGGGTAGTACTTGGGGTGATTTTATAAAGATGCAACTGCTGACTTCCCAAACACTTGGCACTTAAATGTGCCAGCAGCAGAAATTGAGTGACCAGTGCATTACTTTGTTGGATTCAGATGCACCCTGGCTTTTTCGTGCGATAAGATAGCACTCTAAAGTTCTTATCCTCAAATATATATATTTTGGATACTTTAATCATAATCTATTATACCTCTTATTAAAGTCAGTTAGTGTTTCTCTATTTCTTCTTAGGTAGTTGATAACTAAGAGTTACCATGGTAATTTTCTCCTTCTTATGACAATTTACAATAATAAAAAGATAAGGCATGAAATGCTTCATAGTACTGCCATCATTTGTACTGCTGCCATCATCAATGCTACTTCTCTTAATCCTTTCTAAAACAGGGGCATGAATGACACAGAGTTGGATGCTTCATCCATGGAAAAGAGGTTTGCCTTTAAGTTTCTGAAGAAAATTTTAAAATATGTTGATTCTGCTCAAGAGTTTATTGCGCATTTGGGTAGGTTGCAGATTTTATTTTAAAAATATAATTATTGATATTTGGATTAATAGGTTTACATTTGTAGTGATCACTGGTTTTATTGCATTTAAGAAACTTAAATAATATCCTTTGATTTGCAGATTAAATTATTGTTTGTAACTAGCTAAACTAGTTTGTAACTATTATTATTTGTAACTAGTTAAACAGCTTCTGGTCTTTTATTTTTATTTGAGCAAAACAAATTTTGCAAGTCTATCTGAAAGATCTATTGTGTTATTTATTATTAGACAGCTTCTTATTTGTGTCTGCCTTTATTGTATCCTTGCAGAAGCTATTGTAACCAGTGGAAAAACTGAAAAATCTCCACATGACCAAGAAATAAAATTCTTTGCTAAAGTGAGTGATTATTTCAAGTAATGTTCATATACATTCCACTACACAGAATATGTAAATTTGTAATGTTAGACTTCTTTTCATATAATAGAAATAGATCTTTTCTGTTTTTTAATGATAACTAATCAAACTGTTACCAAATATTTTGAAATATCTTCAAAAATATGTCAGTATATTTGTTGGATTCAGATATTTCAAAACACTTCAATGTATCTGTTTCTGTATGAGAAGGAACATAAAAATTAAAAGGCACCTTATTCATTATATGATATTAAATGCTCTCACTGAATATATAAATTTTATCTGATTTTTTTTTACTACAAGATAGCACTGAAGTGCATATCATCTAATTAGCAGAAAGAAATATTCCTATGCAGTATTAGATCCAAAGCAGATATCTGTGTAACTCTGTTGATTATTTATGCGATTTTGAATAAAATTGTAAGAATTTAGGTTTTAATTTGCATGAGTTTGTGTCTGAAAAAAAAATACAATTGTTACAGAACTAAAATTCTTTTAATGAGCGTTGAGCAATCAGAGCATTACTGCTATATTTACCATTGTTCTCTGTAAAAAATGCATTTTGTATCTGTATTTCTTAGGTTCTTTTACCATTAGTTGATCAGTACTTTACAAATCACTGCCTCTACTTCCTGTCTTCTCCAACAAAAACCCTCAGTAGCAGTGGATATGCATCAAATAAGGAAAAGGAAATGGTAGCAAGGTAAGTAAAAAATTAAGATGTCCTCAGCAGGGTTTTATACAGATAACTAAAGGTCTCTTCTTAGGTTAAAGAGAAAGAGATGGTTCAAAAGCACACTTTCCTCAGCTGGAAAATGAATATTTTATTCTGTATGAGGATGGTAGTGAGTGAATAGAATTTCTCATTTTATTATTCCTTATTACATATATATATATATATATACACACATACACATAATTAGAGTTAAGTATATATCATAACTATTTATTTTAAAATATATAATTATAGATGATAACATTGAAATACCAATCAACTATTCGGTGAGCAATGGAATTACTTAGTGTCTGATGGGGTTCTGTTTCATTGTTGGTGGCAGTTTCTGGTTGAAGCTTTTTTCACGGTTCATTTAAATGGTCTCACATTTATTTAAATTTTCATCTATAAAAAAATGTTAAAAATACCATGAGGCAGCTTTTTAGGTGGAATTGTGGATTCTATACAAAATCACTTCTGTCCCTGCACAAGTATTACTGGAATTTAATAATTATTGCATGTCTGTTCTGTTTGGATGGAATCAGCCATTTGACACAAAGTTATTCTAGAAAACTCCGTTAAAAATACCTTTTAAGTTATAACGTGCTACCTATATGAAAATATTAATTTCTCTTTTCTGCAATTAAAATGTAAAAATAATATTGAATTATATTTAATAGTGTTTTAACTATTACTGCAATTTATTAATTTGCCAGGTTTTTTTCTTGCACTTGAGGTGTGCTGCTGGTTATATTCTTCTGGAAATTTTGTACTGTAGTATTTCAAACTGGTTTACTCTCCTGCTTTCTTAGCTTAGCTGTCAGTTTCTCAGATTTCTTTTACTTTCCTTCACTGCATTGACCAGAGTTAACTGCTTTTTCCAGTGGAAAGTAGATAAATTTGAAAGTAAACGTTACTTACGTGTTATTACATAAGATCCTATTACATAAGGCCTAGGACTCAACTTCCTAGATTCCATTCTTCAGTTTATCTCTCAACACATTTTTGCACTTCTTTAAATTATTATCACCCTTTGCTTCCATCTTTGTGGGTGGTAGTCCTTGTGTAGCAGTTGTGTGTAAGAGTGGTAAATCCCCAAGATTCTGCTTTACTCAGCTCTCAGATATAGACTAATGGGCAAGATAGTCCTCCAGGAGCTGGGAAAGTCAGCTCAGCTTCAGGAGGATGGAAGTGTCACTTAATTTCATTTCAGTTTCACGCTTCCTCTCTGAATACTCCTGTTACTTCCCTAAAGTCAGTCAGGTTAGCTTAATGAAGGTATAAGGATGCGTTCTAGGGCTGTACAAAGTGGCTTTACAAAGGCACATGAAGAAGTTAGATGTCTAGCACACATATCTGCTAGTATAACTGCAGAAATATCATAATTCTTTGTGCATCCTTCATTGAGAGATATGACTATCTGCCATTTTCATCTTATAGGAAGTATAGTGTCTCCTTACCATTGTGAAGGTAACAATAAAAATCTGTGGTTAGTATGAGACCATACCAAGTCGTAAGGTATATGCTTCATTTTCTTAAGTTCTAATTCCATTTGTAAAGTATGGCCCAAATTATATGCAAGACTGTCTAGCTGTCTTTGTTAAAACAGCTCCTTTAATCTGTTCTATTCTATATTCTCTTAATTATCCTACTGTTTAGACAGGTAGGTTAGATATGCAAGTTTCTGAAATACTTGCCAGAAGCTCTTCTAATCTATATTATATTTAGGATTCGTATTATCATCATCAGAGGGTAAACACAGATTTATTTATTTACAAAGGATATCCCTGAACATTATTTTAAATAGTATGAAGATTTTTTAACATTCATTTCCTGCAGAATGCCAAGTAAAACACTAAAACATTTCTCATTTTTTCTTGTTCTTACCAAAAAATTTTCTTATTCAGAAATAATAGCCATAAAGAATGACTCAGCCATATAGTATGCAATTGTTGAAAACCACTGTCAAAAGAAAGCTTTAGATTTCAAGGCACCTCTGAAGTGGTGAAATATAGAAAATGAGAGATCTCAGCACCTTCAAAATGTCACTCTGCTTAATGCGGTTGACTGTTATCATCATGTATCACTCAAAGTATGCTTTCCAGGAACTTTGTTGTGTTTTCTTTTCATATTCCT
Organism: Coloeus monedula; assembly: GCF_965178545.1. Lineage (NCBI taxonomy): Eukaryota > Metazoa > Chordata > Aves > Passeriformes > Corvidae > Coloeus > Coloeus monedula. The sequence goes on along the minus strand of NC_138786.1, from coordinate 32,862,586 downwards.
ACTATTCTTTACCTCACATTCCAAATAAATCTTTCATCTTTGTCTTATCTCTTATCTTGTTTTGCTCTCTCTGTTCTTCTCTACTTTAGCCTGTTCTGCAAACTAGCTGCTCTTGTTAGACATAGGATCTCACTTTTTGGTAAGTTGTTAAGAAAGAGCTTGGTAAAAAATTAAAGAATGCATAACCATTGTTTCTATCTTACCTAAAGATTTTCACAAGTATAGACAGAATTCTATTAAATGCTCCATAAGCTCCTAGTGAAATTAGTGAGGGCACTGAACATGGCTCTGAAGCCAACTCCTAATAGAATGTGTAAAGTTGTGAAGCAGGAAGAAATAGCACATTCTAGTATCTCCAGACACCTTGAAAAAAATCAATGCTCTGCAGTTACTTTTAGTTTTTCAAAGGTAATCTTATGGTAATTATTTTGATTTCTGTCATCCAACTGTTGAATCCAATAGACTAATTTCTCAGTAGATAAACGGGGTGTAGGGGAAAATAATACACCTCCTACAAAGGTATTAGTAATAAAATTGTAAAAGAAGTATAAGTACTGCAAGATACAGAGTTCAGAATGTTGCAAGATTAGGTGGTGAAAATGTGCCCTAAGTAGACATTAGTTATTCTGTTTAGTTCTTATATGGAAATTGACTTAAGAAATTGCAAGTTAGTCCCAGAACCAGACTTAACTCCCTCTCCAGTGACCCAAGGTGGGAGACTTTTGTAACATTTTGTTTAAACTGTGCCTCTCCAGTAATGACATTTGGATCATTAGATGATGCTATGTTTTCTGTGGTATTGTGCTCTCATAGTATCTCTTTCTAACCAGGCAGTGATTCTGCTACAATGGTGAACTGCCTGCACATCTTAGCTCAGTCTCTTGACACACGGTAAGTTTGCAACTTTTGTACTAACTGCAAACTACGAATGTTTCACAGAGCATTTCAGAGTCAATTGGATTGTTTCTGTATTTTTTTATTCTTTATTTGTAATCAATGATCTTAACAGCATCAGCAGTTCTGATATTGCCTTCCATATTAGCAAATTTTGTCTAAAGTTTTTCATCTACATTTGTCTGCTCGATGTCTGTCATTCAAACACTGAAAACACTTGTCATCCTTTCCAAGCATATTTGAAGACTTTATGGGGAGATGTAAATGACACAATCATGGGAACTGAAAGTAGTGATACCTGCAGATATTAAGAAATTTTAGTGCATAGTGGAAAATTTGTAATTAGAATTATGCAGAGTATATTAATATGTGGGCATAGTTATATTTGCTAACTTTTACAGCTTATCATTGAAATTATTATGTAGATTAAAACAGAGGCCAGAATTGTTTTCTAATTTGATCTGTTTTCTGGCCTGGCTAAGTTACACAGCAGCCTGACAATGAATTTACTGTGAACTGGTGAACAACACTGGAACCTTCATTAAGGTGTTGGAGAAATGTGAAAAAAATCTGTGATTCCAGTATTGCAGCTGTATTTTCTAGATTTATGGTGCTCTGAAGTATCCTGACTTACACACCTAGTAACTGTGGCTCCTGTAAGACTACAGGGATTACGAGTTGGGGGTTTTTGAGCATATTTTATGGAGGAGCTTTCTCACGACTTACGACATTTACTGAGAAGGCGTTATCTTATTTGAAAGCAGATCACAAAAACCTGAAAAGGCAAGACTATGGATCAAGATCTTTATTTTTTTTATTTTGTATTAAATGCTCAAAGATAATTGTTGCTTATACTGCTAGGCAGATGTAAGTGGCCTTTTCTCTTCTTAATGTGATGTTCCCTGACAGGTGTGGGTATCTTCAAAGACTGACAGAATTTAACTAACATGTACATGTATCTCTATACAACTACTAAATATCAATACAAAGTTGATATATTTTACCTTATTATTTTTCAGAACTGTTATGAAATCAGGATCTGAGCTTGTTAAAGCGGGATTGCGTGCCTTTTTTGAAAATGCAGCTGAAGACTTGGAAAAAACTTCAGAGAATCTTAAACTGGGAAAATTTACTCATTCACGAACACAAATCAAGGGCGTTTCACAGAATATCAATTATACTACAGTAGCATTGTTACCAATCTTAACATCAATTTTTGAACATATTTCACAATATCACTTTGGAATAGATTTACTTTGTAAGTATTTTATTTTATTTTTAAATTTTATTGTGTTATACTGCTGCAAGTGCTTTTTAGTAATGAATGCATGGATTCAAAGGATGAAATTCTGTTTTCAGTAACATTCACATTTCCAGCATTAGTTCTGAAATTAGCAGCATAGTACCTTTTTTTAGTACATGTTTAAAAATAATATTCAATAAGCTTAATTATGTACAATATTTCTCCAAATATTGAGAGAGAAATTAAAACAGCCCTTTAAGTGGTCTCTTAACAAATGTGTGGATGAGACTAGTTTTCTGTGCAAAATTTGTATTTCATTATATTAACGGAGACAACTTGTTATAAGTTCCCTGTGGATATTCCCTTACATGGGAAAACCACTGTAGGTCTCTGAATTTAAACTTTCCCTATTGTTAGTATCAGTTAGTTTAAAAATACTGAAGTGACTCCTTGAGATTCAGCAATATGCTGAATGGTCTTTTTATGTTCTAATGTTTCTAATGGGTGTAATTGTGTTCCAAATTTTTGTATATATTTGGGTCATAATTAAAAAATGGATAACCACGAAAATACTTTCTTTAAAAATACTTTCTTTAAAAAGATCATGTACCTAAAGGTTAGACACACAGAGAGATGTCATTTAGCTTAAAATTGTACTCTGTGAGTGTGATAACCTGGAATATTTTATTAGCAAGTATCTGCTGTCTTCTTGGAATGTCTAATGATTTGGTAGGCTTTGGAATGAATGTAGATGATAGACCAGGTATTAGAGACACTGAAGGTAAACACCATGTGGGGTACAGACAGTCAGAATGTTCAGTGATACACGTGCTAAAAGTTTTAGACACCATTTAACAGATTGCATTAAAAAGATGTTTGATATTTGAAAAGTAATCCTTAGCTGAATAAATACTGATAATGTATTTTTATTTTCCTCTAGTGGGTGATGTACAAGTTTCATGTTACAGAATTCTTTGTAGCCTCTATTCTCTTGGAACTGGAAAGAACATCTATGTTGAAAGGTATTAAGTGTAAAACTCAGCATGCAAAATTTTCTCTTCTTTAGGAGTCTGTTGCTTTGGTAATAAAGCAGTTTGGATGAAAAGTGAATTTGAAAGAGTGAGAGATGTTTAAAATACATGTTCCCTTAAAAGTAGTTGCCTACACTTTAGCATTCAATTCCACAGGGAAAAAAGCCCTCAATAAAAGTAAATAACTCATCCTGCATATGTCAGTGTATCTGCAGGGAGTTTATTTTTCCCATAGAAAAAGTTAAATTTTTCTTTGGGTTGCTATTAGGTTTTCAAAGCTTTTCTACCACATATTGTTGTGGTAAGTAGACTGAGTACTAAGTAGGAAGCATGTGTTTCACACCTAAGTCTGTACAGAGTTCTCAAAAGAGTTACCCTGAGCATAAAATCCTGAGGATATGTAGAGTATTCTGACAACCCTTAAATCTACTAAGAAACCAGTAGTTACTTTTATTTTAAAAAGGATAAGGTCTGTAATTCCTTTAAGCATCTATTTGCTATGCTATGTTTCAAGCCCTTTCTTCCAATAAAAGGGGATCAAATCTGTATCTGTTAGCTCAGAAAAGAGAACACTAATTGCTGGTCTGTCTATCACAAGACAGGAAACAAGATAAGGATAACCCATCCTTATACTTCTGAAAGTTTTAGGTTAGGCAATTTTCCTTGCCTTTCTTATGATAAAAAGTTTAAGATCCATAGGGAGAGAGACTAAACTGGAGGAAATGCAAGTCTTAGTAGATGCTTTGCCTAGTGTGAGGAATGCTGGTCTCCAATTCCTTCCTTCCTTCCAGAGTTTATTCAGAACTCTTTCATACGAAATGCAGGAGCTGTCTGGTGAACAGCTCTTTCCTCCTGCTCTGCATGCATGCACGTGTGTGCACAAGTTGTATGCTCTCATTCAGGGATTTATGCATCCATCGCTAATCACAAAGCTATACTCTTCTTCTCTTTCTGGGCTTCAAAATCTTAAATACTACTTTACATAGATATGATAGGAAAAATAGAAAGTGCCTTAACCCTTATCTAACTAGCAATCAGGTCTCCTCACAGGAAATGAAACATGATTGTGTTTGAGCTGCCTTTGAATAAGAAGAGCTCACAGCACAGGCCTCCACTTGATTGGCAAAACATGTAAGCACTGGACAATGTCCTTAAACACTGATGCTAGCAGCATCACCTTTGCCTACTGCAATCGTCTCCTTAGAATGAAGGAAGAGGGATCAGATTAGATATATCCAAGGAAACTAATTAGTCTCCTAAGGCTGTGTGAGAGGTTCTCAACTGTGGATTCAATTTTGTTTGTTTTTAACTGGGCTCAGGCTCCTAAATTACAGTTGTAGGCAGACATCAGTGTCTAGGTGGGAAGTAGGATTTTAAACACAGTGCTCAATGTTTCAGCAAAACTTAGAAGTGAGTGATTGAGCTGACTTGAACAGTTATTCAAGTTAAGCAATGTTCAGTTTCAGGATCAAATTGCAGGTTTTTCTCCTGGTGAACTTTGGCAGGGACATTAAGAAATTTTAACTTTCATTGCAGAATGAGTCATAGTTCCCTTTTCATAGATAAATATCTCTTTTTGTGGCTAAAATAGCTCTGCTGATTCTACAACACTGCTGGCTGCAGGGGCTCAGGATTACTTAGTTGGATTGCTGCTGCTACCCTTTTCAGACAAACTTCCATTGTCAAGTGTTTTATCCTTTTCCCAATCCCTTTTGCAATGCCCACATCCCAGGACAGGGATCCCAGTTGCTTGGCTTCACTACCATCTAATTTCATATCATGGGACACGGTATCCCAGCACTGGAGCAGTCAGGTCACGAGGGGCTCACCTGCCTGGTGGATGAAATCTATTCACGCATCTCACAGCTCACCCAGGGGTAGGGATCAGGTGATTATCTCTCACCCTGAGTGTTCCTCCTGTTGTGAGGGCCCTACTTCCTCTTCATCCCTCACTAAGCAAACTGATTTTATCTTGGATTTTTTCTTCTGTATAGGGGTTACTGCTACTGGCACAGATTGTTCCTCTGGTTCAAATACAATTTGAATGACCAAAACGTGTTGATCTGCTTTCCTTCCCCTCCCCCCAAGGGTGCTGTCTAGTATCAACCAGTGCCCAAAAATAGTAGCTGCAGCCTAGCACGTTGCATAACTTTGCACCTCCCTGAAACTGCCACAGCAGTTTTCTTTCATAAAGAAAGGATAAAGTATTCTGCCACTTTATCCAACACTGTAGTTGCTTGGGGGTGAATTTAAAAACCATTGGAGCAGAATCATCCTCCAAAAGCTGGCCCATTTTCTTCCACCTTCCATGCCTATCCACCCTTGGGGCTGACCTCTGAAATGCTCTCCTAAAAATCTCTTTTGTAACTCCATGGTGCAGAATGAAGTGAGGGAACCCAGCAGACCAAGCAACAAGAGCATGCTTTCTTTAACATCCAAGGGAAGTTCAAAATCCTCAAAAGCTGTTGTAACAGGCCTGAAGGAGGAAAAGGGGGTGAAAAGCTGAGGAAAATTATCATCTTCTTCCCACAGGCTGGGGATTAATAATGGGCTCCCTGAGGTAGTCCCCAAGGTGAGGGCAGGGAGAGCAGCACTGAATACACATCCCAAATGATCCTCATTGTCCTTGTTGTTGTCATGTCATAGGCTGATATGACACAGTGCAGCAACAAAGCAATCCTGATCCCTTTCCCTACTCTGAAATATATCATCATGAGGAGCACATATGGCATTATACAGGAATATATACAGGGTTAGGTACCACAACCATGTGAACAGACCGAGCAACATTGTGACCAGTAGCTCTCGACCTAATACAACAAGTGCTTAGATCACATTTTTTTCCTACCCACTCTGGTCAGATCTGTTGTTACCTCAACCCTTCCTGCCCTATGCTGGGTGCCAAATAAGGGTGTTGCTTTTAAAATGGTATTCCCTCAGTGCTCCCACTGAAACATTCCAAACCTTGTGCCGCTTGCTCAGTCCCTCCTCTCCCCCTCCCCCCTTTGGTGGATGGAGAGAAGAATTGGAGGCAGTAAAGGTAAATATCATGGGTTGAGATAAGAGCAATTTACTGGAAACAGCAACAAAATGAGACAATCAACAGTAAGACAGTACTAATGACAGTGTACAAGAAAGAGGCAAACAATTCACATGTGGTTGCTCACCATCACACAGGACCTCAGACATTGTTCCTGGCAATGACAAGAGGTGGTGTAGAATAACCTTTGGGTCCTGGCCTTGCCAAAAATTAACCGTGTCCTGATCAGAACCAGAACATTGGTGGAGGTTGGGTTTTTTAAACTGTTTTTCTTACACCACTGTGATCTCCAGTAGTTCTTCTCATGTGAGAAATTAATTTTTTCTAAGTTGTCAGATAGTTCCAAATGTTTAAAAAAGATAAAATAAATCAGCAATAAATGTTAATACTTCTTTTTATTGTGTATGCTAGAGACTGAAATCCTGGTGAAACGCTTTTCCTCTCAGATGACTTTTAGTGTCTCTCATATACAGGCAGCGTCCTGCGCTTGGTGAGTGTTTAGCATCTCTTGCGGCAGCCATTCCAGTGGCATTCCTTGAACCTTCTCTCAACCATTACAATCCGCTGTCTGTTTTCAACACAAAAAGTGCAAGAGAAAGAGCAAGTAAGTACTGTTTCTCAAAAAAAAAAAAAAAAAAGCTGTTTATTCCACTCCAACTAAGTAATATAAATTGTATCATGAAATATATGTATAGCTCAGCAGAGAGCTTCTGCTACTGGTGTCTCATTACTTGCCATTTTAGCCTTGCTCTACTTCATTGAGACTGTGGCAACCCTGTTCTCTTTCTCCTGATATTTTTGGGGTTTTTTCTGAACATGATGTTTGAATACTTTTCTAAAGGTGCATACTGTAATACTTAAAGTTTAGTTGAGGATCATATCTACACTACAAATATTTATGGCAAAATACAGTTGTTTACATGTAGCAAAATGCAAGAGGTATAATATCTGATTTAAGTGAACAGGAAAGTAATTTCTATGTTTGTTGTCCAACCAGTGATCCAAAGCAGTTTGGTATAGGGAACTCCTGGCAGAATATGATTAATTCCATGAAACCTTGATCAAACAGAGGGCTGGAGAGATGGGCAGAGAAGAGCTGCCTGAAATTCAACAAAGGCAAATACAGGGTCCTGCCTCTGGGGAAGAAAAACCCCATGGATCAGTCCAGGCTGGGAGCTGACCTGCTGGGAAGCAGCTCTGTAGAGAAGGACCTGGGGGTGCAGGTGGACCACAAACTGTCCATGAGCCAGCAGTGCCCTTGTGGCCAAGAAGGGCAATGGGATCCTGAGCTGCATTAGGAAGGGCATGGCCAGCAGGTTAAGGGAGGTGATCCTGCCCCTCTACTCAGCCCTGGTGAGGCCTGACCTGGAGTGCTCTGTCCAGTTCTGGGCTCCTCAGGACAAGACAGACAGGGAGCTCCTGGAGCAGGTCCAGCGAAGGGCAACAAAGCAGACTGGATCTTCTCTCTTACAAGGAAAGGCTGTTGGAGCTGGGCCTGTTCAGTCTCAGGAAGAGACGTCTGAGATGGGACCTCCTCAATGCATACAAAATATCTAAAGGAAGGGCATCAAGAGGATGGAGCCAGGTTCTCCTTAGTGGTGCCTAGCAATAAGAAAACAGGCAACAGGGAATTGATGCACAGGAAGTTTCACCTAAAATGAGGAAGAGCTTCTTTCCTATGTGGGTGATTGTGCATTGGACCAGATTGTCCAAAGAGGTTGTAGAGTCTCCCTCACAGGAGACATTCAAGAACCATCTGGACACAAACCTCTGCAAAGTGCTCTAGGATGACCCTGCTTGAGCAGGGAGGTTGGACCAGGTCATAGAATCACAGAATAACCTGAGCTGGAAAGGACTCACAAGGATCATTGAGGCAAACTCCTGTCCCTGCACAGGACACCCCAAGAGTCACACCATGTGCCTGAGTGCATTGTCCAAATGCTTCTTGAACTCTGTCAGGCTCAGTGCTGTGACCACTTCCCAAGTGACTAGACCAATCTCCTCATAAATCTTTCCCTTCAGAGCCTTTACCATCCTTGTGGCTCTCCTTTGGATGCTCTCTAAAAGCTTAATGTCTTTCTTATATTCCATGCCCAAAACTGTGCACAGGAGGTAAGGCCTCACCTCAAGGTGAGGCTGCCCCAGTGCAGAGCAGGACAATCTCCTCCCTTGCCCGGCTGGCGATGCTGGGCCTCATGCCCGCCAGGACACGATTGGCCCTCCTGCCAGGGCACTGCTGGCTCACTATAAACTTTCTGCCAGCCAGGGTCCTCAGGTTCCTTTCCACAACACTGTTTTCCAGCAGCTCATTCCCTAGACTATACACACAACCCCAAAATGTGCCTTACCCTTTCTGTGATTCTGTTGAAAGGAACATGAGTCCTTCTACACTGAATTTCTTTGCTTGCTTCTCTCCCAACTTACTTTTGATGGACTCATATCTTAAAGTATGTCAGTATTTTCCTCACTGATCCATGCAAGAGTCACTACCTGCCAAAATCATTGTACCTTTAAACAAACAAGCAGAACAAAATGCAGGTTAATGCAGGTGGATTACACATGCTCCATATAAAAGCAGTTATGGAAAAACTTCTTCTAGCCCTTCCCCCTGTCAACTCTGCTTTATAAAAACAGCACTAGTGGAAGAATTTTGCTTGAGTGACTGGCACTAGATTGCAATGGGTTGTTAATTGCTGAATAAGCAGTTTCTGATACAAGCATATGATAACTGGAATTCTTTCCTGGCATTTTTGTTGGGGAATAGATGTGCAGGATTCACGAATTAAGTACAGTTTCATTTTAACCCCACCCATAATTTTAAGCTGTTTGTTTCCTTTCCCCCAAGGTAGATTTAATCTTTGGCAAATCAGTGTAAAAATTGTGAATGATTATGGATACAATGTCCAGAGTATATCCAATTTTAATATAAGCTTTCTGTTCTGCACTTTTACATAGCTGCACTGCTCACCAGACAATTGCAGGACACTTTATGATAAAGCCATAGCTTTATGGCAGCTACTGTTTACATCATTGCTATATGCACATCATCTGAAAGACATAACTTATGAAAGGAGATACCCATGCATACCCCAAAGTGTGACTATAGTTCTGTCTGTCCAAGATGCTGAAGGAAAAAAATTGGAGTAATTTATATTTAGGGTTTAAGCATAGATGTTCTATTTCATTTTGCTAATTAATCTTTTGGTTTTCTACCATTACTTGCAGTTTTAGGCATGCCTGATACAGTAGAAGAAATGTGTCCAGAGATCCCTCAGCTGGATAGACTGATAAAGGAAATAAATGATTTAGCAGAGTCTGGAGCAAGGTATACTGAAATGCCTCATGTAATTGAGGTGATCTTACCCATGCTATGCAACTATTTATCCTACTGGTGGGAAAAAGGGTCCGAGAGTGTTCCTCAAAGTGCTGGGCCTTGCTGTACAATGATAACATCTGAGCATCTGAGCCTCGTTCTTGGAAACATTCTGAAAATCATTAACAACAATTTGGGAATAGATGAAGCATCTTGGATGAAAAGAATCGCAGGTATTGTAAATATTTTTGAACACTAATTGTACTAATAATATTTAATTGCTTTGCTATATTTTACCTTATTGCCCAGTGATATAAGAGCAAAAAATTATAACTAGAACCATCATGAAAGAAAGATAAGTAATAGATAAGTAACAATAAGAGAAATATGGGATTTTTTTATTATTAGTTCTATGCACGCATTGTAGCATCACTGTAAGTAGAGAGCTTTCTATTCAATATAAGGGATTTTGAAAATCACCTTCTCTATGCACTGCATAAGAGCCTTAGCACTTAATTTGGAGTTGTGAATTCCATTGATTTTTCAAGACACCTGAGTTTTACAGTAGAGGGTATAATTGCTGTGAACTCTGTTTATGAAATATTGGGACAAAACGGAAAGAAAATGTAAATGGTGAAATAATCTCAGGAGTTATCCAAATTCAAAATGAGTTGGTTTGTCTGAGTAAATGTGTGAGCTATTAAATAAGCTGAAAGGTTTTTTTAAATATCCCATAAGATATAGTACCTATCCTGCTAAAGAAGTTTACCATATCCAAATTTTATCATTCTTGTTATACAGTGTATGAATGTAATGTGCATAACATGGTTCAAGAAAATCTCTGTAAAGGTAATAATTTCCTGCTAAATTTGAATAATCAGTACCCATTAATACTGTGGTTTTGATATTATTTTAAATGCTGGAAATTCTTTAATAATAACAAGGATTCCGTTAAAATTTAGTAAGAAATTTGCTGCTTAATTGTAGACAACATTTCTTGCAGTTTTGTAGTGATTGTTCATCTACATAAGGTGCTAATATACTCATGTTGTTCTTGCAAGGATTTTTGACTCAGGTAGTTTACATTTCATTGCTAGTACTTGTACAAAATTGATCTATGACCTTTAATTACTCATTCGTTCCATGCATTTTCCCCTAGGCAAAATAGGTAAAGGAATTCTTCCAGAACACTATCTTCTGGAGGTTTTCTGACATTGGACACCAAAAAACCCATCCCAGGCACAAAAAAACCCCAAACAAAACAAAATGTAATTTTGTGAGAACTTTGTGTCTCAGTCCTTACTTTGCTTAGGTTCTTAGACACATGGGACTTGCCAAAACCATGACAGTTTAATTTACATAAGACTGAAATACTTATAATCCAAATCCATAGTCTTTTAATCTCTCAATATGCAGTTTTTATAAAGCTACATTCACAGTTTTAAAAATAATTTTATGATGCAGAAATATGAAACCCAATAACCTTTACTATTTCTAGAATATCAGCATTCATATTAATTCACCAGTTATGCATTAATCATAGAATTATCTATATTTTCATGTATAGTTTATGCTCAACCCATCATCAGCAAAGCCAGACCTGATCTCCTCAGATCTCACTTTATTCCAACACTGGATAAATTGAAGAAAAAAGCTATGAAGATAGTAATGGAAGAGGAACAACTGAAAGCAGACAGTAAAAATGACACCCAAGAAGCTGAGCTACTCATTCTTGATGAGTTTGCTGTACTTTGTAGAGACCTTTATGCCTTCTATCCAATGTTGATACGTTATGTAGACAACAACAGGTAAAAAACCCTAATAATTAAACTCATATTTGTTGCTTATAAATATACTAGAATCTATGATCAGACAAAATTCACTTAATATTATTGTGAGAATCAGATCCTGAGTATTTTATGATTCTTAAATCTTAATCCTGAGTAATTTAAGATTCTTAAAGAATGCTGTACCTTGAATTCACACCTTTTGCTCAGGTGCAAATTCCTAGATTAACTACACTAATGTAACCTGATCTATTAAATAGAGATGATTGTGTTAAACTGTCTTCTTTAAAATATCTTATTTTAAATTTCTCTTATTTTTGTAATTAGAGCTAATTGGCTAAAGAAACCAGATGCGGATTCTGATGAACTCTTTCGAATGGTAGCTGAAGTTTTTATCCTGTGGTGTAAATCACATGTAAGATAAAATGTACACTTTTTCTTCAATTTCATTCTGTCTTTAAATAGAAATGTGGGACATGCAGATGAGTTAAACTTCTGGTGATTTTTTTTTTTCTTTAGAATTTTAAAAGAGAAGAACAAAATTTTGTGATTCAGAATGAAATCAACAATTTGGCATTTTTAACAGGAGACACCAAGAGCAAGATGTCTAAAGTAAGTTAATAAAATTTGTGGATTAGGTAACTCTACACTGTGTGTTTAGTATGCTGAAAGAAGGCTCTGAAAATCTACCCAGATTGCAGCTGCTCTGCTATTCGAAGAAAAGAAAAATAGTTTTGCTTTTTGCTGACAGATGTGACAACTAACTTGCAAAATATAGTCTATGTACCTTAGAGTTACATACTAAATGTCTGCTAATACTCAAAGACACAAGATTAAAATAAAAGTATTGATTTGAAAAAGTTGCACATATAAGAGAATATGGGCTGTATTATAAAACATGGGTTATTGAACATTCAAGAAAGAAAAAAGTAGACTATTTTATAAAAGCAAGTGAAGAAATGTTGATTGCCTCATCATTTTTATGTGAATGTCAGTCTGTATTGTTCTGTCAACTCTGATGGAGCACTGCTGTCTTTGCATATACCTCTTTATTTATACATATAATGTGCTACAGGTACACCATTTTTCTTGTTTCTTATTAATTAACACATTCATTTCTTTTTTGCTAATTTTAAATATGACAAGATGCTGATATATGATGGCTTCAAAGTACATTTGTTACCTGTATAATAGAGAAATTGTCAAGGTAAAAATGCTGCTTTGACATTAGCTGAGGACATTGCCTTACTCAGCTAAAGCCAGATGAAGTCTAACTCCAAATTAGTATTCACAAATATAGTGAAGAAACCCTTTCTTTTATTCATATTTATTATGTGTTTGGAAATAATCCTATTTTGAAGGTGTAGCAGAGAAGTAGCATTTAAAGTTTTGTATTTCACTATATTTTGGTTACCCATTACCTAGCTGCTGTAAGTCCAGTTTCAAACAATAGAGGGGTAGATAAAACGTGCAGTTGCATTTCTTAATTATCTATAAAATGTTTGGGGTTTTTGTCTTTTTTTCTTATTAATTTTTTTAAGTTTTGAAACCTGACTAAGCTAAACCCTGATATTGGAATTTTTACAAGCAAAAATAGTGTAATATCTGCTCATCATTACTGTTCATGACTGGCACTGAAAAACAAGTCCAACTTTATAAAAAGCTCTGCATTCAGAGATAAGGAAATTTTTAACCTGTTTTCTTGTTGTCAAGATGCAGTTTATCAAAATTGTTTGATAGAACTGGAATGTTTGTATCATCCCTATTAACAAGATCAGCAGTGGGCACAGTCCAGGCTATTTGAGGAGCAATTGCACAATATAACAGAGTCTAATATGTGGCTCTGTACTTTTATCATATGGCAATCATTTAACACACATTTATTATGTGTATTTTAACATTTATACATTAGAAATGGTCTGAGGAGACAAAAAATAGGGATACTTCCTTTTTTTAGACATCATAGATTAGAAATGGGTGATTAATGAATATTTAATCTGTGTCCCATTACAGTACTGATAACAGTATAATATGAAGTAAAGCATTAGTGTCATATTTTTGTCAGTCTGGCATGACAGGAATGAAAGACAAATCTTTACAAAATAAGAAATAGGTAGGTCTCATACTGCTCTGATTTTGATAAAATCACAGGAATTTAACATCAAGAATCTGTAGTACCCAAATATGATTTTGAGATTATAATTTCAAATTCCTTTTGTATCTATTTAAGTATACAGATATACTATGTGTGAATAATTGTATGAATATATTTGTAACAGAGATGTAGATGCATATGTAAATACATTTTCATTCTGATGGGTATGCAGTACAGATAGATTCTGGAGTTTTTTGTATGCATATTAATGTCAATTTATGGCACTCCAGGAAACTGTGCATGGTTATTGCTAATAAAGGAAGAAATAAAATACTGTATTGTTCATGACTGAGTATTTTATTAATATGGTACTATAACTGCAGGCATGATTGCAGAACAGCTGATAATTTAGACATTTTTTCATGATGACTTGAAGACCATGATGAAATATGAGTTGAGTTTTAGAAGATTTGTATTGGTTTTCTACATATGGTTTCTAAGCAGGAAATTGCTAATATTTCATAATATAAAATGTAAGTGGTCTAAACATTCAATAAATGATAGAATTAAATCTGATTTTTTTTTTTTTTTAAGACTGCATAGGTTAAAATAAACAAGAAATGATCTAAGTAACTGAATTTCAGGTTTTCTTACAAGTTTGATGTTTATTTCTATCTGCAGACATTGTTCAGTAGAGGACATTACATTAGGGAACATTATTTTTATTATCTCTTGCTTTAATATTAACATTTAGCTCAAAAAGTAGCATGTTAACAGACTAATTAGCCTTTTCCTCTCTATCACTTATTCTTCTTTATTCACATTACTTCTAGTGGAAGAAATTTTATCCAGTGTTTATAGAGCATGAGAAAGTGTAGAAAACTGAATATGGACATTGGCTATTGAAAGTGGGCCCAGGGCAGAACAGTTTGGGGTCTCTTAAAGGAGTAAGGCCCCAGGCTGATCTCAGACTGCCTTAGGTGGCAGAGACAGAGGCTCAGTATTTTTCCTGACATGAAATACTGGAATGCTGTCAGAGTAAGGTGTAGTGTATCATGTACAGAAGGTTGTATAACCTTACATAATGTATGGAAGAAAAAAAAAGAAAGCAGAGGATGAAGGAGTAGCATTACGTTACTTATTGGTAGCTAATTGCAGTGGTAACAAAAGATTCATCATTACAAGCAATAAATTGATTAAGTACCCATTGTACTTTTATTATACCATATTAAATTTGTTAATAGTTTTTCAAATAATGTATTAACAGCTGAGAATTTAATTTTTCTTTTCTAAAAATATGGCAGCAGAATGCTCGGAGGGGAATGGTAAGTTAGAGAACTTCCAGTCTGAGACAGACTGGTAACTTAGATTACGTGGAAATAACAGATTTGTGATAAAACTGTTGAAATGGAGAATTTAAACACATTCAACTCCAGTAATCTGTAATTTTTGACCCCTTCATGGATTTCTTGATAAAATAGCCTTTTGGTTAAGAGGAAACAATGTCCTATTGTGTTATTCAGTTAAATGGAATGGAAGACTAAATGTATATATTCACATGTACATAATAATTGCCTAATATGTATGTGGGAAATTTTTCTGTGTAAGTTTTGAAATCTAAATGAATGTGTGGCTGGATATACACCCTCAGTTGCTAAACACTTGCATATCCTACTGAAATTTTATTTGACTTGTTCTCATTAATTTTTTTAATCTATTTTTAAGAAGGTTTGAATAGACCTATTATAGAGGCAGTCATAAAACCCAAGTTCATATTATGAAACAATATTTTTGTTTGTGCCCATCTGTAATATGTAGCATATATTGTTTGCAGATTTACAACAATTAGAGGATTTCATATTCGTATTTTCTGCAGGAATTTTAGATCTTTTAGATCTTTTAGAATTTTAGATACTTTCAGAGTATTTCAATTGCATAGAATACATTTTCTTTGGATATACTGAGTTAAATCATGAGTGGATTATTTTTATGGTCAGCCAAAATAAATTAAATACAATTAACATCTTGTTTTTAGTTACCTTTAGTGTGTATATACACCTGTATATACCTGATGAGCCTTGTCTATGCAGCATCTACATAGTTCACACAATTGAAATTTTAAATTAAAATTTGCTATTTGTCTAAGGTATTGAAGGTTCTAAGATGCTAAGATTCTAACACTTAATTTGAAGATTAGTCTTTTGCTTTTCTTGACTTCTACCTGTTTTTCTTACTGTGTGATATAAATAGAGCAGACCATAAAAAGATTTTAATAATAGCTTGGCATCAACATTTTGAAGCTTATTCAAGTATCACAAGGAAACAAAGTTATTATTAGCACTAAGACAGAAGTGGGGGTTTGTGGGTTTTTTCTGCTTTCCATAGTTTTCTATAGTATCTTCCTATGCCTGGTCAAGCATTCTCTTGAGTAACAGTTTATTTTATCTTACCATAAATAAATGGTTCTGTTGTTATTTTCTTAAGATTTTGTGACACAATGATAATCTAATACTGACTATGGAATACATATTTATTTAAGTGTATTTATGGTATTAATGTAATAAATGGGAATAAATCTTCTGTATGTATGAGAGTTAAGCTGAGTTTATAATATTGTTTTCAAAATGGGTACTGCTGAGAGATGCAAGCTAAAGTTTTCTCTCAGGCTGTATTCAAAAGAGTAATAAGATATGCAATGGGAAAATAGATATGTAAATTTAGTGCTACACCTTGCCAGTGATACTTTGATTTCTACACATATTTCTTTTCTCAAACATATTTTGATGGGGAAAAGAGAGAGAAAGAGTTATTTTGGTGAAAATGTGAATATTTTTCATTATTGGACTATCCAGAGTTCCAGACACCTTTCTTCTTTTAACAGAATTGGGAAAAGATGCAGTAATCAGTGTATTGATAGGTTTACTTACTGGATGTGCTTATATGCACAAGCAACAAATGGAAGCGTGTGGTAGAACAGCAACAGAAATTCAGAAGTTCAATCATTTAATAAAGTTAAGCTGATTTCACTAAGATCTCATTTGGTTATGCATTTAGAGTCTATTATTTTAGCTACAAGTTTATTACATTTTTACTGTCCTCATAAAACTGAGTAAGTTTATAAATAACTTGTAAAATTATCAACTTTTCATCTCTTTTACTTATTTTTTTTCCCCTTTATTTTTCTTTCATACAGGCCATGCAAGTAAAGGTACAGGTCAAAGTGCATGATGTGTCTTTGTTTTAGATTTAGAGATGATCAGGCTCCAAGCACTCTTTCCATTGATCATAGCAGTGGCGTCACAAAGTAAATGACCAGCTTCCACCTACTATAAATTTTGTCCCAGCTAAAGTGGCAGTCTTTCACCAGAACAGATGAAATTCCCTTTGGCACTCCTAAATATTGCTTAAAGCAAAAATGTACTAAAGCTACCTTTTTAAACTATTTTAGATGTATGTTCTGCCTCTGCTGTCTTTCTGCATTTTATTTTTTTGCTAAAATTTTGAAGTAGACATTGTAAAAAAAATGTCTAAGTAGCGTCATTAGAAAGATGTATTTGGCTTAGGCTATTCAAGAATATTTGGGAGAAATGTGCTATAACCTATACCCCATCTGTAGAGGAATAGAAGATTTTATTAAATCAAGTAAGTTTAAGTAAGATATATAGTTCAAAACCTACCTTTCTCCAAAAGTAAAATGATCTTTACTAAAGTTTTGAGATGTGACAAAGGTTTTGAATAATCCTTGTTTCTTTTATGTATTCAATGTATTTGAAGATTTCTTTTCCTCCAGTGAACTATAGGTCACTTTCCTTTTGCATCATTCATATCCTCTTTTTTTTTTTTTTTATGAATTTCTAATATAGATGAGTACTTTCTGACCTATGGTGCTTTCTTCATTGGTGAAGCAGAATGAACAGATGGAGCCATAAACCCTTTCATCCTTCCCTTCACCCTGTGTGCTGAGAAGCACACATGATGCTGTGAAGAGCTTTTAATCAATTAAACCGGAGACATGAGTTAAAAATGGGAGAAGCTCTGTTAAACTAATAAGCTGATTTCATGCTTTGCTATTGTCAAACTTCTCCAGGTATACAGAGTAGGATTTAATGACTGCCCTCATAGTAACCTCAAAGAATTAAAGCTTAAAGAGGGATGGAAATACAAAAAATATTATTAATAATTAATATTTAGCAATGATTATATTATTATTATGGATATTATTAATAATATTTTAATAAATACTATTCCATAATCTTAACCAGATTTAGCTGTTTTTTTTAGTGTAAATAAATTATTTCTTCATTTTCATTGTGTATTTAGTTATTATTAATCTACTGAAGAATCTGTAATTGGATTTTAGTATTTTTTTTCGGAAATATCAATTTTTGTGTTTAAATCCTCAGACAAGTAAGATCATTATATGCTGTTAGGCAAACAAATTATATCATTCATCCTTTTAGCACAGGTAATTATTCAGGAAAAATATATCCTATTTAATGCTCTTTACATATGTAATGCAGGTATTGTGTGTACTCATATAGGTGCGTATTAGAGCTGAAAGAGACATAATTCCGTTGTCATTTAGGTTTCAGTCTGGGACTCTACTTATACATTTACCAGCTGGAGAAGTGAATGCACAGATAGCAGAATTTATGGCAAAGGCAGAATGGATCTTCTTTTCACGTTTTAAAAATTCTCAAGTTTTAAGGCTCACCTATCTTATAAACGTCATATGAACATAAATAAAATTGGATGTACAAAATGTCCACAGGCATAAAAGATGCAGAAACCAGTATCCCTCATTTTCCTTTTCTCCTTTTTAAAATATACCTGTTACATATTTTGTTATTCCTTATTTAAGATGCATAGTGACGCCACTGGAATACAGTGATTCATTGTGGGATTTGTTTGTCTGCTCTCAATGTAGAGTACAAATGATGTCATTATTATAGCCATTGCATCACTAGTTCTAAGGCATTTTGAAAAGCAAAGCTTTGAGGCAAAGAACTCTCTTGAAATTGTTAGTTCCTTAAGAAAGGAAGCCACATCCATTGCGTGTTCCCTCAAACTTGCAAAATATTTAATGCAAGCTGCCTACACAGAGATTCACCATCTTGAAGACAGAATTTGCCAAAATTTATCACCAAGTAGAATGTGTATTGCTGCCTTTTTTCTTCAAGTTATTACTGTGATAATAGTGAGGCATTAATTGGGAAACAGTGAATTGCAATGGATTCTGCTGTATTCTTATGTGGAACTACACAATATATTATAAGAACAGTAGTTAGTAAATCTTAATTGAAGGAAAAGGATGTGGAGAGTTAAATGCAAGCATTTGTTATTTTGTAGTGTTGTATAAGCCTGGAGGCCTAGTCCTGAAATCTTATCTTAAGCAAAACTCCCCTTGAGTATAGTAGGAGTTTAATCTGGGTACAGAATTCAGAACTGGGCTCTTTGATGTTGTTGCTGTTTACTATGTGTTCATAAATATATGGGTCTGTTTGAAAGATTTTGGTTCTCTGTCTCATAAAGGAAAAGTTGGGTATGAAATATATTGTACAGTGTCTGTCATAAGAAGATAGGGCAGATGTTATTTTCTTGTGCTGTTTACTTCTGTCTCTTTTGTTTTCCTTTTCCTATTACTGATGATCTCCAGAGATGCAAAATTTTTAAGTTTTTGTCCTAAATTTACTAATATTAGCCAAAGCTGAAGGGCAGTACTTTCCCAGAGGCACTAATTCATTGGCATTTTATTACATAGAATCAAAGCTTTTTAAATAATACTGTTTTTCAGATGAGACAAGTCAGGCAATATTCATTCATTCAGACCCTGGATAACTATCTTTATATAAATCTCTTACAAAAGTGTAAACATCCTGAATTTGTCTCTGTAACATTCGACAAATAATAGTGTCCCCTGAGAATGATTCAGCTTTTAATTTTAGGGTTGTTTCTGATTTGAAAGGTAAGATCCAGAAAGTATTGTCAGAGTCATATTTATGAATGCACACAAAAGTGTGTGACTCCTATTACAACATTACAGCTGTTACTGCATTTTCTGCATTGGTGCACACCAAAGGTATTCCTTTACATTTCTTGCCCAAGATTGTACACCCTTCCTCTAGTGTAGCATTTTTAATTGTTTGTACTACATCAGGAACATATTTCCCTTGGACCATTAGGGGAAGAGCATGTTGGAGAAGTGTGTGGTCAGAGAATTACAGTAATTCTTTTTCTCTTCTCTTTTTTTCTTTTTCCTTTTTTTTCTTTTTTTTTTATGATAGTCTGGAGGACAAGATCAAGAGAGGAAGAAATCAAAACGTAGAGGGGATTTGTACTCCATACAAACATCCTTGATTGTGGCTGCACTTAAAAAGATGCTTCCTATTGGTTTGAATATGTGTACTCCTGGAGACCAAGAACTCATCTCTTTGGCTAAGACTAGATACAGCCATGTAAGTGTGTGCTTTGTAATAGTTTTTGATGCAAAATAAGCAGAACTTTCTAAACTGAGTTTTGAAGTATAGATATCTAAGCAGTCAATATTATTAAATATCTGTATGTACTGTAAGCAATTATAGCTGCTAATTATTGTCCTTTTTTTAAAAAAAGTGTATATAGAGCTGCCATAATTTCCTTGTTATTTTCCATTTGTATACAACGTCCATTATATATACATGTTCTTTTGGACCAAATATTGAACTACAATTAGTTAGCTTTAATTCCCTTCAAAGTTCAACCCTTGTTTTATGGTTAAAGAAAGCCTTTCTCCCTTCTGGTATCTAACATACTTTGAAAGCAAAAGAGGTTAAATCTCAAAATTGAAATATATGTTGTTCTGTGTTGTAAAAGCTCTTATTAAATGAATCATAATCTGAATTGAAAAAGACTTCTACCTTTCTACAGAGGGACACAGATGAGGAAGTCAAAGAACACTTACGCAACAACTTACACTTGCAGGAAAAGGTAATATAAAAAAATCTGTTTTATAGATGCTAATGTGCACTTTAAAAACACAGAAGATGAATTGTTTTGTATGACACATTAAAAGAGATAATCCAAAAAGTAATTAGAAAGGTTTCCATTTTAACATTATTCTTTATGATTTTTTCATTGCAATAAATGTCTTATTTGTAGTTTTGTCTGGTATATTCAAGTTTCTGGAAGATCTATAGAATGGAACAAGTGTGAAAAATAGATACTGGTCATCTTAAAGCTATAATTACTTATAATCAGCCTGATCCAAGAAGAAAATAAAATTGACACTCTACTACTTCAGCTTTTCTTCTTGAATTTAACTTTTGCTAAAGATTATATTAGGTATTTCTAAGAATATACACATTTTAAAGTGAGTATAGTAAAATAAGAAAAGCTTGTGTCATCATAGCACTTGTGAGTTTTACAAGTACCTTTATTTTCCTACAATTCATGTGCTGAACACACTGTCAAAGGTAATACGAATATTGAGTTCCCAACATTCTGTAAATTAAAAATAATTTAGGTAACTGCCTACAGTGTTTGAACACAATAGGAGTAACTTATCTGTCATGGTAGATGACTGCCTGTTTGCTATAAATTTATGCATTTAAAATGAACACAATAAGTAATTTAATGTGGTTTTCCTATATCTGTCTTGTAAGAAAAAAACCCCAAAAACTTTGGATGTAACTCTTCACCTACTGAAATTCCAGCTGTCTTTTCCAGACTCCAAAAAACAGCTTTACACACTCAGTACAGAGGTCCTGCAATTTAAACTCAATCTCAGTACGAAGTGTGCTTCCTTATTTTAATGCAGTTAAGTGGAACAAATAAGTTCCGGGGTGCTTACTTGGTTTCATTAAATAAAAATACAGAACTTTGCTTAAGAATTGAGTTATATTGCCCAATAGTACATAGAATCAATGCCATTTTTTTTGAGCAGCTAGCAGATGTTAATCTGATCTGAAAGGGGACAGAAATTGTGAGTATTTATAACCTTCTTTATTATATTATGGGAGTAGAAGTGGTGTTGGTCAAATTCAGTGCTTTCATTCAGCAGCTTACAAATGAAATATGTTGGGTTTCAGTCTGATGATCCAGCTGTAAAATGGCAGCTAAATCTGTACAAAGACATTTTAAAGAGTGATGGACCTACTGACCCTGAGAAAAATGTGGAACGTGTGCAGAGGATATCAGCTGCTCTGTATCATCTGGAGCAGGTAAAAAGCCAAATGTCTATATCGCGTTTGTTTTAAAATAACCTGAGATTTTTCCTTGCAGAGATTATTTCAGCTACAGTGACTGTCATCATTAAAGTGTCCAGATAAAACTTAGGCTTTTGTACATGCATGCATGCAAGCACACATGCATATACAGACGTATGTATGCAAAGTTTTCAATGTAGTCCGTTTGAAGTGCCTCCATTTAGCTGCAAGGAAAACTCAGGATGTATTTCTGCAAAACTGCATGAACAATCACAAGAAGTATCATATACAAATTATCTCCACGCAGTAGCTGAAAACCCTGTGATTTTAGGAAGAGATGTTTGCTTGGGCACTTCTTTTTAATATACTGGGTTTAGCCTGTCTCCTATTTCTGCACCACAGGATGCTGTAGCAACTTTTGAATTGCCATTTAAATACAGAAAGGCATTTGTACTCTTCCTACATAAAGTTAATCCATTTCATTCACAAATGATACAGCACAGACATACATTCACATGAACAACTGAATATGCATTGTTAGAAACAGACAAAATAACAATTTTTGGAATTTACCATGTAGTCCCACACGTGAGGTATTCTAGCATCTTGAGCCTGTCTGAATAAACTGAGAGATTACTATATAGAAGGTCCCCAGTATTTTTACTTATTAATTAAAAATAAAGCCCCAAAAGAACATTTTTTTCAGATGATGCAGAGCATTGGTAATACTTTCTTCTTTGCTAACTAGCTAACCACTAACTAAAAAGAAAATTTTGGATGAAAGTTGAAAAGTTTCCATTGTATATACTAGAAGATATTTTCCCATAGGTTGAACAACCACTGAGATCAAAAAAAGCTGTTTGGCACAAACTCTTGTCAAAACAACGCAAAAGGGCAGTTGTTGCATGTTTCAGAATGGCACCGTTATATAACCTGCCAAGGTAAGTGGCTGAAAGGTTCATTTCTTCATAAATTTTGTTTGCATTGTTTACTGAGTGCAAATACTGCTTGTGTGTTTGACTACATGTTTGTTGGTTGTTAGGTGTATGTAATTTTAAGAGACAAGAATTGATTAGTCATCAGCCAGTTCCTCACAGCAGCAAAATACTCATCTCATGACAAATAACCAGAGTGGGAAAACACCATAAGAATTACATGCTTCATTTTTGTCAGTTATTTGGTATAGTTCCTCAATTTACCTGTGAAAATCGTTAAGATGTTGCTGTTTCTGTCCATTTTTTGTCTCTGATTGGTTGCTCTTTTTATTCTTCTGTGGTTTTATTCTTTTCTTTTCTTTTTTTTTTTTTTTTTTAATTTTGTATGGCTCTTCCTCTCTTCTTGCATGAACACTTCATGCTCTGTAGCTTGTCTGGGCCAATCTTAAGCAGCTACATCAGAATGTTATATGAATTAAAGTGACTATTGGGGCAGAGCAGTGCAGAATGATATTTTAGACTTGTATGTTGCTCTGCTTCTTATTCCAGTTGAATGTAGATACCACAAAGTCCAAGATAAAATGCATCCCGTGCCTGGATCCATCTACTGCTTTAAGCATAATATTAAGATCATATGGCACTGGAGTAACCTCCTTTACTCCGTTTCTTCTCAAAAAAATCTGAGTTTTATTCAGGTAAAGGTTAAGCGCATCTTTAATTAGGTTTGCTTCTCACTTCCTGCAATTTTTCACTTTTTGTGTTTAATATTTTTATTCAAAGATATTTGGCAAAGTATTTTACTGAAGAGTTGTGTTGGATTTTTAAATGCCTTTATTAAAGCCAATTTACACACTTGGTGTAAAGGTCTTTAGCTAAAGGTCTGTAGCTGTGCCACTAACATACTGGAGGAATATTACATTTGCACAGGACAAATAAAAAGCCAGTTATACTGTAAAAAGCACACAACCATCCTTTACAAAAATGAGTAGTTCTAGACTATAGTAACTTCTCCAAGTTGTCATGCTACCACCAGGCCATCTTTAAAGAACCAGAGAAATGGAGAGGATTAAATACAACATAACAAACCAGGCAGTATTAACCCTTCCATCTTCAAGAGCTGTGTTTGGCAGAACAAGAAGTGGTATGAAGAGATACCACTTCAGTACAACCTTTTCATGAGCAAGTATTTTTTACAACCATACTCTGGCTTTATAAATTCTTAAAATGTTTAGAATAAATACATGAGCACCCAAATGTTAAAATGGCTCATCCTTTTTTTGCCTTACAAAGCGCCCCATTTTCTTTTCTTTCATTTGAGGTTGATGGAGCACTTGCCAAGAGGCAAAGTGGGTTATGAATCTTTAAATTTTTGAATTTTTTATTTCCAATAAAATGTGGAATAATACCCATTTAAATGGAAAGTTTAAATTATCTGTAATTTTTTAGAAAAAATTTTTGTTTTAAAAACTTTTCTCAAACTTTTTCTTCTAAACTTTATGGTAGGTTTTGTGGTGCATTCCTAATTTGAATATGAATATGAGGAAAATCTATCAGGCTATTTCATTTCGTAATTGCTAAAAATGAACTCTCATAAAACTATTTTTGCTAATTGATTGTGCTCTCTTCACTTCAAAATAGACAAGAGTGAAAACACAGTTTGAACTTAAAATCCTAAAATCGTGGAACAGTTTGGGTTGGAATGGTCCTTTAAACATCATCTAGTCCGACCCTGCTGCCATGAGCAAACTTCTAGGTATATTGCTCAATTGATAGGTTCAAATCAAAGTTTTACTATTCAGTAGCTTATAGACACTTATTTTTTTCTAGATAAATCACAGGATTCTGGCAGGAAAAGGCGGCTATCACACTATTATAACAACCTCCATCATCTAAATTGACAGTGTTGTTAAGACATGTCTGAACCCTAGGGAGATAATTTGAAGTGGGGTATGATTAATTCTAGGAGCTATTTAAATCTCTTTGATCCAGAGTTTAAAATGCAGCTCTCTATCTTGTCTATTTATTCATTTTAGTTGCAGCTTTGTATTGGGAGTGTTAGTTCTAACTTTGATGCTAGAATCAAGTAATTTAAAGGGCAGTAAACAAACATTATGGTAGTACCTTTTCATTTCTCCTAGAAAATATTAATATCTTCAGTAAATAATAAGCTTGCTCTTTTGAAAATTTTCTGGATATTTAGGTGGCTTTCAGTATAGTTTAATTTTAATCTCAAATTGTAAGGTAATTTTTTGCTACGCTCACTCTTATGTCTATCAGGTTTTAGGAATTTCGGTAATATATTTCCAAAATGGACATGTTTATTGATATGAAGATGTTTGTTAAATCACAGAAAAATTACTTTAACTTCTACTGTAAATATTCTAAGAACTCCTTTTGATGAAAAGTGCCTGTAGATGCAAAACAAACAGTTATATTTAAAAAATATTTTTATTTTTCAAAGAATTAAACATCAGTTAAGTTAGGAAGTACTAATTCTTCATGTTCTGTGTTAATTGAATATATATGGCTTTGAAAAAGTGTCTTATGTGATAAGTGTTTTCTCTGAGATGTGTCTATTTATGTTTGATGTTTTAAGGAAATTAATTTGAAAAAAGTTGTCATATTGTCTGTCATCTGTGTATGCACACAGATAAAGCAAAGTTGTACGTGGCAATTTTGCAAACACGGTTTACGAATACATTCTTTCTGACTACTTTATTGAATTTAACTTGTGCCTTTCTTCAATGAAAACCTGTATGCTTTTCTTCAGACACAAAATTAGCAATTTCTTCCTGAGCACCTTTCAACGTGTTTGGCTGGAAAAAGTACATGAAAAAACTCAGTATGACAGGCTTATACTCAAGTTAACGGTAATGTAACTTGTGGAGAGCCTCTTGCTTATGCGCCCACTTCTTCCTTCCCAGCCATGATTTGATATTATCATAAAAACATGAATTTGTACAATTTTCAGAGGGGATTCTGATTGGTCAGTTTTTGAAATTTGATAATAAAATGGCACTAGTGTCAAAAAGTGAGCCTAAAGGATTGACTCAACAGCTATTCTATTATAAGATACTGATTCATGTGCACAGTGTATTTAAAAGGTATTAAATGGTGTATATGCAGCCCATTTTTATAGCTTTTTTTGACGGCACAGGATAAAAGTAAACAAAAAGGCTGCATGGAACAGCCTTTCTAACCTCATGTAGTGCAGCTCAAAACAAAATTTTCCCCCAAAATAATGTAAAGATGGAATTTTTTCACCATTATTATGTAGTCGTATTGCTATGAGCTGTATTTTCTGTGGAAAGTTAATTAATGAATGGTATACACTAGCAATTAGTATGACGTAGAGTTTTCTAAAACTGGTCATTTTATAGAGCAGGTTTTGTATATTTCTAATGCAACTTCTTTGAGGACATGCTAATACTGCCCTGATTTGGAACTGAAATGCTACAAGCTGAGGTTAGGCTTTCTGTGGAAGAGGCAACGATTGTCTGCAGATAATATGCTGGAAAGTACTTGATAATTATTTTGGTGTTGATGGCCAGTGCTGTTTTGATGTCCTAAATCTAGTAATTTAGATTTACACCTTGCAATGTAAATCCCACTCACTCAGTCTGTCCAAGTGTGTGTTTTTCTCATGCTTGCATTATCAGTCCTGCAGTCTCATGTAAAATGCATTTTAGGCTTCTCTTAGCCTTCAAAATAAAAGTAATGTATCCATATGTTTATAAAAACGGTAAGAATGTTCAAAAGTACCTGCAGATTTGTCACGGAATGTTAGGTATGTTTTGCATTTTGTTTCACTGACCAATCAGAGGATCAGAATTGTACAAATATGTATCCTTACTAACCATTAACCATCTGAGCTGTTATACTCTGTTCCGTTACCCCTCTTGATCTCACTTTCACAACCCCCCCAGGCACCGTTCTATTAACCTCTTCCTCAATGGCTATCAGAACTTTTGGATAGAAACAGAGGAATATTCCTTTGAGGAGAAACTAGTTCAGGATTTGGCTGTAAGTACTGACATAATTGGGCATATATTTCAGTGCCCACTTCAGTGTGTATTCTATGTATCTATTATAAACTATATTTAATTTTTGTGTACTGTATGCGTATCCATAAACTTATAAAATATTAATCATTATGCTTCAGAGCATAAGGTCATTTTCTGCTGTGGTCAAAAAGACATTTGTCCTGTGATGCACACTGAAGTGCATTAAGGTGATTTATGCCCCAGACGAGCTATGTGGTACTCATTCTTGGGAAGAGAAATGGATTAGATGAACAGTCGATAGAATGACTATTTTTGTTATTATGGTAATTCCTGTGTTCGTGTATATTACTTACTGGGGTTTTTTAAAGCTTGACGCTATTGATCCTTTTCCCTTTTAAATTTTTTTTTTTTATGCATAATATTTAACTTTAACATTTTCAGCTTTGATACAAATTAATTTTGCTGTTTTCCTTTTTGGTGCATCATAAGGAGAAGTAAATATATGCAACCATATTCAGCAAAAATGTAGTTTACCTGTGTACTTGATAAAAGTGATAGGTAAACTTCAGGATTTTGGTAATGAATGAATTCAGAATGCCTACTGCTCTTTCTCTTCCCTGTATGTAATTAGCTTGTCTAAAATACCTCCAAGGAGCTTATCTCCACAGTATCTAAACACCATGAAAGTTAATATATAGCTTCATGGATCACATGCAGATATACCAGGAAGCGCTTCAGTGTTAACAAAAACAATCCCATTGTGCCTTTTTAAAGGCCCCTTATGCCTGATATTGTAGAGACATAGGATGGTACGGGTTGGAAGGAACCATAGAGATCAGCTCGTTCCAACCCCCTGCCATGGGTAGGGACATTCTTCACATGCTCTGGACAGTTATATGGTCAGTCTTTGTTTGACTTTGTTGCTTCTTGCTAAAGGAAAGAATGACACCATTAATTAAAGCAGTGACCATAATTCTTTCATATTTCCTAGAGAAGTAAATTGAACTTCTGTAATTACAATTATTACTGTAATTACAATAACTCTACAATAACTACAAACACTACAAAGGTGTGATAACACAAGTAAGATAGAGACAATACCCTGATCTTTGGCCAGATCTGACTATGTTATATTTTTAACTGCCAAAAAATGTTTGACGTTTAGAATGAGCATTCATTGAATCAAGGTTACTTAGAAATGATATATGAAAATATTGTAGCAGACACTCAGTCTGAATAGGATGTATCTGATTATGTTATTAAAAATTACTCCAGTAATTCCAATACTAAATAATTGAGCTAGAATTTCCTTTCAATTCTGGTCGAGATGCATAAGTTCAGTTGAATAAGGCTTCCCCAAGATTTTCCCTGTCTCATTCTCAATACCTTGCAAATGAGAAACTTGGAAAGTTAGATAAAATATGAATAAAAATTATATATTCTAACCTCTTCTGAGTCATAGATGCACTTAATATTGCAGGTTATGCTGTAAACTGCTGAATAAGATTAATACAGGCAGTCAATACAAACTGGACAGAAAAAAATTACTGACTCCCTTCGTAAGCTTAATTACTCAATTTTTTTCTTACTTATGAAGCTTAACTTTTATATTCTAAATCTTGAGACAGACATCTCCAAAAAAAGATGAAGAGGAAGAAGAAGAGACTGAGAAAAACCATCCTGATCCACTTCATCAGATTATCCTCTATTTTAGTCGCAGTGCTCTTATAGAAAGAAGGTAAAAGAGCTGTGTGGAAAAGCCCATTGAGTAAAAGCACACAGTAACTGAATTTTTAGTAACATTACTGAAGTGATTTAACTCAAGTGTAGTTCATTACTGTAAATGGTGAATACCTTTTTCCCTCTCAGTTTAATTAGAGTTTTCTTGTATTTAAACTCAGTATAACCTTTACATTGAGATAAATATTGACTATTTTTGACATTTTAAAAGCTTGGTAAATACCCAATGCAGAA
This sequence comes from Coloeus monedula, assembly GCF_965178545.1. Taxonomy (NCBI): domain Eukaryota; kingdom Metazoa; phylum Chordata; class Aves; order Passeriformes; family Corvidae; genus Coloeus; species Coloeus monedula. Next base: position 32,834,087 of record NC_138786.1, on the reverse strand, counting down.
ATAATTGAGCATGACTTCTCATAGAATCACAAAGTCTACAGGAGCTGCAGGTTTAATCAGGGTACCCTGCCCTGGTCTCTCCTGGTAATAGATCTATGTTCTTGGTTTTAGTATTCATTACATCTCACTCTGTACGTCAGAAAAGATTTTGTTGATGTTTATCATGAATCTTGGTGCCAGTTTCTGTTTTGACTTTAGACTATTGATTAGAATGATTAGATTTTTGTGAGTACTCCAGTGCTTCATATACTTTTTCTGTATGACTAATAAAATCTTGCCATCTGACAGTTATAATTATTCCAACTTATAGCTCCATATTACTTTTATGCACCTTCAACAGCCACAAATATACCTCTAAATTGTTTGAGTAAAAACTTTGAGACTTGGATTTATATAAGAGAACTCATTTATGACACAATTTTCAAGTGTAATTGCTTTTCAAGTAGACTAATTTAATAAACTACCCTTTACTAAACAAGGTAGGCATATGACATCTTTATATTACTATATCATAAAATAATTTAAAATATTTTTTACTCTTCACAGCAAACTAGAACATGATCCTCTATATATTGCCTATTCTGCTATGATGGCAAAAGTAAGTATATAACTTCAAGCTCCATCCCTCACTGCACTTAGGAACTTCCCATTAATTTTAGATGCTTCTTAAATATTGTCTTTCTGTTTCTTACATGGACTGCCTGATACTAGTAATTTCTGTGTTTTTAGTGAAGCAAATGCTGTTCAGAGTTACATGTACGTATAATGAGAAATTTCCTACATTAAAGCAATACTATAAAATTCCAGTAGGTGCAGTCCTGTTGCTTTCACTTGGCACTTTTTTTTTGTACATGATTAACTCATGGGCAGTTTTAACACATTAGTTATCTTTGTTCTTTGGGTAATTATTTTTGAGTTAATATTTGAAGTCTGTCAAAGATAAGTCAGTTTTTGCAACATATTGATTACAGCTGACTCATGAGGAGAGATTGACTGTGAAGAGAAATATTATGGATGTAGAGATATGGCAGAAGACTATATAGCCTGAAATTCAGGGTGTGTATGTAGTTGGATGAATACCCTGAAATACTCATACATTAGGGAATATCAGTTTCTTCGTGTGGATGAGCACAAATATTTAAAATTACAAGGTTTTAAAATCTTCGTAATACCTTCAGTAATTGCTTGAAAAAAATTATTTGGCCATTTTTGCAGTATTATGTTTCTTAATAAGCAAGATCTTGTGATTTCTGTTTTTAACATAAAAAGAGCTGTCAGGAAGAAGAAGAGGGAGATGAAGAAAAAGAAAAGACATTTGAGGTGAGAGTTTAAATAACATTTCTTTCTCATCATCTAATGTGGAAGCATTTCAAATATGTCCAGTAGAATAAATGCAAGAATAACACAACTCTGTGAGTATGGGGGTGTGTGTGTGTGTGTGGAGCTGGTTTACTAGGTTATTCGTATAAAAGATGAGGTGTTCTGAAGTTTTGGAGTCAAACAACCCATGGATTATGGAGGCAGATGGTCTTCAACAATTTCAGATTTCTCATCTTCCTATTTTTCTTGGATCCATTCCAATCGGTAGTTTGTTCTCATTTTTGTTCCCAAACCCAGGAGAAAGAAATGGAAAAACAGAGAACTCTCTATCAGCAAGCTCGCTTACATGATCGTGGAGCTGCTGAGATGGTCCTTCAGATGATTAGTGCAAGTAAAGGTAATGTTCTGAGACATCTTTAAAGTATACATGATATGCATGTCATAGGTGTGCTATATCGTTATACCCACGATGTAGATACTATGCACAGCTTCTCTAAGACAGATAACCAGGTAAAATAAATGTCAGTTACAACTGCACTAAGTAAAAGTTCCAGACTGCATTTCTGATTGAATAGTTCATAACTGCAAGTTTTAATGAGTGTATCCTTGTTTTGACAGGTCATACAGGACCCATGGTTGTTGAAACACTAAAACTTGGTATTGCTATTCTAAATGGTGGAAATACCATAGTTCAACAGGTAATGCTTTTCTAACTACTGTGAGCCTTGCTTGCATAAATGAGGCAAGTAATTTTGAGAATTTCAGTGTCCTGTTGTATATGTTAGTGTACTTAATTTTAAGCTAAACACTGAAGAAATATCAGTGTATTTTTGGTGCAATAGTAACTATATTATTGCTTGCCAGTGATTTGCATCTCAAGGAATTAATTCAGGAAGTTTTGAATTAATGTAATTTCAGTATTATTAATTATAAGTGTAATTATTATTTTTACTATTTTAATTTGTTTTATAAATATTAATAATACATTTTTAATTGTTATTTATTGTATATAACATCAATATTATATTTTTCCCTTCAAAAATATACAACGTTTAGAAAATGCTAGACTACCTGAAGGAGAAAAAGGATGCTGGATTTTTTCAGAGCCTCTCTGGCTTGATGCAGTCCTGCAGGTAAAACCATAAATTGCATTATTACAGGTTCAGTTTTATTTGTGTTCGTAGCTTATTGCTCAGTGCAGGTGGATGTGTTAGATTTAAATTACAGGAGTCACAGGTTGTAGAACTCTTGTGGGAAAGTTTTGTGAATCGCAGGACTAGTCTGTTAATATTTTTGAGTATTCTTCCAGAGGAGAAAATAAAGCAAAAGACTGCAAAAGGCTAAGAAGGCTTAGTTTGAAGAAGCAGAAAAGTAAAATGTAACCGCTCCTTTAGTGATCCTATATCCCTCAAGGTTTTTTTCTGGTTGGTTCCAAGGATGCAGAAAAACCATCACAAAGGGAGAGACAGGCCAGTGGAGCTTTACTAAGCTTTCGCTGTCTGCACATTTCTGGTGAGGTGCATAATCTCTGTCTCTTTTGATCCTCTGCATGTGTATCAGGTTTGTTAGAGATAACATGAGACCAGTGAGAATTGGGTCCATTCCCTTTGATAAAACAGCTCAAATTAGTTAAGGTAAAGGACTCCTGCACAGAAGAAGGAAAATTGCTGGTATTTCTGATTACTCTTATGATAGACAACCTGCTTTTCTCAGCCTTTTAAAGAACCAGGTTCTGAAGGAGTAGACTGGGAATTAGAAGTGGAGCGGCTGTTGAATAGAGGATAAAATGTGGAAGGAATGGTGACCTGCATTGCAGATATGACTACTGAATAATTGCAGCCTAATTAAATAACATCTGCCTTGTAACTTTTTCATTTATGTAGAACAATTTAGCAGGCACTTGCTCAAACAGGCCGTGCTGGGATATTATTACCAGTTGTGTATATGTATCATTCAGGACTTTGTTAAAAGAGGTATTGATAAAATTACTTGAACATGATAAGAGAATGAAAATGATGCTTTCATAAATGCTTTTGGTTTTAACGATGTCACTAGATTTAATATGTGACTGCACTGCTTTTTAACTGAACTAAAATTAGATAATGAATGATAGAATTATATTTGAATGGTTTGAATGAAAGTATTCTGAGTGGTGAGAAGAATCATGATTTGCTATTCCACGTGCTGAGGTATGTCAAGTTAGCACAATAAAATTCAGATATCAGTGTCTTTTGACCTTGGAAGGTATGGAACCTCTGATTACGTTTCTGTCTTCTGCATATCGAATCAGAAATTCCATAAATCTTCTGAATAACATAACTATGCATAATAGATACAGTAAAAATATAATAGAAGTAATAGTGAAAACCTAGTGGAAAACAGTGTGATTGGGAAAAAATCGCAGTAATGTCCTTTTGGAGGTAAGTTTAAATCAACATAAAGAGTAATATTTCAGGCTCCTTTTCCACTCCTCATTTGTACATGAAGCCATGAATGACATTATCAGGAGTGAAATTAGGTATATAAAGCTATATAAAGTAAGTTAGGTTACATACTCATTTCTTTTCAGAATTGGACACTGGACCCTTAGTTTCATCCAAAGCTCATTTATTTAATATGAGTATTAAATAAAATATGAGGCAATGCATGTCATACTGGGTCAAGAGTAGCTGTTGAAAGCCTCCAGAAATTTTGTAGAAGGAAATGATTTTCCATTGTATATTATAGTCCTTTTACCTGTTTCTGTTTGTTTTTTCTTCAAATATAAGTGTTCTTGACCTGAATGCGTTTGAGAGACAGAATAAAGCGGAAGGCCTGGGAATGGTTACTGAAGAAGGAACTCGTAAGTAGAATGAAATTGATTCCAGTAGTGCTTCAAACATTATTTGTGCTTCCTTCTTTAACAAGAACTGTTATTTACTGTGGCTCGAGGTTTCTGTTGTTAAACTTATTATAAGTAATTCTAGGCTTTGAGATCTGATTATGCTTTTTTTTACAATATCTTTAGCAATAATTTTTAAGAAAAATATTGTAACTTGCAATATTCTTATCTTGTATTCTTGTTATTTTTCTTTGATCCACAGTCATCGTTCGTGAGCGTGGTATGTTTGGGTTTACAGTTTTTGATACTATTGTTGCAAAAGTGTGTTGCAAATGCAGAGAGAAATCTCTCATTGCATCTTCTCAGATATCTTTAGGTTTAGCTTTATGGTCTGCAGCAGGTTGTGTGTTTAGCTTGAATAAAGAGTTTGATGCTTATTAAAGAAGTGTCACTCATATTTAAGGCATGATTTTAGTTATGACTAACAATTTACTTACTAGATATATATCCTGTTGCCTTTTTTTTTTTTTTTTTCAAATTAGTGTTGTTTTTTTAACCATGGATGCATTGGAGTGCTAAATACTTTGGCTCTGCTTTTTCTGTCTCAGTTTTTCTTTTTATTATTATCAGTCTCTTTCTTTTAAATTGCTTTAATGCTTTTAAATACTGTTTTTTTAATTAAAATTCCAGTTTAAAAGGTTACTGTAAGATTATGTGTTCTGCATAATTAATCATACCAATTGTCACATAATCATTGTATTTATATGTTTTAAAGGTGAAAAAGTCTTGCAGCATGATGAATTTACTCGAGATCTATTTAGATTTTTGCAACTGCTCTGTGAAGGGCATAACAATGGTAAGAGAACAGAATTAATTTTGTATAAAACGTGTGGTGAGTCTGTTCCTAAACAGAGTGCAATAGAATAAATTCTGATTTTTTCCTCTAATGTATTTAGTTTTCTGAGGGAAAACTGGAATGATAACAATTTGAATTGCAGAGTTCGATTTGATTTTTTTAAGTCTTAATTTAGTTTTGGTGTTTAGCACATTACTAGTAAAGCCTGTTCCAAGTCACGTGGATAACAATTCTTCAGTTATATTTACAGTGAGGTCTAAAGTAGTTCAATTTCCATCACATAAGCATCTGTATCCAACAAGATACTTAAAAAGAAGGTATTCTCCATGAAAATAGAAAAATAATGTTGGGGCTTTTTTGGCTCTATATACTAACCAAGCACAAATCACTTCTTATTTCAGACTTTCAAAATTACTTACGTACTCAGATGGGAAACACCACAACAGTGAATATTATCATTAGTACTGTGGACTATCTCTTGCGTCTTCAGGTGAGGAAAAAACAGATGAAAATGGAGTATAACATATTTGCCTTTCCTTCACTTCTGTAGATTCACATTTTATTGGAATCAAACGTGAAAATTCTCTCTAAAGGAATATCTAAAATAAAGAATCTTGGTTTATTTAGTACCTTTTTTCTTTGAAAACAGATGACATATCAGAATTCTGTGTGAAACCAGATGTTTGATAATTAATTTCTTTGTTCACTTCTGAAGAGAGTGAAAAATATTATTGTAATGAGGAATAGATTGACACAGATATGCTAAATTTCATCTGAATTATTGACTCGACTTCTGGTGATACAAATGCAGGCAGTAAATACTGCATAGAGAATTCAAAACTAGAAAATGTAACATTGATTTTTTTTCTTAGGAATCCATCAGTGACTTCTATTGGTACTATTCAGGAAAGGATGTCATTGATGAATCAGGACAACGTAACTTTTCTAAAGCTTTGGCTGTCACCAAACAAATATTCAATTCCCTTACAGAATATATCCAGGTAAACAGAATGTTTTTCTTGAGGTACTAACAGAGAAGTTCCATGCTCACACAGCATGATCATGTTATTTCGTGAATTTGTAAATACTTTGCACTTATTTTTTTAAATATTACTAAAGTTACATGAAATCACTGGACTAGTGTAAAGTGAAAACTAAAACATGTGAACAGCTATGTATTTAACAGGATACAATTTGGTATTTATGCACCAGATACTCAGAGGTCTTGGAAAACCTTCTCATGTATCTTCATGGCAGCCTGAAACTTCTTTCTGATTTGTTTTGGTTTATTTGACATAAATAAAAACTGTATTTTTCTTAATTTTTTAGGGCCCTTGCATAGGTAATCAACAGAGTCTGGCTCATAGCAGGCTGTGGGATGCAGTTGTTGGCTTTCTCCACGTGTTCGCCAATATGCAAATGAAACTTTCACAGGTATTTTCAACATTAATTGTCATGGTGCACTCACCTTTACTAAAATCAAACTTGACATTTACAGCTCAGTTATACCTTTCTGATAACGAATGTGGCAGTTTGGTCCCTTCCTCCCTGTTGCCAAAACTGGAAGATCTGTCAGACTAGAAGCACCATTGAAAGCATGCATCCCATGCTAAAAATAAGCAGGCCAAGAGAAAAGAGGAGGAAGATCCAAAGAGGGAGGGAGTGTGACATTTGGTCCACTTATCCAGTTAATTAATCAAAGACACTGAGCAGGGGGGCACAGGCAGTGTTCATTTCACTGTACAGAGCACAGTGGAGTCCCCCTCCCCAGTGTTAGGGTTCTGCGTTCTTCTGTGACTTCTGCTTAATGTATCCACACACTCAAACTCTGCACTGAATGCAACAGTGCAGAGGGCAATTTCCTTTCTTACTCAGTGCCTCTGCTATCCTCTGATCTATAAGATTTCTTCCCACCCTGTAGAATTATACCAGAATTTTGAGAATATTATTTAGGGCCTTAATGTCAAACACAAATCCATATTAGACTTACCATGTTCTGTAATTAAACTAAAGAGTTCTAGTCCTCTTTGAGTGGTAATGCATTATGCCATTAAATATTGCTGGTGTAGTGAAAAGGGATGGATTCTTTCTGAGACAGATACTTTCAGATCTGTGTAGCAACCATTTTTTTGTTGTTTCTGCTGTCCGTTACCTGCACTTTGGTACTCCTTAATGTTTTATTAAAGCTTATCTTTATGGTATTAATACCTCTGCTGTAGGAAGTTACATATTGTATTAAACTTCTGATAGTAATCATAATAAAATGACAATTAAATGTTGCTGAATAATGTGAACAAAATTCAGCTGATCATCTTTAATACCATTTTTCTCTAAATTTATTTAGTTTTCTAGATAAATACAAATGAAAAACAATATTACAGTCTCTTTTTTTCTTTTTTTACAGGACTCTGCTCAGATTGAATTGCTTAAGGAGCTGCTAGATCTACTAAAGGATATGGTAGTGATGCTCTTGTCACTGCTTGAAGGTTGGACCCATTTTTCTTTATGGTCAAATATAATTATCTCACCTTCCTATTGTAAAGCACAATTATGTTAATCTTTCTAAACTGCTTTTTAATTGCCTTTATGTAATTTGGGGGGAAAAGACGTACTTCATATTTATTTAAGAATTATTCTGGAATATACATAGTTGTGAAATAGAGGGCTTCTAGAGAAAAGCATGTTGGAAGAAAAAATACTAAGATTTAAGAACATTTTTGTTCTGTTTTCAGCACAAATATGAAATCTCTTTATTTAAAATGTAGCTGTCAAATAACTTCCTGTTATAACACACTACTTAGGTAACGTTGTAAATGGAACTATTGGAAAACAAATGGTGGACACGCTTGTAGAATCATCTAGCAATGTAGAAATGATTTTGAAGTTCTTTGACATGTTCCTGAAGTTAAAAGATCTGACTAATTCAGATGCTTTCAAAGAGTATGATCCAGATGGTAAAGGAATCATTTCCAAGAAAGAATTTCAGAAATCAATGGAGGCTCAAAAACAATACATACAGTCAGAGATTGAATTCCTGCTGTCCTGTACAGAAGCTGATGAAAACGATATGTTCAATTATGTTGACTTTGTGGAAAGATTCCATGAACCAGCCAAGGACATTGGATTTAATGTAGTAGTATTGTTAACAAACCTTTCAGAGCACATGCCTAATGATCCACGCCTTCAGAGCTTACTTGAGCCTGCAGAAAGTGTTCTTAATTACTTTGAACCCTACCTTGGCCGTATTGAAATAATGGGTGGGGCCAAGAAAATAGAAAGAGTTTACTTTGAAATCAGTGAATCCAGTAGAATGCAGTGGGAGAAGCCACAGGTGAAGGAATCTAAAAGACAGTTCATATTTGATGTTGTAAACGAAGGTGGAGAGCAAGAAAAAATGGAGCTCTTTGTGAATTTCTGTGAAGACACAATTTTTGAAATGCAGTTAGCATCCCAGATTTCTGAAACAGATTCATCTGAGAGGCCTGAGGAGGAGGAAGAGGCAGAGCCTGCTTATGTCGTGGATATTGGGGATGATGAGGAAGATGAAAAGTCCCTGGAACCTGCTTCAGCTTTTGCAGTGGCCTGTGTTGCAGTGAAGAAGAATGTTGCCAACTTTTTTAAAATGGTCACTGTGAAAAACCTTAGGAAACAATACAGGAAAGTTAAAAAGATGACCATAAAAGAGATGGTGAAAGTATTTTTCTCCTTTTTCTGGATCCTATTTGTAGGGACATTCCAGTTGTTCTTTTCCATAGTGTGGGGGATATTCCAGATTCTTTGGAGCACTGTATTTGGGGGTGGCCTGGTTGAAGGAGCCAAAAACATAAAAGTTACTAAAATATTAGGGGATATGCCTGATCCAACACAGTTTGGAATCCATGATGATGTTATGGAAGCAGAAAAAGCTGAAGGTGCTGAGCATGGCATAAGAGCTGAACTTGGGGAGTTTGTGAAGAGTGAAAAGGGAGAAACTGACATAATTGCAGACATTTTTGGCATTCCTACAAAGAAAGAAGGATCAAAACATGGTCATGATGCTGGACTTGGAGACATTGCAGAAATCCTTGGTACTGAGATCCAGACACCTTTGGAAAACACAGTTCATAAGAAAAAAAGACTACAGGTAAATTAAGGAGATTTTGTATTTCTTTCAAGATATTATTCATAGCAATTATTATAATAATAAGAAACTAATGAAAGCTAATAACAGGTTTATTTAACTGATTAATATGTATTATCAGTAAGTACTTTATAATCTCTATTCATTTAAAAACCAACAGAAAAGTTTTTCACAGAAAAATTCAGCCCAGTGTTTAGATTTCAGTGCAGTAAATTGTTCTTACTGTTTATTTGGACTTTATTCAAAACATAAACTGCTAGCAAATTTCTAGTCACAGTTTTTGCTTTAAATGATTTATGGTCTTGTGTATTTTGCATACTCCATTTTTTCACAGTACACTTCAAGTACTTTTGCAACTTATTTTCTCCATAATAATGCCTTATCATTAATATCTCTCTTCTACATGGTTTACATGAAATACAGTATCCTTTTTTCCTATTATTTGAAATAAATTTGCCTGAATTTATTGTTAGTTTAATGTTTATCATATAATTATTCTTCACTTTTATTCTGGTTTATGAGCAATATATTTTGTTCCACTCAGCTGGAGTAGAGAGTATTTTTCTGTGTAAAAATGGATTGAACTAAATATCAAACCCAAAATTTATTTCTCATATTTGGAAGGCATTATGTTTCACTTTACACCTCAGGTGGGTTTCTACTTGTTATTCAGAAATATCTTTTCTCTCATTATTAATCCACCTCTTTATGATACTTTCCAGATATTTTCAAGATAAATCTAAACTGCAACTTCTTAGTACATTATTTTCTGTTAATTTGTATGCTTTTCTCCAGATTTTGGTTCTTGCCTAGACTGAAGTAAATTTTTGCATTTATTTTTCTTGTTCATGTATTTATTAAATCATTTTTATTTGTGTACTTAAAAATTACAATCTATTAAAATCTTGTCTCATTTAGCATAAATGTAATGTGGTAGATATTTAAAAATAATATTTTAATTCAAGAATCTTGGCAGGTATAAGTAAACACTTTAGAATTTTACTAAACAATAGTTGAAGTAAATATTTTAATTCAGTTCTGAATAAACATTTTAGAATATTCTTTGCTTTACTTTGATTTCTCACAGATGTGTTTGATACTACTGAAAAAAATGCTCAGTAATTTTTGCAGATAGTTCGAGTCATTAATGGGAAGTCAGTTATTCAATTTATCCAGCTTTTACCTTTAATATGTAATCTAGTGAAACTTACCAAAGCAATGCTTGCACTAATTCTATATCATGGGAATTGCTGTTCATTTCACAGTGTATATAAATGGCACAAGTAGTCTAGTTAGAGGACTGAATATAATGATTAAGTGGAGCTCAAAGCAGAAACAGCAATGTAAGAATCAAAAATTCCCTTCCAGAAGTCACAATGTCTTTCTTAGGAACCTGCAATGGTAAAACACAAATGGATAGAAATAAAAATTTAGGTCTATATACTGAAAAGTATACTGATAAGGTCAATGACATTTACCATATAGCCAGAGAAACTGCAAAATAACCTATGGAAATGTATAAGATGCAGCCTGTTAGGACTTTGTTTTAACTGAGGTTCTACAGGAATTTGCTGAGAGTTTTGTGGGTTCACAGATTAGAAAAAAAAATAGTAGTAGTGAGATAAAAGTTTGCTGTTAAATCTAATTATTGGTAGCAGTAAAATCAAGAGATAACTGCAAAGTTGCCTTAAAATAGCAGATAAAAATCAGTGAAGCGATGAATACAGGAGGAAAAGTTATAATTTTACCTGTAAAATGCTGCATTTTTATCTCATTGTTACTGTTTGAGTATGAAATCTTGGGAATACAATTGAGGTGTACAACAATATCAGTTCAATGATAATGTCAGTCAAGCAAACTGAAATTTTGAATTGTTGAGAAAGGAAGAGAGAGAGGAAACCCCCATATTATTTCGCTCCATAAACCTTAATTTATCTGTGTCTTGAAGACCAGGTTCCCTCATTTCAAAAACAATGTGATAAAACTGATAAAGGTTCGGTGAAGATCAATGAGCTGTTAAAACTTTGAGATGGAACAAATCTTGTGTATGGAATTAAGTAGGTTAAGGCTCTTCAGCCTGGAAAAGAGAAAACTGAGATAGCATATGCCAGAGGGATGGATAAGATGGATCAGGATTGATTCATTCTTCTACCAGCCTACCACTTAGAAGAACCAGATCATCAAATGATCTCTCAATTACCCTCCACCAGCCTGAGACTTCGGCGAGACTCTTTGTGAAAGAGTTACACATGCATTGTTTACTGGGTGAGGTTCCACAAATAATAGGTGAGATATGCAAGGAAAGATCAACTCAATAAATTCTTTCCTATATCCTTTTCCCACGTACTTGCAAGAGAGAGTGATCCAGATGAGTAGAGGTGGGAACTTTAGATAACTATATACATGTATTAACCAAAAGTGTAGGACCAATAGACAATTGCTGTCTAAGCACTTCACGAGAATACAGAAGAGGATTAAGAGTTAAGACAGGTTTTTGCAAAAGGGAATGGAAACAAATTTCAGCCCTTTGGATTTCTTCGTGAGTCTAGGACATCAGGGCTTGCACTTGGAAATCCTCTTGGATTTCCATTGAGGCTTAGATACTCAAAAGGCATTTGAAATGAGTTTACTTTGATCTTGTAACACCAAGCCTAAAGGTGTTTGACATGCAGGCCCCAGCTTCTTTGCTGCAGTTAGCCATCTGTAAAATTATATACTGGTTTTTCCTGATCTCAAGGGAAAGTTGTAAACACACATTTAAGAGGGTTGTGTGGTGTGCCAGTAAAGGTTTAATGAACCATCAGCCCAGCTAAGATAAACAGCTGAAAGAAAACATTGTGTAAGTAGAAGTTGTTTAAGTATTTCTCTGTTTTCAGTTGCATTACTTGATCATGGCCAAGTAATTGGGTTTTGTAATATCTGATAGTTACATAGAAATTTTTCAGATTTTTTATGATAACATTAATATATTGTTTCTTGTTTCATATTTGCAAAGAGGCAAACCGATGCTCATTTTGCACATAGTCAGCAACGCAACTGAATCTTTGTGGGTGAATTTAGTATCAGGATATGATCTGGATGTAGTTACCTTCATCCTCAGCTGGTCACATAATTTGCCCGATGACCGTGTATAATTAAGTTGTTCAGTCAACTGGACTAGTTAGACTATTAATAATAGTATACAGAAAATGCTATCAGAATAATTTCTGCCATTTTCATTGTTAAAATATAGCCTGAGCTCTCTCTTTTTAAAAATCTAACACTTTAAAACTCAAAATTGCTCTAAAAATATTATTAATTATTTTGTTTGTTTCTTAGAAGACTGTAACTAAAGTTACCAGAATTTTATTTGAATGGATCCATTTGACAGTTAAAATACTTTTTGCAGATATCTGAAATTGCAAAAGAAGCTGGAACACAAAGAAAAACAGAAGCTGAGAAGGCTGAGTAAGTTAGTTTTACGAAATTCCTGCTCCACACCTTGGTACTTCCTAATGTTAAATAATTTGGCCACAAAGAATGCAAGCAATGTTCAGTATTCAAAGAACTTTGTGTACAATTTGTCTCATCAGTGTTTTGAAAATATACTAAGTATTTTGCAAATATACTAAAAGATGGCAGACCATCTCAGTAGGCAACACAATGGCAAGCTGATTTTTGTGGCCTTTGACAATTATGCATATACAGATCTGTGGCCATTGCCTCTTTAAGAAATCGTGTAAAAATTCCCGTAACGTCCTTTAAAAATGAGCACCAGTCTTAAAAAACCTTTGCAACTTATCATTACTGCTTTCTGCTTTCCCTACTACCCACCACAATTTTCATGCAACAATATTGGATCATTAAAACACAAGATTTAACTAAACCAATAATTTTTATTTATTGCTGTTTTATCAGTTCTTGAGTTGTGAACTTGATAGCAGATACATTCCTTTGTCCAGTCACCCTGTATATGACTGCCTAAAGAATACTTAAAATACTTGCCTTGCTTTAGCAGCATCCTACTAAGGAGCATCCCGTCTGCCTGGACCTGCAGTCACATTGTAGTAACAGATTAAAATATTTGTAGAGACACACACAAGGTGTCCTAGAGATTCTTACAGCATCAAAAGCTATACATAATTTTCTTTTTTTTTCAATTTTGCTTCATGTTTAAAATATTTACTTCAGAGTCATTTATCTTTCTCCTCTTATCTGACAAAGTTAATTTTTTTTAAGTGTGCCATTGGGGTCAGTACTTTAGGACTGGATACACTTTGTATAGCTGGTCTGAAAACGATCCTTTTTTCCCCCCTCTGTATATATGTTTATATGTGTGTGTAGGAATGCATATACATAGATATATGTGTAAACACATATATCTGTATCTAGGGATGTCTTACATGGACATGAATGTGCACATACATATGTGCTCACATGAATGAAGTTAAATTGATTCTTGGTTTCTGTTTTGAATTATCTCATTACAGTATGCCTTCAACACCACCTATGATGGTTCAACACATTTTCATTTACTATCTCTTACCTTTCAGGCTATTTATATCATATTTCTTCAATTAAAAAGTCCCCTTCTTACATTTTATTGTCACAAAATTGTTCTGATATGATTTGTCTCTAATTTTCTTGTTTTAGGGTTTTCCACCACTTATTTTTCATAAGAATGACCACTTTCTACCTCTTTTATTTTATTGGACTTAATTTCCCAATTCCTTGTTGTCTTCTCTTGTCTGACAGGCTTAATTCTTTTCTCAAGTACTTTCACAACATATTCAAATTGCCTTCAGCTTAAAAATTTGAGTTTAAATGGCTTATATTTCTGATACTGCAATAGGGACTCTGTGAGAAGATAAGACTCATTCATAGACATTCATATGATTCCTACTGCAGAAGTAGTGATAAAGTGAACCACAAACTGTATTCCTTTATCTTCATTCCTAAAACTTTCAATCATACTGATGCCTCAACATTATTTCACACATATGGAAATCCAGCTTCTTGTTGTTGTTGTTGTTAGTAACTAAATTCCTCTATTGCTACATACAGAATAAAAACTAAATTTCAAAACCAAAGTTTATGAATTGAAATTAATTTAAAATGAATGCATTTACAATACAGAGTTTGGTGCCGAATTTTTGTTTAGTTAACCTTTCTTCTAGCATGGAAGATGGTGAGAAACAAGATAAAGCAAAGGAAGTACAATCTGAGCAGCTAGAAGAGGGAAAAATGAAGAAAAAAAAGAGGAGGCATGGACAAAAAATTGAGAAACCAGAGGCTGTTATGGCTAACTTCTTCAAGGCTTTGGAAATTTATCAAACAAAGATACTTGTAAGTTTTTCTTAAATTCTTTAGTCATTGAATTTTTATTTACAGAACCCTTTTTTGATATTTAAAGGAAAAATGTCATCATAAGCGGAACGTTGGCATGAGTTTTCAGATGATTGTCTGTAGTCAGTCTCTTGTGATTTTATAATACTTTGTAGAGTTATGTAATTAAGTGTTTCTGTGTGTAATTTCTAACAGGACAGATTAGCCTCCTGAGCTCCTTTTTAGGAGCTCCTTATTTTCCATAATCTAACTTTTAGAATCTTTAACTCTACTTTCTATTTTTCTTTTTCTTAAAACCATGAAATGTTGAATTCTCTGAAAACTCTCAAGTAGTTTTTTTCCAGTATTCTAACATTTCTTTCCACACTTCTTTCTACTTCAGTCTTCTCTGACTTATAATTTTAAGGCTATTATTTTTAATTCCATTTATCATAAAGTGGGAGAATAGGCTGCCAAGAAATGCCCTTGCTTATTATAACTGGTGTATGAAGGAAACACAATTATGTATTTACTGTTTTAAAAATCTTGCTATCTGTTTTTCTTATTTTGATATTACTCACAGGCTACCTTTAATTCCTTTTTTTTTTTTTTTTTTTTACTTTCAGCACTGCTTGGCAAGAAATTTTTATAACTTAAGGTTTCTTGCTCTATTTGTTGCATTTGCCATCAATTTTATTCTTCTATTTTACAAGGTAAGGTTATGCATTGTTCTTTAAATATTTTTGTTAGTACCAGAGGTTACAGTAATTTAATGTTCGTAACTATTCTGTTTTTATTTTATTCAGGCTGAATGAAAAGAGACTCATTTAATTTCTCCTTGATAGTTGAGTTTCTAGGCACTTTTTCATTTAGTCACGTAAGTGTGTTATTGTTCAGATTGTTAATCTTCTTCTGGGAAAATTGAAATCGACTACAACAATTCAAGTGTCAAAACTGTTGAATTATTTTTCTTGCATTTGTTCTCAAGATATTAAGAGACTTCATCTGGCTATTCTCAGTTACTTCTCTTTTTTCATAGTAGGCTACAGTTGTTTTTGTTTAGCTCACTGATAAAGAAGGCTATACATTCATACTTTAAACCTAATCTTGAAGGTTCACCTGAACCTAGAGTTGTTTCAGGTTCTGGTGTATAACACGAGATGATACAAAGTAGAACATCTTCAGCAGCCTCCACCATGTTTTTTCATGAATCGTCACAACCTCTATCCATGAAACAGATCAGAATTCAGTAACAAGAACTCCCATCCATAAAAGACTTATTTTTTTTTTTCCTTTCCATACAAATCTGAAGTCTGGGAGAAGAGTTCTGATTTATCTATATCCTAAAATCTGGCCCTTTTGATTTTCGCTTCCTAGATATAGAATGAAAGTTTTAATAAACTGATTAATCTTGTGTTTTTCAATATTACATATTCTAGTTCTGTTGCTTACAACCAAAAACTTCAACAAAAACAGCTGGATGAACATTCAGTCTAGAAATAACTGAGTCCTGATCTCAAATACCTTGAAATGCAACTCCTATAACACAGTTGCTGTCCCAGAGGCAGGGCAGGTAAAGATGCAAAAAACTCTTGGAAACTGGGCAGAATGTACTGCACATTCCAGGAGAAAGATGTCATGGCTATTTAGAGCTTCCTTCTTGTCTCTTTCTTTCCTTCCCTTCCCATAGGGTTAGAGAAGACGGACTTCAAATATACGTGTAGAATTCTGCTTTTGTCTATGCCAGTCTCCTTTTCTCCCCATTCTCTTCTGCATCTCTTTGAGTGTGGTGGGTGACAACCGTTCTGTTGCAGAGCAAGGACAAAAGTTCGTGTCTATCAGTACAAGTCCATCTGTCATACATAGCAAAGGGTCAGTGGGAGTCAAACAGGACTGAGCAGGACTTTAGCTTTGAGATAAAGTTGTCAAAAAAGGGCCCCTAGGGCTTTTATTTTAAAGGTCGGGTTTTTAAAGTCACTGGAAGAATTTAGGGCAGTGTGTCAGCTGATGAAATACTGTATATAATTTGTAAGCTCTAAAGGGAGTAATGAAATAAAAAGTTATGAACAGTGTACAAGTTGATTATATGAAAACTTTGCTTCTTTTTAGACTCGAGTAATCAGGAACAATGTAGATTATAAAAAACCCCTGAATTCAGTCATAATAGATAATCCTGTGATTCCTTGGTTCTTCCAAGAAATCATTTTTGCAGAGCTTGTTCATTTGTTTTAGTTTCGCTACAGCACTTTTAGAGAGATTTGTAAGCTGCCTGTATTTGCTTTTTCCAGATTTTCTTTTCAGTGACATGACATGATGTGGAGACTTCTGCTGTGCAAATGAAGGACTTTTAAAGCTACTATCATCCTCCTCTGAGCAGGCTTTGCAAACACTATGTATCATTAAAGGGAAAGCTTGCACGTTTATTTTGTTTTCAATGTGCTTGAATTTTTCTCAGGTGACAGAAGAGCCCCTTGATGAAGTAGAGGAAGACTCTAATCTCTGGAACTCCTTTGCTGAAGAGGAAGAGGAGGAGGGCATGGTGTTTTTTGTTTTAGAAGAAAGTACCGGCTACATGGCACCTGCTCTAAGAGCATTGGCAGTTATTCATACTATCATCTCCTTTGTCTGTGTGATTGGATACTACTGCTTAAAGGCAAGTTCTTAATCTTACTACTAATCTATTATTTGTTAAACATTGGCTATGTCCCAAGGTGGCTGTTGGTGCTAATACTGGAATACCTATTTGTACCTAGCTGTTTAAAAATTCTCACTGTTCAGTATGTAGATGTTTTGCTCCCATATTCTGTCCAGCAGAAATTAGTTAACTTTGTTCATAGTGGTGTGTGTGTGTTTTGGATTTGTGGTTAAAACAGTGCAGGTGACACAGCCACATTTGGTTATTGCTGGACAGTGTTTTAATAGTGTGAGGGCTCTCTCTTTGCTTTACCCACTCTGTGCATCCCTCAGCAGGCATGTTGGGAGGGGTCACAGCCAGGACAGCTGGCCTGAACCAGCCAGAAGGATATTCCATCATGCTCAGCAATTAAAAGTGGTGTGTGTGGGAGGGTTGGGGCTTGACTGTCTAGGTGGCCATTGCTCAGAGGCTGCCTAGGCATTGATCTGCCTGTGGGAGAGTCTAGTGTGATGTTGGGTCTTACATTTTTAGTGTTATAGAGAGTACTATAGGTACCAAAAATACGTAAACCGTGACAAAGATGTCCACTGTCATTTCCACAGGTCCCTCTGGTTGTATTTAAGAGGGAAAAGGAGGTAGCTAGAAAGCTGGAATTTGATGGACTATACATAACTGAACAGCCAACTGAAGATGATATTAAAGGACAATGGGATCGCCTCGTTATAAATACTCCGTAAGTAAAATTGACTCTATGTAAACTGCTTATAATATTATAGCTCATTAAGCCACTGATCTAGAACCTTTCCTGTCCACCTTCCTTTGTTCATCTAAAGGAAAGGCATTTAACACCTTATATTAGATGCTACAGTCGCATCAGATTCTAATGTGAAATCTTGTATTATCTATTTAATAAACACTACTATAACACATACATTCCACCTCCTTCTCATTTTCTAGAGTTTGCAAGGATTATGTGTTTTACCTCATAATGTCTCTCCAACACATTTCACATATTAGTCTCTAGAAAGTTCTAAAAAGACAACTTCCATCCTTTCCAGTGACTCCGTTTCACTTGTATAGTAATACTCTCCTCCCTTTCTTTCCCATTCCTTGTTAAAGAAATTTGTATATTACATGAGAAGTAAATCAAGAGAAAAATAGCAGTCCTAGAATTTGAACAGGTCTGACAGGAATTTCTGTCAAGTTGTAGGCATTAGCAAATACTGTAGTAGTCATACACTGATTCTAAGTCTCATCTGCTGTTCTGCATCAGTAAGCTGCAGCAGTTTGTAGGAGTGACATAGACAAATACAGCAAGTCAGCTCTCTTCC
Organism: Coloeus monedula; assembly: GCF_965178545.1. Classification (NCBI taxonomy): domain Eukaryota; kingdom Metazoa; phylum Chordata; class Aves; order Passeriformes; family Corvidae; genus Coloeus; species Coloeus monedula. Next base: position 32,815,700 of record NC_138786.1, on the reverse strand, counting down.
CTGGGAAGAATGCCCTGACTACAGGCTGTTTTTCAGAATTTACTGGTAGGTTTAGATTAGCTGCAAGGAAGAAGTTCTTTACTATAACAGTGGTGAGGTACTGGAACAGGTTGCCCAGAGAAGTTGTGGATGCTCCAGCCCTGGTGTTCCAGGCCAGGCTGGATGGGGCTTGGAGAAACCTGGTCCAGTGGAAGATGGCCTTGCCCAAAACAGGGGGGTTAGAACTAGGTGATCTTTATGGTCGCTTCCATCTATGCTTCTATGATTAGAATCTCTAAAATACTGGAAATTCTTGAATGCTTTGTTTTCCTAAACCTAAGTTTCAAGAATTTTTCTTAATTTCATTCAGCAGTATGGACTAGCACATGCTATTAAAGTTACAACAGAAGGTAGTTGGGAAACTGAGGTGCTTGCTTATTTTCCAACCATATTTTTTCACTACTGATAGCAACCCATCAAGATATCCAGTAATTTTATCTTCAGCAAAAAGAAGCACGAATTAATTAAAAATATTGTCAACTTTTCCCTAATGACATGCTGTAAAGTTTGTTCTCAGCATGTTGCACTGTCTACTGAAGTTAAATGAAAGACTAAGGCTAATTTAAGCAGGCTAATCCTTCCCTCTGATGTTAACTGAGTCTCGAAGTTTAGTGCAGGTACTGTATGATCAGAATAACCACTGCTGGAGGGTACCCAGTGTTCTATATAAACTGAAATTTGCTTTCTGTAAGTGAAAAAAATTAATTAAAAATGCAAAAGAGGTACTCTGATGAATTATTAGATGTTTGTGGTAAAAGAGATAGACACAAGCTGGCTACACTATGACATATTTTGCTTACAAGCCTGAGAAATCAAGAGAAGAAATACTACAGAGCATTGGACTAGAATATACCATCCATCTGAGTCACGAGAAGCATTTGCCTTTATCTGGAATAATTTCATTCAGAATTCCAATTCAGGAAGGTAAAAATTCTAGCATAGTAGTTGGGAAGTTCTAGCATAGTAGTTGGGAAGTTTGCCTCACATCCCAGCAGAATGGTGTTCTGGAATCTCATTTTTCTGTTGCTAGCACTTACTTTATTTTACCAATACTGTCTTTTAGTTTAAGCAGGTATTTTTCTCTTTTACATTCCTGCATATTTTCTCAACTCAGTGTTATTTCCAGGAAATAAATTTTGTAGTGTTTCCTGCTAATTGGCATTCCTCAAAACTGAGATAATATACAGTAAGATCATTAGAAGGGGGAGATCCTGGATACTGCTATATATATATTTGCTATATATTGGCAAATTATCCTCTTGAATTTCCTTGGCAGGTTTAATATTTCTAGATTTCTGTTGGCAAACTGTTGACTGGTTCTCAAGTGCTCAGCCTCTATTTGAAATGTAATCCAATGAACACAATAATTATTTATGCTTCAAAATTCTCTTATTTTCCTCTGAAAATCGTTGTCTGGTTTGATTTTTATGGCTATGAGTGATAAAGTATTTATTTAGGAGATGAATGATATTACAGTGACTAACCTGCTATTATGGAATTGTTGGGCTTATTAGGTGATAATATTTAGCATGCTGTCCTTTTGTAGCCAGTCATATTTGTGGATGGGAAAAAGAAAGGGGGTGTGGAGGGGGCAGATGATATTGCAGCAAAATATGATTAATAACAGCTGTTGTCCACATGAAAAGAAATCATTCTCATAATTTGAAGTGCAGTGAGTGAACAAAATTATACCAAACTTTGCAATGATCAGGAACATGGTATTTTCTCCCTTTTTGTTTGTTTTTTCTTTCCTTTAACAAGTTAAATAACTTGAAATATCTTTGCCTTATCTATGTAGGTCCTTCCCTAACAATTACTGGGACAAATTTGTGAAACGGAAGGTAGGCTTTTTATATTTCTATTATGTTTTTCAGAGCAATAATCCACTATTTGGTTAATTTGGATATCCATATAATACCTTCTGCACACATAAATACAGAAATAACTGAGAACTGGAATTTGTTTCATGGAAGTTATTGTTGTGTCAAATGTCTCGGTGAACAGGCAGCTGCGGCGTAGGTGGGAGGAGGGAGGAAGACAGAAGGCTGTGGTTTCCTTCCTAGACTCAGACATTTGAAATAACTTTGTGCTGTCAATCTGCCAGCAGGTCTAATTTACAATCATTGTCATCTTTAGTATACAAAGCCCCCTCATTGCCCTAAAAAAAGAAAAACATGCCAGCTTAAATGACAGAAAATTATACATAAGTTTTCAGATAATAGCCTTTAATGCTTCTATTTTTCTTTTTTATGCTCCCCTCTTTTCCTGGGAGTTCTTACTGTTCTAGTAGTGTTAATGGTGGAGGACTTTTTTTTTAATTCCTGACAACTACTGGTCTAAAGTAGGTGAATGTCACTGAGGACTTCCACTGAGCAAAAGCTTCTCTTCTTCCACTTTCAGGTTATCAACAAGTATGGAGACTTATATGGAGCAGAGCGCATTGCAGAACTTCTGGGTTTGGACAAAAGTGCCCTTGATTTTAGTCCAGTGGAAGAGAGCGAACCAGAAGAGGCATCTCTTGTGTCATGGTATGACTTCTGAACTTCACAGACAAATTATGTGTTGGTGTATCTTCACCATCAAAGATAAAAATGGATTTAATTTTGAAACTGTCGTGATGTTTTCCTCAGCATGGAAACTTCAAATGGATAAGTCTTCCTAGTGTGGAAGTAAAATAAAATAGCTTTTGGTTTGTTCTAAAACACAGTTGTGTTATAAAAGTAAGAAAAACAAAAAGAGTGAATTTATGCTGACTGATATAGTTGGCCACTCTTCTAAACAATTATTAATGCAGCATTTAAAAGGTCTTACAACAGAGTTTATAAACCAAACGGCAGAAAATATTGATAAAAACTACCTAGATAACAGGTGTCTAGTACAGATTCAGAGATGTTTTCCTGACTTAATCAGTCAGTCAGGATGAGAGTTTGAAAGTGTCCCAGTCCCAAGTGATTTATGCTCCTACAAGAGTTGGTTTTCTCAACCAACGTAAGATGCACAAGAAAGATTTCCCTTTGCACACCATCCAATGGCTAATAAAATATTTAGAATATTGCAGAAGGCATTACCTTTTCTCCTGGTTATTCTGGCAATATTTTACACTAGACAGAACACTTATCTCTTGAATTCAAGCAACCCGCGGTCCACATTTCACTACTTTTGGCAAACATTTTAATTTTTTAAGTCTGGAATATGGCAGTATCACTTTTCCTGAAATTGTTACATCAGTTTTGTTGGTTTAGAAACTCTTTATGGGTGCTCAGAATTAATGAATAGTTTCTGAAAAATGAAGAACCCGGATCACTCAAAAAATGAACAGTTTATTTATATCACCACCTTCAGCAAAAAAATGTGAAGTGCCAAAACTAGTTTGCTGTTTATAAATACAGTGTTCAATACTTATTTCTGACATTTATGTATTTCAAAAATTTTGTGTTTCTTAGGCTAAGCTCCATTGATACAAAGTACCACATTTGGAAGCTCGGAGTTGTTTTCACTGATAATGTGAGTATGTTAGCCTAGGAGAATATGCTTTGATTTACTCTAAACATGGCTATATGTCTTCCATCATCTGCTTTTATTTTAAACAAACATACACAAATAATATTGCATTACAGAGCCATTTTTAAATATTATTTTTTCTGTCTTGTGTTGTAGCAAATTGCTTTAATTTTTGTCAGAATTTTATTTTTGGTTCTAAAGTGCAATATGCACCTCCTCCCCACTGATACAATGTCAGCATTTCAGAAGTTAATGGGGCATTCATTTAATTTTGTAGAAATCAATCTAGCAACCAAAGGTGTCTTTTCTCAAAATCAAGCACAGTGTACAAAAAGATATCCTTTTTTTTACTTTAATAATGTGTTTGACATTACTGGTTAATTCTTACCTTTCAAACCTTCTCCTTTGGAAGAACTATGTTTAGTTAATTTTTTTTTTTTTTTTTTTGGTGAGCATTCCCAAACAAACAAGAAGGTCAAGGTGAATCAATCAAATGACAATGTCCTAAATTCCTTGTGCACTGAAAGCACACTGAGCCATTTTTCCTCAGTATAAGTTTTGACATCAAAGTGGGCTCAGGTTCACTGCTTGTTAGAAGAATAAGCTGTGTTATGTGCCTTAGGTTTTGTGGGCGTCCTGGGTGACATGGTCTAAGACTTCAACAAAGTGTCTCGAGAGTAACACATTACCACATTTTTCCATCCAGAATCAGTATTAAAATTTAAAGTACTGTGTCACAAACTCCTCAACCAAAACAGTTTCACAGTAGAGGTTATTGATGTTAATAATATCATTATTATTTAACTTTAAATTTATATTTTAAATGTTTATTTAAATATTTTATATGCATCTAAATTATGTATTTAAATATGTAAAAATAGTGATCTCAGAGTAACTAAGCAATAAATGCTCCTTAAAGGAACAGTGGAGAGGATGAGAGACAGAGTAAGTCTTTTTGAATATGTAAAATGGAATTATTACATTCAGACTGTGATTCAAATCAGATCATGAGAATATTACTTTATTTCATAACTGTTGTGGACAGAATTAAATCTTTGGACACAGTTTCTCAGGGAGGTGCTGCTGTTGAGTCACGAGGTACAGAAAGGACCCCCTTCTTTCTAAACTCCTCAGAGAGGAGTCTGGGTGTGGCTGCATCCAATCTTAGTCTCAGACTCGGACAATGGTTTATGTCTAAAGGTGTAATTGATCCTTTATACAACTTTGTCCTGCAGAGTTAAGGATGGCAAACCAAATATACTTGTATAGGTAAAATAAGTGGTTTATTTCAATTGATTATGATAATGATTAGACTAAAGGACGTTTTAATCAGAATTATATACTGCACAGTATAGATGGTTATAACTGCTATTAAAGTAAATTATTTATTAAATTAATGGTTTAAAAGGTAGCTTAATAATTATTTGTTGCTGCCCTTCCACAATTATTGTTATGTTACTTGCCCATATCAGTGACAGTGGGCAAACCTCTTTGGTTCAGCCTCAAGGAGTAACCCTGGGGAGCGTTCCCACTCAAGTAAAGAATCTACACACACACACCTGGGAGTGCAAGAAATCCCTGCCATTAAAAAAGTAGGATTGAGCTTTTACAACATAAAGTGATTGACTGGGATTCATATATTCCCAGGCTAGTCATGCTAGCAGAGCACCATTCATCTTAAAATAAGTTATTAGTACTACCACTCCTTGGGTGCTCTATCAGGAAACACCTGCCTTCCACAGCCCTGCCAGTGCCAGTAGCTGTCAGGACACACACGGTTTTCACATCCTTGTGATGTCTATTTTTGGGGTTGTTGAATGAGGCTGGTCTCAGCGTTTTTCAACAGCAAAAGCAGTGCATCCCCCTCCATCACTGGTAATTTTCAAAAGCTGGATGAAGTTTAAGCTGTTTCTTCCCCACATAGGCAAAGTGTCCTGCTACAACAACTTGAGTGACTTAAAAAAACAGCTGTGTTCTGGGTTCAACAATCCATATCAGTGCCTGCTAACCCTCTGTCACTTTTCACTTTCTCTGCAGTCATTTTTATACTTAGCTTGGTACACAACTATGTCCATCCTTGGGCACTACAACAACTTCTTCTTTGCTGCTCACCTGCTGGATATTGCTATGGGTTTTAAGACATTGCGAACTATTTTGTCTTCAGTTACTCACAATGGCAAACAGGTTAGTGCTACATGCAAAGGTCTGAAAAGAAATACACTTTGTAAAAGTACTGGAAAAAATTTGTTGTACCAGAAATATAGGAATGGAATTCATTTTTATCATTATAGGATTGATCATCTCTTCTGCAACACAATACATGTAAAACTCCATGAAATTATAACAATCTATACCCACCAAGTGCTGATAGATAAAGAAGTTTCATACACAATAGAAAACACATCATTTTAGAAAAAATACAGGAGTATGAATTACTACCTAACCAGCTCCTTCTGTATTCTCAATGATGAGCTGATTGGTGACAAATACTAAGAATACACAAGTCCTCCTTAGCTACAACAGTAATAATGATCTAGGCATTGAGATTTCAATACTTGGCTAATAAGAATGTGCTTAAAGGTGTGGGCATTCTGCACTGTGAAACACAGTTCTATATCACTTTGTCATGCAAGAATCAGGTTAATAAAGTGTATTTCTAAAACTAATTGTTAGAATTTCTGCAGGGAATCATTCTCTGATCTCCAAAGACTCCATGTTCCTAGCTAGCATAACAACAAAAACCAAGCTTTACAGTTTTTAACTTACATTTAAGAAATCTAATGTCCCCAAAATATAATTTCAAACATACACATTCCATTCCTTCCCAAATGCAGTAACATATATTCTAAGCCCACTCCTATGCCCTGCTAGATTTGTCAAAACATTTTAAACCACATGATGTTTTAGAAGAGGCATAAAAATATACCCACACAAGGTGATGATGTGTATCATTACACAAACAATTGAAATCTCTGGCTTTATCCTGTTTATTTTACTTTAGGATGACCAAATTCATATTAGTTTTAATGATTGTTATGATTTATATATATATTTTTATGAATTCTTTTTTAAATGTAATTGTCAAAACTGAGCATAGTTGACAAAACTGTTTCAACCCAAGACGATGGTTTTTTGTTACATTCTTAACAAGCAAAGATTAGTTTTCGTAATCCTGTTGCTTTTCTGGCTAGTAGATATGAACACTGAAAGACAGCTGCAGATCTCTGAAATGAAATGTTCACTTTGGGAACATGCTGACAGATCTGCAGACAGTGATAATTGACCAGCTTGTCCTTCAATGCTCTTATGTTTCTTTTAAGAGTAAATACTGGTTGTTGCATTTTTTAAAATACGTATCTTTCAGAAACTCCTCTCCAGAGCTGTATCTTCTAGCAGCAACTTCAACAGAGAATATAATCTAGTCTCATTAACTGCTAAACCTTTTCACCTAATGGTTTAATTTCCTTAAAAGCAGGACCTGGAAATGACTTACTCTTATCTAAAAACTTTTCTATCCATTTTACTAATAGCTTTGCTGAACAGCTTTAGAACAGAAAATAGACTATGATAAGTCATTATATGTCCTAATAAATCCCAGTTGACATTATTTGTCAAATTATCCAAAGGGTTTTATTTTTAATACTTAATTTTTATTGTATGTCCAGTGTTTCAAGTTACTATAATTTAACTTTCAAACTAGAGAGTGTAAAAATTGCTTTGGTGGTACACGCATAACTGCTATCTTTAGTTTCCTTATTGGGATAGGTACAATATGACCCATTTCAATATTTAAGGCAATGCACCAAGCTGGTATGTCTCTTCTATTCTCTATTTTCATGTCATGTCTCCACACACAGCTTGTGCTTACTGTGGGACTCCTTGCTGTAGTAGTGTACCTTTACACTGTGGTCGCCTTCAACTTCTTCCGCAAATTCTACAACAAAAGTGAAGATGAAGATGAACCAGACATGAAGTGTGATGACATGATGACGGTAACTAAAACACTACCTGCATGCCTCAAATGTCATCCTGAATTTTCAAATGGATACTTTAGACAGAACGATACGTAAGGAGCGATGCGTCTGTTGTTAAATCCATTGGGTTCTTCTTCTTGATAAACGTCATTTTGGAAATATGAACAGTCTTGAAGTTCCTTCTGCATTCTCCAATAGTCTAAACTCGACAGCAAATAGATGACACATAGGAAGATATTCTGAATTTTTCTCCTACATACTGTGGTATATGATTTGCTGCAAGGCTTTTACAGCTGAGGATGGCAAAGCCTCAAAGTAAAAAAGTAAAAAGTAACCCTCAAAGTAAAAAAGGAATTTCTTGACAAACTGGTCAGAGCTGCTCTTTCTTTCGAAAAGAAGCTGTGTGGTCACAACACAAATAAACCCCATTTGTTTCCAATGTTTGCAAATGTCCTGTCCTTACTTGGCTTATATGAATTATATGATGTTATTAGCAGCAGTTATAAAAGCCTGCTCCAAAATTACTATTAGTAATTTAGTCATGAAGAAGGAAGTCAAGGGTGAGAAAGCAGAAATTACAACTTATTATGGGTGATAATCTTATGACACCAATTTATGATCTGATTTCTACCTATTGCCACTGAATGTTATTTCTGTCAAAATAGCACATACAGATACATATTAATATATGAAGACGATTTGATTTTCTTACTGTATACAGAAAACACAAATTCAGGTATTAAAAACATAATATTCTGAGTTTGTGGCCAGTTAGTATCTCCCATGGAACAGAAACGCTCTCTGCCCTGCATTACACAGCAAAGACAGAATAAAATACCTCAGAACAGAGTTGTACCATAGACTTCACAGAATGATCTTCCCTATTCTTGAACTTTCTCTTAAACAGTGCAGGTTAGACATGCAAATTACAGAAATTATGAAACCTGCCCAAACTTTGTGAGCTGGATACTATGGTCAGGTCATAAAATTGGTGTAGGAATAATTAGAGTAATAAAACTATACTACATTTTAAACCACTCTATCAAGTGAGGTAAATAAATTCTAAGTTATATTTTTAAATTAAACACATACTAGCATCTTAAGTCATCAGTAAAATCGCACTATAAAAATGGATGTATAGTTCTGTTTAGTGTTTGCTAATGCCAGGTTTTATACTCATTATTTAACATCCACTGCTGTCTAATGTGACTCCAGAAAACTGGCTGTGCTTACTGATACTGTTTTGAACCCACACTGTATGGCTGAAGGCGGTTTTCAAGGTTCTGTAGCCAATCATACAGGAATATCAGTAGTTTATCACTCCTGCAGAAGATTCCATTCCAATGTACTTACATAGACTAAATATACAGATTATCAAAGATTTTTCTATTAAGATTTGTATCTTCAAAAAATATGACAACAATACTTTTGTAAAGTGATTTCATCTGCATTGAACTGAACACAGGTAGTTTCACAGATCACAACTAATTTACAGTATAATAAACCAGAAATCTAGTATTGCAAAATTAAATTATCCAGAAACTACCTACACACAGGTAGATCTACTTGTTGTGAATATCCCACTGTTTATTTCATGGCAATATTTTCCACATTTCTAAACTTCACTGCGAGACTTTAAAAGATGTTCTCTGCTAAGTCAGAGCAAGGTGGAACCTTAGCAATAAATATAAGGAGTTGAATACAGTAACAAATACAAGAAAAATACCCCCAAAATGGTCTGGAAGTTAGACCCAGAGAGTGAGGAGTGGGTAACAGCTGATGTTGACTCCCCCTCTTAGTAAGTGTATCTGAAGGTGGAATCACATTAGTTAAGAAAGTAATAGATTTTGGGTGCAGTGTGTTTGATACATGAGAAATTATATTATGTGTTCTTGTTAATATAAATTGTCAAGAGAATTAGCAGAGCAGAATAATTAAAAAAAAAGAAAAACCCCAACAGAATAATTCATAGTAAATATATCTGTAATTTTTCTCTCTCTTTTTTAGTGTTACCTGTTCCACATGTATGTCGGCGTAAGAGCTGGCGGTGGCATTGGAGATGAAATTGAGGATCCTGCTGGAGACCCTTATGAAATGTATCGAATTGTCTTTGACATCACATTTTTCTTCTTTGTCATTGTTATCCTATTGGCCATTATTCAAGGTACCATCACTTACCTTAACAGACATTCTTCAAAATTAGTTCATCATTGTAAAACATATTTAAGTCTGAGGTAAATTTAGCAGTATTGCTATAAAGACTTATTTCTGAGTATATAAAATCATTAATTCTGAAAGTAAGAATTTTATATTAATTCATACATTATATGCCTTTTCCCAAGTACTACACAAAGTGTAAGGAATGTAACTTACATGGGTTGCAGTGTTTATGAACACTTTTACTGCTATCCAGCAATGATGAAGCTTGTGCAGGATCACTGTTCTCCTATACTAAGAATTTAAACCTGGGAGAGCCTTGCTGAAGACACTCTTCCCACTTTTAGCCTGGAATCACCACAGCTGGGGAATGGAGACTTTCCTGTTGGAAAGGGTAAATGACATGGAGAAAGTCACCATGGCCGCATAGCCATTTCCTCATTTCTTTAGAGGTTGATTTACAGTTGTAATTGGTTTGCAGTTGTGGTTTACAGCAAGCAAGACCCCTCTTCAGTGATGGGCAGCATTCAACACTCATTGCACAAAATCTCTAAGGCTGTTAGGAAAAAACCCCACTGTTTTATGGCAATCTGGTGGCAAAGAAAAAATGTAACACATCTATACTGAGGAAAAGTTACAAATGTCACAGTCCCCAGAATGATCCAGTTCTTTTCTTAAAATGTTGAAAGCGGAGGAGTAATGCTTCAAATGTGACACAGACTCACAAACTGGCCAAGGTAGGCTGGGGGAGCAGAGCTGTCTTTGTTGAACAAGACTTGGGATACAAGAGTTTCATGAGAAGAAGAGTGAAAATTAATTTCATTCATGGGAACAAAAAAAGACGAGTTTATGTAAGGTTAAATGGACTATAATAAAGCCCCAAAATGTCTTTCTACTCTCAAGAGTATGTATAAACACATTAAATTCTAGACAGTGGAGGATGCCTGACTGACATTACTTGCAGTATGAATATTGCTAAGTACTGAAGTGTTACTACTTTTCTATTTTAAATAGGTCTGATTATTGATGCTTTTGGTGAATTAAGAGACCAGCAAGAACAAGTGAGGGAAGACATGGAGGTAGGAAGCACATTACATTTTTCATTGCTTTATCTAGATTGTCACCAATTACAGCCTTTGAGTTAAAATTCATCTCTAACCACAACTTTTGCTTTCAGACCAAATGCTTTATTTGTGGAATCGGCAATGACTACTTTGACACAACCCCACATGGTTTTGAAACACATACTTTGCAAGAACATAACTTGGCAAACTATTTGTAAGTACATTTTACAATTGGAACTGTGATAGAGAGACCTGTCAGATGTAGTGTAATTTAGGTGCACACATTGCTGAAAATCCCAAGACAGAATGCTGTAAAACTGAGGAATATCTCCTCTCCTTTCCGGTCTCCACTCCACTATTCCACACTGCTGGTTATCTTTAAAGTGCTCACCTTACACATAGGTACCTTAGTAGAATGAGACCAGAAGGCATATCAACTCCTTATTCTGCTGGAAGGAAAGCTAGATATGGGGAAGGAGAGCAGACAGTTCAATGTGTTGCTTTAGTTTGGGAGTTTTGATTGTGACTTGGAAATGCTGATGAGATCACAATTTGACAAAAAAAAAAACCTAAACCCAAGCAAAGCAAATAAAGGCGCTTGTAAAAAGTTCTTGAAAGATAAGCACCAAAAAATAATTAACAACTCTGGTCCTATAGTTTTTAGTGACACCTTGAAGCACTCAGGAGCTATACATGTTTAGACTATACCCGACTCCCAAAAGAGTGCTTTTCCACTTTCATTAGTAAATATAGAGCAGACCTAAGAGGATATTTAAGTTACTCTTGTTGCTTTAGTTAAAACTACAAAGATAACTAATTATATGAGCATTGTGCCAGCAGAATGAAAGGAGAGGCAGGTGAAACCTTATAGCATTCTGGCTTTCCAGTACTGCATCTGAACTTCTATTAAAAAAAAAAAAAAATCAATTGCCTAATGTGATGCAAATTTCCATTGACAGCCATAGTTTTACCAGTCTACAACATCCAAGCTTTTCTTATTATATTGAATTGCTTAGTTGGTACATGAGAACCTCTAATTTACTGTAAGTTAAAAATGGCCATTTCCTTCATAATAGAATACATAGTGGAGGTTACCCTTTAATTAGACAACTGCTAAAATTGGTGTACTTTCCTTCCTTCACAATGAAAGCACATACTAAGCCTAATTCCAAATGCACTGCATCGAAAGTATCCATGTGTAGTATTACCTCTAAGCAGACCACACTTCGTTTTCCACAATCTTCCTAATTAGTTCAAGCTCTCAACATTTGACTGAGCACAGGTGTTGGGGAAGGATAGGCTCAGCCTGCGAGCTGTATACCAGGAGTGCTCAGAATTCCTGGTGCAGCTCAGTATTTACCACACTTCTACTTCCCATGCAGTAGCCATAGTAACTTCTTCCAAGGTGAGATATTGGAGCATATGTGCACAGAATTTGGCATATGCCTAATTCAGGTATTGCTCCTCACACTGTAACGCAGGAAATGCTTAACTGCATTTTTCTACTTCTACAGATTTTTTATCTGTTAGCACTTCCACAGGAAACATGCTTCAGGACAGAATTTTCTCCTTTAAAATAAGCACTTTAGATGTCTAGCAGTGTCATTGCTTTGCTAGTTGGCATAATCTTCCTCATATACCCCAGACTAGAAAAGATCAGGTAGAGATGTTATGTTTCCTGCATTAATACCCACTTCATGGGCTTGTTTCAGGTTCTTCTTAATGTATCTAATTAACAAGGATGAAACTGAGCATACTGGCCAGGTGAGTAGAAAATAAAACTTAATGGTTTTTCTTAGGTTTATCTTTCAACATTTTTATCTTCTTAAGCCTCATAGCTGTGTACCAGCAGGTGGAACTGATGTAGCACTGAGAAGTGGGGATGATGCCACTCTCCCCAAGAGTCTACTGCCAGTGAAAGAAAAGAAGGGTTAAAACAAAAGGGAGGGGGGGCATGCTGCCCCCTGCTATTTTACCCAGCAGTCAACTCTGTCAGAAGTCAGTTAGTTACTACTAATCTTACTGTCATCTTATCTCTGAGAAGAAAACCCCAAATGCACCAGGTGTAGTTTATTCCCAAAAGGCTTAAGTGGTTAGGCTACTATATTTATAGTCAAAATCTATATATATGTGTAAATGGGTGTCCATATGTTTAGCATTGTTAAGCCCTAAAGGTAAATAAATAAGACAATAACTAGAATTTAATTATATCTTATCTCTAATAAGAAGCTCTTAGGAAAACACTACAAAAGTACCTTTGTTTTCCATTCAAAGCAAAACACATTTGCTTATATACAGATTTATGAACAGGTTTGCTCTGATATAAATAGATTGATTAATTTATACTTAAGATATTTTACTAATAGACCTTATATTTCAGTAGTACTGAATCAAAAGGAGTATAAAACTTTTAAAAACATTATTGAGTTACAATCTTTTGAGTTCCAGCGTCTTTACAGTTCTACTCCATGGTAGCAAGCACAGTATGTGGTTATTGTTAGAAGTTTATCTACTGCACTAACTGCACAGTGACTGTTAAAATAAATACTCTTTCTCCTTTTCAGGAATCATTTGTGTGGAAGATGTATCAAGAAAGATGTTGGGACTTTTTCCCAGCAGGGGACTGCTTCCGTAAACAGTATGAGGATCAACTTGGCTAGTATCACAAAAGAAATTATTTATTCATGAACTGCTAAGATCCAGTATACAAAAAAAAAATGAATTCTGTTCTTTTCATGGTGTAATTTCACAGCTTGTATTTGCTTTAAATGTCTTTAAAGTTCAAGACACACATAAAATTTGACACTATTTCAGAAGTTTTTGTACCTACCACACATGAAACAGGTCTTTTGTTGGCATTCTAATTGGAAAAAACTATGCCAGATTAACTTAAGCCTTCCAGTTCAAACATGGCCTAAAATTATAACAACTTTTTAACCACATCATTACCTGGTGTTTGGCAGTACAGTTGAAAGGGCTAAAAGGCATCTTAATTGCACATTTGACATTGAAGAACTTGAACATCAGAGGCCATACCTCAGAAAAAACAATTCAAGTAACTGCTGTCCAGTTTTTCCCCACGGTATTTGCTAGTCAATGTATTATGATACAGTTTGAAAAGCTTTAAGCAGTTAAAAGGAAATCATTTTCAAACACTTTGTCAACCTTGAAACATTGAAGTGCCTTAAAACCTCTGTAGACATAGCTATGCAAACTTTTTATTTGTGTTCTAGACGAACAGACCCATTAACTGTATTGCTTTTCTGTCCTTCTGTATCAAATTGCACTTGAAGTTTGTTTATATCCTACCTTCAATAACAGCTTATTAGATGCTGCTGTTAAAAGACATACACTGTATCAAAATGAACACAATCTAAATCTTAGGCCAAAATAAAACAATGCTCTATGGTCACCTGCAAGTAGAAGTTGCTAGGATTATGCATTTTTTTTCTTTTAATAAAAAGTGCCCACTGCAATAAAGTATTATAAACCAAATATTATCATTGCTGTCATCTTTCCCATTTTTCTACAATATGGAGTTTTGTGACAATAGTGACTAAAAACACATGTATTCATTGTTCATCCACAGCTTTATTTTAATGATTACATTGAGCAAGTACAAGCTGAAATAACTGTTCTCTTTGTGCAATGTAGCCTGCTTCTTTAGCAAAGAAAACTATAATTTCATCACAAATTTTAGACCTTTCTAATAATATCATTAGTCTTCAACAGTTTTCAATCTCATCTAAATTAATTTTGGTTGCACAAAATTCTAAGTGCTGGCAAAGATAAACAGGCATTTGGCATACAGAGGAAAGGGAACAACAAGGAGACAAAGAAAGATTCAACTTTCTATGTAATGTTTGCTATATTCAGTTATTCATATGAGGAAATCTGAGCTTCAGGAGATCATGCTGTCCAGCCAATCTTCAAGCTCTTCTTCAGTAACATCTTTAGATGTACATTGCTGTTGCTGTGATGTGTTCATCTCTTCAGGCATATCTACTTTCGAAGGCTCTAGAAAAGTGAAAACAACAAGATTGAAAATCTGGAAAAAATTCCATACTATCTCTCTCTCCTGCATTGTTTTGCTTTTAATGCACAAGTGACTGTATTTAAACACAATCTCTCCTTCTTGAAGAACAGAGAGTCACATTCCAAAAATAGTTTCTATGCTAAACTTAATTTTGTAAGATCAATGCTAGTAAAATTTGAAAGTAGCATTTAGGAGAAGCCATCAGAAATAGCTGTCAATTCTTCTGTACACTATCAGCACAGTGAACTAAGGGCTGATGAAATTACATGAATACTTTATCTTCCCTGCAATAAAATTCCCCAGCAGTACACTTTTTAAAAAAAATTTAAATATTTGCTAAATCATAAGTCCAATGCTGTTTTGCAGAAGAATTTCACTTAATGTTTAAAGTGAAACTGACAATTGTTTAGTAAGAAGTTAAAACTGACAATGAACAAATGGGTCAGAACACAGCCCCAGAAAAATGAAATGCAGTGTGACAGAGATGACGATAGCAGTACTGTTAACTGGCTAATCAAAAACTAAAAAAATCACCAAATCAGAAAATAATGGAAATTAAATAAGGGCATGCTCGGGAGAAAACTTACCATTTTCCTTATAATCCATTTTCAAATCTTTCTCAGTTGATACACTGCAGGATAATGTACCTGATGCAGGTCTATTTTCTGTATTAATGGGAGCCTCTAGATTCAGGAGAAGATCTAGTTCTTCATCCAAATGGTCAGTGTCTTGATTTGATAGTGGATGGACTCTCTGAAATGATTCTCTTGCATTTGTCGTAGAACCATTTTTACTTCCAGGTTCTGATGGAGCAACAGAATTACCAACAGGATGGGAGACCAACACGGTTTCACTTTGAGCCAGAGACTGTCGAAACAGCTGCTCTCTCTTCTTCCCATCTTCAAAAATTTTAGATTTCATCTGTGGGATCTCTAGAGGTGTTGATGCCTAAGAATACAAAAAGGACTTGAGTCCTTATAATGAATATCTATTATTACTATTCTGTCCAATTTGGATTATAATTAAAACTTGCTATATTTGATCACTTAAGAAGGTACAGAAAATTTGAGCAGAATTGAATTCAGAAGTAAAAGGAAACTAAAGTTATCTTGATACTTTTACAAAAGCAAATGCAAAATACAAGCTCCTTTTATCCCTTGTTACAGAATATGAGATTGTACGCTAACACTGATACTGACAGAATCATAGAACGGTTTGGAAGGGATCCTAAAAATCACCTAGTTCCAGGCTGCCTGCCATGGGCAGGGAACCTTCCACTAGACCAGATTGCTCAAAGCCTCATCCAACTTGGCCTTGAACACTTCCAGGGATGGGGAGTCCACAGTTTCCCTAGGAAAGCTGTTCCAGTGCCTTACCACGCTTCCAGTAACGAACTTCTTCCTGAAATCTAATCTAAACCAAGCCTCCTTCAGCTTCAAGTCATTTCCTTTGTCCTATCCATACATGCCCTTTTGAAAAGTCCTTCTCTAGCTCTGGTCTGTAGGCCTGCTTAAGGTACTGGAAGGTGCTGTAAGGTCTCCCTGGTGCCTCCTGCTCTGCAGGCTGAAGAGCCCCAACTCTCAGCCTGTCTTCACTGGAGATATGCTTCAGCTCTCTGATCAACTTTGTGGCCCTCCTCTGCACTCATTCCAACAGATCCATGTCTTTCTTGTGCTGGGACCCCAGAGCTGGATCTCACAAGGGCAGAGCAGACAGTGAGAATGACCCACCCCAACCTGCTGCTCAGGTTTCCTTTGAAACATGGCATGCATTGCTGAGTCACGTTGAGCTTTTCATTCATAAACACCCCCAAGTCCTTTTCCCCAGGGCTAGTCTTAATCCTTCTGTAAGGGTCACACTGCTTGGACAGCTGGATCCTTTCAAGAATTTTGGTTTTATATTTAAGTCTCACTGGCTCTTTCACCCTTACATTAGTATTTGCTTTTTCACAGTCTGAAGGAACACATTACTAATATTGTTGCTACCTCCCTCCTCCTGACACTGGAGAATAAATGACATTTTCTTCACCTGTACAATTGACAGTTCTACCTATTAAGACTGATTCATGGAAAAAGCATGTATGTTGATATTAGTTATGTAGAAGATTAAATCACAATTAAAATAATTAGCAGGAAGAATGTGAAAGCACTTAGAAAATTTTGGTGCAAGCTTTTAGCAGCTGCTAGCAAGAGAAGCAAACACAAAAATAGTGGAATCATTCCATGTCAAACACTCTGATATTTAGTTTCAAATCTAATATGCTGCATATCCAGAATTTTGTTTAAGGCCAAATAAGCACACAAAATATGCTAATAGAGGGGTATCCTGTATTACATGCCACTCGACATGCCAGTCTAAATGAATCCATGTACTTATATAATACGTTCTACTTATGTTTGAAGACTAATCATTCTTGCATACATTGTTTCTCTTAAAATATTTGCATTTTCCTGTGAAGTTTCACAGCATTACCTGCACAAGGTCGGCAGCCACATTCAACCTCAGATGTAGAGGCAATTCCTGAAGGGCCTGGACCAAAGACTGGCAGTCAACAGAAAGTGCAGAGAACTGAAATGCAATTCAACACATAGTACACTTGTGAAAAAACACAAAACAACCAACCAAACACAAAAACATCCACCAACAAAAACCCTAGTAATTTTAATGTATTATATTTCCCCATCACACACATTCAAGAAATCTAATGAAATATGCAAATTAATAGTTTAAAATACACTTTCATGAAGCAGTTTGGCTAAATAATAACATATAAGTACCTAAAATGCAAATGATCATTTAAGGTTAAAAAACAAGGTATAAATTGAATGCTCCTTAGAAAATACCTTGCAATTCCAAAGTAGGAAATAGTTCAGGAACTTGACAATGGCATAAGAAGCTTTTCCAACTGAAACATCTTTTGAACTGTGAAGCTTTCATGCAGTGTAAAATGCCATTCTTTAATGAGTTGCTACTATTTCTGAAGCAATCACCCCGTGTAGCTCCTGTGTAGCTAAATTTAATGCCTAAACGGGGCCTTTGTATATTTCCCTATCTTTTCAAATGTTTTCATACTTACAAAAGCTACAAAGTATATAGTTACAAACATTTCTAAAATTACACTCAAGAAAGATATGCTACTCCTGCTAAATGAGAACTTGTTAGTGTGACAGGTATTGAAGTTTCCTTTTCTCTTGACCCTTTTTTAAAAACAAACTTACACAAAATGGACCAGCAATATTTGCAGTTTCTACAGAACAACCCAGATTTCAGTAGTTTTAAAACAGATTTCAAGCTCAGAGTACAGCAGAACATTCTGAGCACGTTCACCATAGATAATCTGACAAAGATAAATCTGATACCCATCACATATTTTAAAATCTGACAACAAAATGCTTAAGTTCAGTCTACACTCTCATTTTCATGGAAGTAGAGAAGTTGCTTCCAAATCTCACTTAGAGGGACAAAAGTTTGTCCCTCTCAATATGATATAGACTGGCACAGACATTTAGAAGTCCGAATACTCATAAATTAGGAGAGTTTTGTGACATATCGTAAGAGATTTGTCAAAGAAATTCATACTGCTTCCAAAAGCCAGTCAACACCTTTTAACAGGCTTTTAGCAACTGCACATGTAGTAAGAATGAACATCAAAGACATAGTGTGTTCTGATATTATATTTACAAAGTTAAATGTTAAAAATAAACAATGCAGTTGATTTAACAGTTTCTTGTATCCAAATTCAGGTTCTGGCATCCAGTAATGAGAATAAAAGGACCAAACAAATATCTGATGTAAGAATTTTTCTTCTGCATTAGGAAATTTATTTTACAATGGATTAGTGATCACCATCAGAGATGATTCACTGGTGCAAAGTCTTCAGCAAATAATTCTTGCTGCCAGCAATAAACTAGATCTTCAGAAAATCCAGTTATTTTTACAAATATTAAGGATCAAATATAACTTCTGCATGGTTGCAAAAGAGAAGGAAACTGTATGAATCTGGTAACACAAAAAATTCTAAAAAGTATAATTGAACAAAATTTAAGTGCATTTTGGAAGAGCTATGTATACTTGCAAAAATATTAACGTGAATGAACATTGCAAATGAAGGTAAAAGAGAGGAGATAGGGAAGAGGAGGAAAGGTTGAGGATAAAGGAAGTAAAGGAAGAGAGGAATTTTGAAAAATAATAGAAGAAGGAATTTGCTATCTAAGTAGAGATTTCTATAACAGTAGTGTTGTAATAAAAAGTGAAGGGATCAAAGCAGTATTTAATAAATTATGAACACTTCATGGCAGATAGCATTATTTGGTCAAAAAAACCCTAGAGGCATACTTTGTTGCTGGAATTCCCATTTTTTTCACTGAAAAATCCACACAACTAACATCTGTTTGCTTTTTCAACTGCAGACCATGTTATGAAACATTTTTATTGCATTTTATCAATATGCAATGGTGCAAATACAAATATACTTTTTGTAAAAATGAAAGACGATATTCTTAATAAACTGAAATTTTGTTATTGTTGATGTCACTGTGACATTTCCATTCCACATTTGAAACTGATGCTTTGGCTTTGTTTTCTACAAAAGATAGTGAGAAATGTCTAATCTTTTTTTGTCTTTTTTTAATGTCTTTTCTGCTTTATTCTGTTTCCTCATAATCAATTTACTTCAGTTTAAAATTCTCTAATCCTGTACATAATGTGTAAATAGTCAAAGAACTAGAAACAGGTGAGCTAAGAGGCAAAGGCCAGGAATTTGGCAAATGGTATCTAGCATGAAAATTAAACTTGGATCTGGCTTTCAGGGAAAAGAAAGATGGGTCAGAAACAAAAAGAAGGTACCAGGTTAAAGACCAGAGACAATGTGAAAAATTAGATAATGCTATGAAATGATCTGGGACAGCATTCTGGATTAAAATAAGAAATCAAAGTAAGGGTAACGGTGAAAACATGCAGTTTCAGTCTGCTCACAATGGCTTTAGGCCATTATTGTGTTCTAATCACCTAAATACTATAATGAAAAGCCTCTGAGGAAGTTACAAAGTAATTAATATTTGGGATACTGACATCATCCTGCACAGTACGAGCAGAAGAACTGGTAAGAAAAAAATAGTCACTGAAAGACTGTGTTCCACTAAGAAACAGGTGGTGGTTTAAACAAGTGCTGCATTGGGGTTTATTTCCTCATTTTAATTTGACTTTGCAACTCTAAAATACCTTTAAGTATCACTTCCCAGGGAATAATTATTGTAATATTTTAGAAAATAAATAGCAAATCTTTAAAATTTGAATATATGTGGATGTTACAAGAAATACTCAATCAGAGTTTCATAGAAATTTTAAGAAAAACCTGGAAGACAAAAGCATATATTTTGCAAAAATTTAGGTGACTTGCACGAGGAAGACAGCTGCAGAGATTGAGACACTTTAAGGTATCCTGATAGACAAAACAAGAGACTTCTATTGCCATGCTCCTTTATATTCAGCATAAAGAATTCATATACAAATAATCTAGTTGGTGCACTAAGTTTCAACCAGAGGATATGAACTGTTAATTTGAAGGAACTAGAATGCTTCATAGTCCATTATATGAACATACTCCTACAGGTTTTGTTATAGTGATTCTACTAAACACTTTTCTCTTGAATATAGCTCAAAAAGGAAGGCTAAATTTCTGTGTCAGTAAAGTAAAGAGACAATCCCTTATTTTCTCTTCACTGGAGGGCTTTCTTGTTATTTCCTCCCAACATGACTTCAGAAACCTAGCCTGCTGCTTTGATTAGTATTCAGTAGAAAAAAAGGACAAGGCCCAAGGACAAGAGCCTCCAGCATTACAGAGAAGTTGATAAAAATATACAGAATAAAGAGTGTTATTATTGTATCAACAATTTGTTGCTGAAGGCACAACTACCTAGATATTCTGTCCCAGGTGATTATCTATATAAAATCACTTGACTGATAAATCTGTTACCTGCTTATGGCATATACTTTCTTTATCCCATTCCTTCTCGTCAGCAAATCGAAACTGTGTAAAGGAATCTCCTAAAGAAAAGAAATAAAAAATATATTTATTTTAAAAAGGAATAGCAAGTTTTCTCTGAAGTTCCCAACTCTAAAGAAGTAAATTCAATAAATAAATCTCACCTCTTCAATAAATTTTCATTTGATATTTAATATTAATGCTGCTTGTATTCACAATATTAAACTTATTTATGTCAAACTTCTATAGGCCTTTTGCAAAACAGTACTAAAAAAGGGCAACAAATACAAAACTGAATGATGAGGTGTTAGGTGCCATGGCAACATGTAAGGTTTACATTCAAAAGTCCAATTTGGACAATTTTGAACAGCATACTAGGAATACACACAGTATTCACCGAGTAAATTTCTTATTAACAGCTTTGAAAGCTCTGTATATAGACTTTCTCTTACTGACATGCAAATATTTCTAAAAATGGATTGTAAATATTTTTAAAAATCACTTTGTACAAGCCAAAGAAAGACTTCCTGTTGTCTGGTAGCTATATTCTCTCTCTTCCTTGAACTAGTCCCTCCTCCAGCACATCATCAAAAAAAGGCACTGAACCCCAAATTCCAATTCACATGCAAAAAGGACTGAATTAAAAGAAAGCCTTAAATAGGACTAATTAAGTTAAATACATAACCTTAATTACAGGACCTTCTAACCTTCTAACATTCCTTTAAGCCAACAGAAACTTTCTTTCACTATAAGGGATATTGGATTATCATTTTGCTTGAAATGCCTTTTTTTTTTTTTTTTAATTTTGCTTTTATTGCAGCACAATGCGGTGTTACAAAAGACAGACCTACTAATTTATTTACTGAAAAAAAACCATACAAGAACTCCAATAACTCAAAAAAATCAGTAAGGTCTGTGACAGAGGAAACATGAAAGATTAGGGTTGAAAGATGATGGCCAAAGGTATAGAGTAAGAGAAAGCTAAGATGTGCCTTCTTAAACTGCAATTAAAAGACAAATAACTGTTTCGGGAGTTCTATTAGTAAAAAAAATAAACATGCTGAATTATTATGTGAAGGAGATGAAATTTGATCCTGAGAATTAAAGAGCTACTAAGTTGGTCAAGGGTCTGGAGAGTCCCTCTTTTGACAAAAGGCTGAGGGAGCTGGGCCTGTTCAGCCTTGAGAAGACTGAGAGGGAACCTCATCACTGTCTGTAAGTAGCTGAGGGGAGGGTGCCAAGAGGCTCTTCTCAGTGGCACCAAGCAATAGGACAAGAGGCAATGGGCAGAAACTGATGCACAGGAAGTTACACCAAAACATGAGGAAGAACTCCTTTACTGTGAGCACTAGAACAGGTTGTCCAGCGAGATTCTGGAGTCTCGCTCACTGGAGATATTCAAGAACCATCTGGATGCAATCCTGTGCCATGTACTCTGGTATGGCCCTGCTTGAGCAGGGAGGTTGGAAGAGATGACCCACTGCAGTCCCTTCCAGCCTGACCCATTCTGTGATCACCAGTAAGTCACTGAGATTTCTTCCAGCAGTTGGTTGAGAAGCAACAGCTCTCTCTGAAAGAGAATGAATGCTCTAGAGTTTACAATGGCTTTACCAGCAATTGATCATCTAGCTTTCATTTGGCTCTCCACATCCCAACTGCCATACATACCTTTGACAATTCCTGAATCATGCCCTTAATCCTGCAGTCAAAATCCGAACATATAATTTGCCTTCCCCCACATGGCTTTTTTATATTGTCTGCCTGTCCCAAAATGTAGGAGAGTGCAACCTTTCAGCAATTTTGGTCAATAGTGCAAGCATCAGCTGGCTTCTGTTTTGCAAGAAAAATGAATAAGCAGCAAAATGGCATAGTAATTGGCATATTTCTTTACCAAATAATGAGAAATGAGATACCTAATCATCCTTCAGGTGGAATTTAAAATTTATTGGCCGTGAATTTTTCAAATTTCTTTAGTATCTAGAGTGCATTTCTAGTTCATTACATTTCCTGTATGGTCTTTGGGTATGCAAATGTAGTCATATACTAGTAACACTGAGTACCTGGCACATCCATCATCATAATTTTCAGAACCATTACAGGAAGAAAGTAACCTTCTCAGCTGAATATTTGTATAGATATTTAAGGCCATTACCATGTCCAGCTCGAATATGCATTTCCCTCTTTTCATTAGTTTTATCCAACACAGCTCAGCAGCATTGTGCTGATATACAGCCTTGACTGATCAGCTATGTTTTGGTTTACATTCAGTGTCTCCCGAGATTTCTGTTTTGAAAACAGCCATTGTCAAATAGTACAAGTACCAATAATTAAAATTAAGCACTGAAATTAACAATTAGATATCTAATAAAGTAGCTAATTCTACAAATGCTCAGTTCATACAGCACAAACACCAGGTTCCATGGTGTTTCTAGGAATGCTCAGCAGTGTGGAAAAATAATACCCTCTATCTTTATGCATCTATCTGCAGATGCAAACACTTAACTTGAGCACTCACAGTTGTCTCACTACTGAAAAAGGCATCTCCCTCTTCATTGCACACAGCACAAGAGGAAATAAATGCCTCTGTTTCAAAATATCTAGACTACTGCTAATACATAATAACTAATTCTGAAAACCAAAGAGATACAGATATAGTCCCCTGATTTTAAAGTGGGTAGGAAAACGTGCAAATTAATGTTTTAACACCTCATATTTTAAAGGCTCTATTTAGTTACAGATGCAAAGAAGATCTACGGAAAACAAAATGGTCCTCAAAGTCTTCCTTTGAGGCATAGGTATAGGCATAGGTACTTTTCCAACACCCCAACACTGCTCTAGTTATTGCTCACGCTGCATCACAGAGTAGTTTTCTCTACTCTTATAAAAGAGTAAAATGAAACAAAATGATTACTTAAATGCTCTCAGTATTTGAGAATGATCAGATGTAAACTAGCTAAATCAACCTACTTCATCCGGAAAATCCACTGGGATCAAGGCCTGGTTTATGATGGTCCACACTCACAAAGTTGGTAATCACAGACTCTCAGTTTGATATTGTATTGCTGAACTAAGGGGTA
This sequence comes from Coloeus monedula, assembly GCF_965178545.1. Lineage (NCBI taxonomy): Eukaryota > Metazoa > Chordata > Aves > Passeriformes > Corvidae > Coloeus > Coloeus monedula. The sequence goes on along the minus strand of NC_138786.1, from coordinate 32,791,869 downwards.
TGACTTAAACTGTAGTTTAATTACGCTCTTTAAGTAAGTTAACAAAGCATGTTTTTCAAATGGAAAAGCATAACTACAATCCACAGTAGCATATTTAATGCAAATTAGGGCAATGAGAATGTTAATCTAATCAATTATCTTTTCACAAATCCCTTTACCCTCAAAATAATCTCCTTTTATGCCATGAATAGTAATCAAACCACTTGCAATAACTCTTGAGTTCCTTTCAACATAAAAAAATACTTTTCTTCATGTGAATAATTTTTATGTTACCTACAAGTACCATCTGGCCTTCAAATACAGAGTAGATTAAAATAATGCACTCAAGTAAACCTTACACATGGTCTTTGGTAACAGTCATGATAAGCCTTATATTGTTTATTGTTTAAAATGTGAAATTATTATGAAAATGGAAGAACTAAACCACCTTCCTTTCCTACCACTCAAACATATCATAAAGGTAAATAAATTTATTTAAATAAAATGTATCTTTCATTTTTTCATTAGCTCAATTACCTTTTCATACAATTATTCATTGAATAGCAGAATCCAGCACATCCTACCTGCAATCTATAATAAATATTTTCTAATTTGTGAAATTTAAAGTCTAAAAAACAGAAAAAATTGAAGAAAACCAGTTTCCAGTATGAAAAATTCCATCAGTGGAATGATTTTGTTAATTTAAAACTCTCTCAATCACATAAAACCTTACTGAAGACAGAGGAAAAAGACTCTGTAGTCTTAGAGATGAAATTTCACATTGGAGTGGAGAATACGAAGGAATTTAACATGATCCTTCTAGGATTGCCATGGCTGTAAAGAAGTGCTGCAAGTGCAAATATAATACTCTAAACCCATTTCTTTAATCATATATCTCTTTTAGCCCCCTTTAGGTACTGGAAGGTGCTACAAGGTTTCCCCAGAGCCTTCTCTTCCCCAGGCTGAAATTCCCCAAATTCTTTCAGCTTATCTCCATAGGATACTGATACCAAGGATATTTGTAACCTGCATAAACTGTCAAACTGTAAAGGATATTTGTAACCAGATTAAAAAAGAATAATATTCTAAATTATTTCCTTGGCACAACCATGCAGCACTGCTAGTCACATTTTAAAATAAAAATATTTGACCAAACAGCAGGATTATCTGACCAAGGCTAAATGATGTCTTCAAAATTTACAATGTGTCACAGATAAAGGAGTGAGAAGGAAGGATCTTTGGAAACCAGTGCTGGTTCTGGAACAAAGAGTGTCTGTTCAGGAAGAACAGAACTAATTTAACACATAAAGGAACTGCGTCCTATTGAAATCAAGGAGAGATACCAATTTTTCAAATGAGAAGCAGGGTGAAGCCAATAAATGCCAAAATACAGAATGGTTCAAAAAGAAAAAAAAATCCCTACACATACAAAAAAATCCCCCACAAACCAAATCTCTTTATTAAAAGCTAAAGCAGAGGCTAACAAGAGCCAGGAAAACCAAAGAAATAAAATTATACTGAAGAGGTTCAGAAAAACAAACAGTAGTACACTTGCTTCTTTATGAATACCAGGTGACTAAGAAATAAGACAGAAGAAACTGGAATGCCTTTAAGCCTTTAAAGCTTTAAAGACCTAAATGACTGCACAAGAATACTGGGAATAGTGAAAGGGAAACTGGGGAAGACAATGCAATATCAGCTGAATGTGTCTGATGGACAAATTAAGTAGAAATTAAATGGCTATGCAAGTAAACATAGTATTTTGGGGAAGAGTCAACATGGCATGTGAAGTTCTGCTGCATGACCTAAGACAACTTCTTGTAAGAAGCAAAATATCATGCATATAAGCAGGATCTAGTTCATATAATTTACATACATTTCCAAAAGCTCTCACTGACATCCCACTCCCTTTCCCACCCAAGTACTTCAGAGCAGCAAAAAGAAGAGGAGGCTTTGAATAAATAACACCTTGAATTAGGAAGAAAAGAGTAAACTGCCAATTTTCACATTAAAAGAAACAACCCGTGCAATACTCTGGGGTCATAGCTGTTTAATCTCTTCCCTCAATCAAAACAGAAGAGAAAAAAAGAGGAGAAAATGAAGTAACAAAATTTGCTGATGATACCAAGCTTTTTGTGTTAGTGCAGACGAAGGTAGGCTGTGAAGAATGACATAAGAACTCCGTAAGATTGAGAAAGTGGATTTTAAAATGGCAAATGAAGCTCAATACCGAAAATGTAAAATGCAGCAATTCTCCAAGAAAGTTTAGAGCTGACCAACACCATTCTGAATCAGAATCTCAGTGTTACACAGTGTGCAAAGGAGCAAACTCTTTGGAATTCTTAAAAAGGCAGGAATGAACAACACAGAGAACATGACTACATCACTATCCTGTATTACCTTGAATACTGTGCAGAGTCTTGGTTTCCCAAGCCTCAAAAAATGTAACAACACTAGAAAAGGCATAAAAGAGATTTTGGATTGGAAGCTATTTAGTACCTTAAGCCAAAGGAGGGGAACCAAGGGAACATAACAGAGATCTAAAAACAGGAAAGGCATAAAAAGGGCAGATGGGTACTAAATGCTCATTGTCTCTTCTCACCTAGAGGCAGCAAAAGAACCCAGGAGGTAACAGACTCAAAACAAACAAAAAGTGGCAAATCTTTATAACTTGAAGCTGGGTTGTGGGACTCCGTGCCACCAGATGGTGCAGACAGCACAACATGCAAGGAGGGACATAGGATAACTATTTCTAAACACAAAGATTGCTCATCTGGCTCAGCAAGTCCCTTAGACATAAACTGTTGCAGGTCAAGAAAGTATGTGGGAAAGTAGCATATAATACAGTACATTCAGGGGCCTTAGCTCAGGGGTCTCCAGATGGACCTTGGGTCTGCTTCAGTAGAACCAACCCTAAACTAAAGCAAATGGCTATTTTATGTATACCTTTAGAGCTCTACCCTTCTCTTAATTGGCTATCTTTCTGCAAGAAAAATAAGGAGGAAAAGAAGGTAATGCACAAATTTATTTTTAATCTGTAGCTAAGTGTTCTTTCAAGTCAATGCACATTTGTGTTTTCTGTTTTTTCCAGATTTCCTTAAGTTTATCACTATTTTTCATATGTAATTTTTAGTAATTAATTATTATAGCTTTTGGAATGTTGCAAAAATGCAAAATATTAAACTAAAATGCATCGAACAAAAACGTATATTCAAAATTTCTCTCAGCTACAGTAGCCTGGTTATTCGTAAGTACCAATCCCATCTCCTCTATTATTCACTTTTTTTACTGAATAAACAATAAAATTATATTTAAGGTTAAAGTTACTGATTTCCCCATAGGTAAGCTTAAACTTTTCATTAAGTTTAAGCTAGTCACCTTAAATATTTACATTTTTTCCTGATGCTTTATGACATTTTCTAGTGTCATTTTTTTCAGGCCACTAATTTATAACATACTTAGTGATTTTTAAATGTCACTGTAGCCAGCTTGCAATGTTAGAGAAAGTATATAAATCCACAGAGCATACTGTTTTTTGAGCAGTATCATTCAAGAAGGCTGAAAAAAAAAAGGAAAAGATTGCTGCATAACTTAATAATAAAAATGAAGCTTAATTACTGCATAAATACACAAGACCAACTAAATTTGTGATTCTTCCTAGAGATAGGGACAGAATCTTGTTTGGGTAAAAAGGAGAGAACTCATATATTTTGATAAGCCTGGATCCAACAGAGGAAAAATTAGCTTAACAGAAGAGTTTGTGACCTGCACGGACTGACAGTTTAAGGGAACTAATGATCTTTGTGAACACCCTGTGCTCTCCAACACCATATAAGCAACTAATGTCAGTACAGCCCATGTCCATAGCGGGAAGCAAAGCTGAAATTCAACACTGGAAGAAAATAAGAAATGGCAAGGTTCCCACCCACAAAGAAAGATTTGCATAACGTCAAACTGCAGAACTGAAAAGAGGAATCCATTTGCATTTGCTGGAACAAGGTGCTCTTATATTCTGCTTGTGGGGAGAGACTCTTATACGTCTGCTTGTGGGGAGAGACATCATGAAAAGAAAAGAATCCAAGAGGAACAACACTCAATTAGAATGAAAAACAAGTCATCCCAAAAGATCCCTGGTTTGCCCTGTCTATTGACAGGAACCGCTGTGTGGCAGCCACAGAGAATGGGCATTGAAGGATGAGGAAGAGGGGAGAGGCATGCACTCCTATGCATTCTAGCAAGCAAAATTACTGCCTTGAGGCCTTGGGGCAGACGGTACCACTGAGCTCACACAAGCACTTTAAAAGCAAAATGAGAGCTTGGATGAACAGTTTAGTTTTTTACAGAAGTGAGGTTAAAGCTGAAACAGCACCCTTTGTTGACACTTTAGACTGTATAGCTTGCAAATAATTCATCATCCTGCTAAGATTTGATATTTTGAGTAGTTAAAAAATATATCCCATAACGGATGACAAAACTTCTGCTGTTTATTAGGGAGGTTTTGATTTTTTCTAAAGTACACACGAAGACCAATTTTTACAGTGTGTCCAAATATAACAATAAAAATCCAAATAGAACAATTTTCCTACTATATAAAACCAAATGAGCTTTCAAACTTTGCCAAAATCTACCTAGATTACTGGTTATTAGAAAGCTCAGATTCAAAACTCAGTTGCTAGCCCAAACCTGCTCTACCCTACTAAGCTCCCAAATTTTTTGGTAGAAGACTCTTTCTCAATTCTGTTAGGAACCTGAAAACTCTTCCTAATTAAAGTTTAAGTAAAATACGTGCTTCAAAAACACAATAAAACTACTACTGTTGTTTAGGTATCTTATGTCATACTAGCTGCAAGAAAGAACAACAGAAACTGCATGTTAATAGCTTTTGCTAAGTTGCAGAATGGCACTCTGTGGCCTAGGTTCTTTACTTTGTCCTATTTAAAAAAAGTTCCTCACAATTATTCTTTATTAGGATTATTGTTCATTGTACCTCCTATGTAAACCGTGCACACAAACATATTGGTGCATTGTATCTGGGAGGTGAGAACATCATTGGACCAGAGTTATTTTTCCACTTTTCCATCTAAGAGAACTTCATACCTAACTGTCATGCAGTTAGATATAAACAGCTCTTAGATAGCTAAGACTGGTTGTATTGCATAAATTTACACTAGGATTACTACTGTTTTCTGTAAGTAGGTTGTCAGAATATTTGGTCTGCAAACTTCAAAATTCATTACATAGCTTACTTGTCCAGAAAATGCAGGAATATATAAAATAAGACCCCTTTATTCCACATTGTACCTCTACCAACAAAAAACCTATTTTTAGAAAAAGAATCCCCAAACTTCCATGACAGTAATCTTGGAGCAAACAAATGAACAAACTCAATACATACTTTATTTCAACCTGCTTGCTAGTTTTTAATTGCAATAATAATCACTAATTGACACAATTAGAGAAAAAAATCTCGTATCTGTAGTCCTTACATGCCACACAAACACTGGAAAAATTCCTTTTCTTTATTTCTCTTCCCTCCAATTTTTAGAGTAGATAAATCATAGAAGTTAACAATAGATTTGACAGTTGAATGTTCAAGCTCCCATTTTAAGCATTTGAAGCCAGTCTTAATTTTGAATGGTAAGTATAAATGTTATTTGATACCCCTTACATTATTAGAATTTGATAACAAAAAATATTCCAGATTTTTCTTAGTGCTACAGTTTGATTCCTTACTCTTTGACAGAACAGAATATAACTGTATGATTAATAAATATGCTTTATGATGCTGTTCTGACTATTTTTAATACCATCACATCCAAATTAGTACTATCCTTCCCTAAAGCATAATTCACTATTCATGTAGGTGGTACATCATGCTCTATGGGACTATCTTTCAAAAGTATTCATAAATTATACACAAATGTGCAGGCCTAAAAATATTCAAGGACTTTGATACAGTGAGTATGAAGCTTGGCTGTCTTGCATTTATGAGGGGTTCTGCAAGATATATGAAGTCATAGTACTAACATGAGCTTGCAAGATTTTTTTTAATGAAACAAGAAAAGTAGCTTCAGAAAACAAGACCGGAGGATTTTCTTCTGAAATTTTAAAATTACAAGGATTACAATTAGCAAATAGTAAATCTAGTAAAGCTCCAGTTGTATAAGCATGCAAGAGCCTGGAAAGCATTTCTTTGTGTGTGCAGGTTACTCATACCTCTCCAAAGACAGTAGCGGATTAACTTACCACAGAGTTCTGAACGCCAAATTAAAATTAACAGCAGAGTGGTAAATATTCACTTGTGGTGAAAAATACAAGCAAACAGCACTGGATTTGCCTTATCAAAAGCTCAGAAAGCCATTACATTCTTGGTCCAAATTTACAAAAGCATGCTTTTTAAAGTTATTATTATCTACAGTGGAGTTTTCTCATCGCTACAGAGCAAAGGGAAATTGCTCAATGGTCAATGCAAAGTTTCAAAACCCATATTAGAAGAAAGTAAGAGTTCTTCTGTAAAGTGAAAAAAAGAAAAATAATTACTTACTATCTACAATTCTTTGTGTCATGTTAAAAGGAAATTGTAGCCACATACAAACTTCTGCTCATCTTTTGTATTAGGTATGTTGAGGGTTTCTCTAACAAATTTATCATAAGTAAATAAACATTGGGTTAGCTCAACTGAAAACACCAGTACTCCTCATGCTAACCTCTGCTCTTGTGCCTTCGTGTTGAACATTCTATATTCTATAGCTTACAATGCCCCTTAGCAACAAATCCTGTAGCCTTCTTATGTAAGCTCTCCTTGTATGGTAGTGACAAGATCTTCAGCTTTCCCACAAATTAAGAAATGAGAATTGTTGGTACAGAATGGAGAATTACAGTTTTCTGGATGACAAATACCATCTGGGCTATGTATTTACCACTGACACACATTGTTTTGCAGGTCTGAAAAATGCAGAAGTATTGATTTTTATTTAATGATTTTCTGTATTCAAAGAGCAGAAAATTAAAATGTGCATTTTAATGTTGATTTTGGAATATTCATTTGAAGATTCTATTTTCCATCACACTATTGACATACTATTAAACAGCATCATAGCAATATCAAAGTTCAAGTTTTAAGATATTGAAGACCGTGACATATCTGATAATGTTGGGATGGCTAAATTGAAAAATCATCTGTATCCCAGCTATTCACTAGACATATTTGCTTTCTGTTGTTGTTTATCTGTAGTGTTTTTTCTATGATCTAGTTATATGGAGTTAAAAAAAAAAAAAAGGCTTGCCCAACTTTGGCCCCCAAGGACATTACATCATGATTTATTTTAATGTCATGCTAAGGCCTCCCCCACCTAGTCATTCATCCACCATTCTGCTTGTTCTAGCCCTGCTTATGGGGTTTCTTTTATATTTTAACCTTGTTTAAATCTATTCTTCCAGATTTCTGATCATGACTGTGGTACTTTAAGTCCCTCTAGTCTACTTGAAACATAATAAGCAGGTGCTAATCAATGAATTTTTTACTTTAGCAGGAATTGGTCTGTGAATCATGCAGAAAGTACTCCTTACTCTCAGCTCTACCTTTTCAAATTGCATTGCTATTTCACTGTGCACAGAAAAATATGCATGACATTCTCAGTGTTTGATTTAATTCTGAACATGCATTTCAAAACAAAAGGTTACAACACTTTTCTTTTGTTCACAGGAGTTTCAAAATACTTTTTTTTCCCTTTTTTTTTTTCCTTTTCCTCCCCTTTCTTTTAATGTTTTCAGTCAGCCTCGCCTTATTGGGCACATTAATTTTGCTCAGTTAGCAATCTGACAACAAGGATTAGCTGACAATGAAAAGTGCTTCGAATAGGTTGAAAGATGTTTAACAACTAGAAATCTTAATGATATATATGTAAAAAGGAAAAATAAGAGTGTTCATAGAATAAGAGAAACAGGGTTCACCAAGATACTGCTCTTGTCCATGTGTTTTCCCACAGATGAAAAATGAATGACCTTTTCTCTAAGCATATGTTCAGGATTTTAATGCCTCTTCTGCTTTTGGTCAGCATTTTTAAAATTAACATTTGTAAAACACCTTTGTTCGTTTTGCTTTTAAGCTTCAGAGCCTAGAAAACAATCAGAATCAATCAAATTTTTAGGATGACAACATGGTCACTTAGGCCTCTACTGGTAGCCTAACACATACAGCCTTCAACTCTCTTTATAGTCCAGAAGAAGTTTTTCCACAGGCTTCAGTTAGCACTTCTGAAGGTCAACCCAAAAATGGTAACAATCTTCTTAACTGTGAAGGAATGTACTGGGACAGGATGGAAGGGAAAAAACCTCTCTCCACTGTAACCAAGAAAACTATATATGGTACTACAGCGCCAGTTCTCATATTTGTAAAATACAGCCTGTTTACAGGCTTAAACAGTTCTTTCTAAAGCACCTTAAAATCTAAGATCATGCAAGTGTAAGATCTAACACCAGTATTTGTTGCCAGTCCTGCTACCATCAAAAACACATGCTCCTGCTGAAGCTTGATACTTCAGCTGCCATTTCAAAATCACTTAAAGATCTTGGCTACTGCAGAAGAAAAGAAAGATAAATGAATGAATGACAGTCTAGTTAATTAACCACTCAGATTCTATAAAATCAACCAGTGGAGCTCAGCTTCAAAACAGCTCTGTTTTACAACAATCCACAACTCTCAAAGGGAGGAACTAATTTTTGCTGCATTTTTCACATCACACATCTTGCCTTTGCTAAGTACAAAAAAATGTAGGTGTCCTACTAATGGTTCTAAATTTTTCAAAATTGAGTTTAAACAACAAAGCTAGGCTTTTAATTCTTTCAGAAGTGAATAAAGAAATTTATCACCATATCTTCAAATAAATGTCAAACCACAAAGTCTTCTGGAGTATTGCATTCCCATTGAGTACCTTTCAATTTTCAAGGGACAGGATCCAAATTATTCAGAGGTACAAAATAACTGTCCAGCAATACCATGACGAGATTTATAGGAGAACCAGTTCCCTGATGTCTATTTTCCTTCCACAATATATTTTTGCATGTGTTTTCAAAGATATAGAAATTACAGTGAAATGAGTATTTCCTACACAAACTTCTACAGGTTCTTCAGTTCGAGAATAAACAGGAAACTGCATTAAGGTATCTGAGCCCTCTAGGGGAGGGTACTTTGTCACACTGACTAGAAAATACTCAGAATAGAGCAGAAGTTCAATTCATTAGCAAAAAGCGACAGTACGAAGACTAGAATACTATATCAATCAAACTATATATATAAAAAGTGAGACTTAAGTTTAAGAAGACAAAAATGAAATTTCAAGGCTGAGTTTCAATTCAGCTAAACACAGTTTTATCCATTTCTAATTTCTTTACTCAGAGAACTCTGTATTTATGGTTTTCAGCCATGGGTCTTACAGACTACGTCTCTGGGACCCTGAAAAAGGTGACGAAAGCAACATGAGACTGTGATAGTGTCACCACTGGATTCCACACCACACTGGGAAAAAAAAAATCAACTGAAGATTTGCAATTACAAAAAAAAATAAAGTCCATTCAGGTCAGTTTAGCTACTCCAGTAATTAAATTTTATATTACATATGGGGGCATTGAGGGTTCTCTGAAAATCCAATTAAAAAGATACTTGAAAAGCTCATTTGCATTTTACTCATATTTGGTTTTGAGAGGCTTCCTTACCTGACTTCAAATCCATGATGAGTCACTGAAGAAACTAGACATACTGCAAGGCTGGTTTTGATGGATGACTCAGAACTAAGAATTAGCAACCATTGGAGGGATAAGGGAAACAACAGAATTTGGAAAGGTCACATATTTCTAGACACATTTGAAACTAAAACTTAACTATTCCTATGCCCTCAAAGGGCGTGGTGGGGAAATATTCTGGACTAATGTCAGGAGGAAGTAAGGTACAATGGGTTGTCATACTACTGTACTTAGTGATCAATAGATTGTTGTGCTTTTAGAATGTTTTTTATTACACCGTATAGTAGCACAACATCCACAATTAGTAATTTATCTGTACTGCACCTAAAAAAAAAGGTAAAGAAAAGCAAACATACACACCCTTAACTAGTGAAAGGCCATGCATCTCTCTGGTTCTATAAGAATGAAGACATACAGGCTGAAAATTACTTACACATAAAATATTCTTTTGAAAAATATTATCATCCTCACTCGAACTTATTAAGTTCAGAAGAATAAAATACTTTGGCAATTGATCATCTTAGAAACAAGCTCTCTTTCTACGACTGTCAAAATGCACACTAGGAAACTTTGGAAAATGCCACCTACTGAATTCATAAGCAATCTTTGTGTTTATCATATGCATTTCACTGTGAGACTTTCTAAGCAGGATAATAAAAAGGAGGTAGAAATCATCAGACCAGTGTAAAGCCAGTCGTACCCTCACTGTTGGTTGAACCTGCAAATGGGAAAGCAACAGCTGCATCCATCAGCCTGAGCTGGAGAGACCCCAGGGTCTCTGGGCTGAGCAGAAGGAATCCCCAGGAGCTGCTGGACGTGGTGGTTGCTTAGAAAACCTTTTAACGAAAAGAAAACAAGCAAGGAACTTGCTCTAAATTTTTTGTTCTGAATAAAAATGGCAAGCCTATTTTTAATTATCACAGAATGCATGGAAGAAAACTGAAGTATAGTTCAATAGGTCAATTAACACCAGTAACTGAATTCAGTAACTGAGTGTTTAAGAAAAACTTTTTTGCTTCAGTGATATAAGGGATGTACCTTGGATGAAAAGATGTAGAAGTGAATATGGTTACCAGATGAATGAGGTGTCTTTAGGGAAGAGCCAGATTCATGAGTTGACTCTCACCACTTTGGTGTAATGAAAAATGTTATATCCTCTGTACAATACTGCTGGAAATGAAAATGAAAATGTGAATGACTGCCAGATGGAGAGAACTATACATACATGCTAGATACATTTATGCCAGTTCACTGACTACAGAGAGAACGCATAATTCAGTGTATTTGATAATGTTAAGTACGAAGAGAAATGTGACACCAATTACATTATCATTTAAATCTTTTAATCTAAATGTCTTCTTGTATGTTTTTTCCACAATTAGAGAAGATGAATTAAATAGGTGTAATAAAATGTTTCTCATTCAGACCGAGTAGAATTTTACTGCTTATAGTAAATCAAATTGCTTCCTCCAGCTTCTGTCATCAGGTATGTCCTGAGAATCAAGTATATAGATTGTACATATTTCAAATAACTAGGAAGACAAAATTGCTAGGCCAACTTTAAGTTACAAGAAATTTCAGTTTATTTAACAGTAATAGCTCAAAGTAGAAAAGCAGGTACCACCTGATTTGACCATAAAAACATGACTCCATACTAAGCTTATCTTCCAAAATTCCAGAAAGCGTTTCTCTCTCAAAAAAGCCCTCTATGCAGTTTCTCTACAATGCACTTATCTGGACTGTAGATTCATTTTGCTTCTTCCATGTCTATAAATAAATAATGAAAAAAGCTATTGCATGAGGTGCTCCATGACTGTAAGAGGTCACACGATCTTAAAGGTGGCCAAGTTAATACTGGAAACTGCAAACTTGATTTCACAGTGCAGTCTGGCATCGATTAATACTGCATTTATTCATGCTTCTGTGAGCCCATAACCGTGGCCATAAATTTTACAGGGCAGACACAGTCAAAAGGTCTTTTCAGGCTTCCTTTGCTACCTTTGAGATTTTTGTACCAGACTAATGACTGCATTCATCTGTCTTTGAATTTTCACACAGGAAATGTCTTTCATAAGCCAGACATCTTCATATATTAACAACTACACAGCCTGGCAGAACACACATGGACCACTACAGTGTTTTCCTAAATGTTCTCACTGCTACTGACAGGTCAAAGCAACACCCTGTACAGCTGCTGAATGTATTGTAACATAGTCAAGGTGAGAATCTCAGAAGCTTTTTGTTAGCTGGATGAGTACTTACAAAAGTAGGTACCTCTGCTATTGCTTTTAATCTGATAATGGAAATAAAACAGTGACCAGTGTGAATACAACACAGCAGATGAAATAATTCAATTCCCTCAACTGAATTCACCTCCTTTCTTTGAAAGCTAGGAGTAGCAGTCTCCTCATCTGAGATTAAAAGATATAAATCCCATGGCTGCTGCAATAAGGGCTTATTCTCTCTTTGAATAACTTTTCAGTGAGACACATTCATGAGATTAGAGAAAGAACAGCTGGAAATAGTATCTGCATTTCGTGGTTTGTTTACTCCTTTGATCTTCATTGGCGTTCTCTATGAGTAATAGAGGCCACTTTTCTTACGAGCAAAGGATTATGAAGAGCAGCTAGAGTCAAGATCAAACTTCCAGTGCAAAAGTGTGCTACTTGGGGAACACTGTGTCAACTGATCTTCCTGGGATTCTTTGTGGGTTTTAAACACTTAGAGAATGTAGCCCCAAAAATCTGATAATGAATATCCCTGTAGTAAAGGTTCATCACATAATTGTATACTGGTACATTTTTAATTTGTTTCTCTGGAGGTATTTTACATTTTGTAGTTACAGGAGAGCAAGAAATACCACTGTTTTGTGCAAGTGCCTACAAATTCAATGATTAAGACTTTAATAAAAGTAGCTAATGCTTTGTTCTATTACCAGCCCAAATAAGACTGCTACATGTACAGATGTTTTGCATTCCCAGAAATAGAAAGAACAGTGGGTTATGTAAAAACTCTCAATGTATTTTTCATTCTATCAGTCAGTGAATGCAGTATTAGTGCCTTGTGTTTTACTGAAAAAAGCAATAGTAGTGACTTTGTTTTACTGAAAAACAAAACTTCTCATTGTTAAATAGAACCCATTGAAATCTAAAGTTTTAACAACATCTATTGCTATTCCTGAAGCATATGACATCTAAGTATAAGCTATAATTTTCATTTAAAATCTAGGCATAACATAGAGAACTAGTGTATCTGTTAAAATGGGAGTTTTGATCTCAGGGTACTATGTCCTCGGAGAGGAACATGAAAAATGGATGAGGGATCAGAGAATTTAGTTCACATACTTTTGTCACTGACATGACAGTCAAAGAGAAATTAATTTTTAGAACAGAAATCTGAACTTCAGGGTCTGAGACTATGACAACCAACCTTGCTGATGACTTTGATTTTTTCTCCCTGTGGGCCATTAGTCCTTAGTTCCTAAGGTCAGACCCTCTAAGCAGCTATAAAGGTCTTTTTAATGTATGGAAAACTTTACAGGATATTCTAGTTATTTCTTATAAGATATTGAAAATCATCTAAGACAAAAAGTAAATACAATTCTTTTTTTCAAGCCTGAAGAAAAAAAATTGCTGTATCACTGCTTTTTAGTTTTTAAATACTTTGTACATAAAACTACCATCAATAAGAGCTCATTACTTGGAAACATGTTTCTTCTGTGCATTTTTCTGCTGTAACCTAGAAGACTCATTGGCAGACATTATTAAAAACCAAAAATTAATATATAACGAATATGAAAGATCTATGAAGTACTGACAAAGTAAAAGGTAACAGATTCAGGACAGGAGTAAAACTACCAATTATGTATTAGAACTCTCTGTAATTTGTTCCATCTATTTTTGCAAGTGCATATTTTGTAATACTTGATTCAAGTTAATAAAAAAATGAAAACTGTCATTAATAATTTTTTGGTCTCTTTTGAAACACCTGCTTAGCTGCAGTAATACAATGAAAGTTTCAATAAAGGTTAAAAACCAACTAGTACCTGACAGCCAAACATATATAAAACAGAAACACAGAAGAAAATCTGGAATTAAAAGAATAATATTCCAAATAAACACACTAGTTGAAAATGCAAACAGAAAAGTTTAAGAAATTGCAATTGAGGAACAGTATCAGAACAGTTTTTAAAAATCTTATTTTAAAATGAATGTTTATCCAAGACAGCTGCATTTAGAAGTGCACAAAAATGTACAAGGATCTCCTTCAACTAAAACATTGTTCAGTGAGTCCAGAAGCTTCATTTCCACAACTTAACAAATTCCCAGACATCTTTTCGCTGACAAATCCCTCAGCTCCATTATCTTTAGATAGCATTCTTAGGCAGATAAAAACGAAAAAACATTTTGGCTAGCAAAATATGAAGGAAGCAATCAGACAATACAAAATATTAAGACAATTTTTACTTCTGGCTACCAGCAAAAAATTAGACCACTTCATTTTAGGAAGTACATGGTTATATCTATGATCCTACATTTCTAGTCTAAAAAATACTAGTTTAACTTCCCATACCATAAATATTTACTGTGTGAAGTTTATGGAAAAGGCTTTTTACACTAATCTGTGCTCTCATCCTTAGTACCCAGCATAAGTGTATAAACGGCATCGTTCAGCATAGCAGTGGCTACCATACAGGTAGTACTGGTAAGCAGAAAGCTTCTGGCACACTGCTTCTGGCAGCTGCTCAGGCATGTCAGAACGATGTGTGTTCCACTCATTCCTCCTTCCCTCCACACCACAGCTCTGTAACCATCCACCTTCTCCCTTTGGCTGCCTCTGGGGGCTCTCCCACTCACGCCTCCTCTTGCTCAGGTCCTAGATGAGTAGCTGCAAATCCTCCTTCATGCTGAATCTTGACTGAGCTGACTCACTTTGTTAAACCACCAGAAAAGCATTGCTTTTTTGTTTGTCGATGAAACTTTCTGTCATTTTAGCAAGCAGATTCCAAGAAGCATGAGAGCTGGCACAGCAGAAAAAAAATTGGATAAATGCTGTCAAAAGCAGTGAAGAGAAATTATAAACTAGGATAAAGCAGAACACTAGCTCCATTCAAGAGCAGAGCCTTACATGAGGTCCTACAATTGAGTGTCTAAAGCTGAAGAAACAAAATTGCAACAAGCTCAATTACTTAGAAATGAATGTCTGAAAAGAGTATTAATTGCTAATATTTAAGAACCAATTTGCTTTGAAAATAAGCATATTATTGAGACTGCATTTTTTTCCTAAGAAAGCATATAGAATATTTACAAAGCTGAAGCTGTAACATCAAATCACAAGTGAAAAATCGGCTTGCATGTCTCCTGCATGTGATGAGGTCAGCACAACTGAACAGCAGAACTACTGGCAATCAATTATCTCTTTCTAAAACTTTTTCTCAGCCTGAGAGAAAAGCATTAACTCATGAATTGTCAGGGAGAGAGATATAAATATTTCAGAATATATTTTTCTGACAAAATTGGGTCAGAGTAGCCATGGACTGGAATCTGAAAATGTTAAGCTATGTTCCAGGATAAATGAGAGGAAAAAAGGAATTAAAAAACATTGCAAGGAGAGCACTGTTACAAAAAGCTTTAACGACAGTAGCTACTAATCTCAAAGGAAATGTACCATTTCCACTAGCAAAGCATTATGCAAACCATTTTTACTATATTCAAACTATAAATAATGATATTTTTTTCTTATGTAATTGGAACAAAAGTATCAGATGGGTGACCACATTAATTTTAAACATATTAAATACAATTAAAAGAAAAATCCAGCCCAGTAATTTTAACCAAAACAACTCACATGGTTCTAGTTTACAGAAATGTCATTATGTGAACTTTGCAGACGACATATGTTTTGTTTATAGGACACTCATGCCTTTTAGAATGAGAATGTAGCATGTCTTTATCAACAGAACTCTCAGGAAATGTCCTCCTGGGTAGAGCCATTGAATTTCTTTGCAAATTGGGATTGCATAGTCATGGTTCTTAAAAAGAAATAGGTACATAGCTGTGGTAGCAGTCTGGTACTAGAGACATCTATTCTGCAGAAAGACTAAACATCCAAACCTCTCTCTTGGTCTCAACTAATGCTAATCTTCAATTTAAAGAAAAAACCTTTTTAGTTCATGAAAAAATTACTTTGCATGTAAGTGCTTTTCTGGAAAATTTCAGATAAATGCACATAAAACTTTCATTATCAGCATATACACACGTGATACAGAAATGAAGCGAATGTCTGGAAGCTAATATCTGTAATTTGTTTTGCTTGTTAATTCTCCATTCTGCAAAAACTGTTTTTCCCTTTTCAATTAAACTTGTTTCTCAACAGCTTTCTTGCCCCACAGCTAACTTGAGAAGCTCCATGGACCAACCAAAACAATGAATTAAAAAACAACTATCTCATTCTCTTTCTAAAATATCCCAGAATACACTGACATTAAAATTACCCTCCTATTAAAAATCAACATTGTTGCAGCATTCCCTAGCTTTCCACTTCAAATTATGGTAAAGATCATATCAAAATGACTGGAACTTGCACAGAAATTATTTTTAAAATGATGCATCTGAAGAAGCTAAGCTTCCTGTCTCTGTATAAGAGAACAACTGAATAACTAACAGAAGTTGCATACCTACAGATATGTCTCATACAAAATTAAAACACAGCACAAATTTCCTGAGATATGTAAACAAATACAGCAAACATGTTGAAATCAGTACATCCTGAAACCAAAAAGCAAGTGCATCAATTTTAGAAACAGCATGCCTACACCACCTTTTCTCACAAATAGTTTCTATCTGTTAAGCTAAACACACTGGAAAGAAAAGCTTAGTAACTTTTAAATCAAGTTTACTAAGTTTCCATCAAAAGTTTACTGTGAAGAGCTCTCTACGAATAGAGAAATATTTCTAAAACAAAGTCTGTATTAGCTAAACGACCATAGTATGAACTGAATCACAGTAATTTGGAATGACTGTAAGATTCTCTTCAATACTTCATTTCTTTACCCAAACTAAAACATCAGGAAAGATGCATCCAGAGCATGAAAATCAGACAGCTCAGAGACTTTTTTCTGTACATATCTGCCATAAACATTGTGTGATCATATGAACCCTGTCCACAGAATGAAAAAGCAGGTTTATTTTATAAACTGAAACCACATAAGTAAAACTCATCACCAAACACTCATTTAATTTGGCTTCTGTTAAATAATTTTATTACCTCTGATTTAAACCTCAGATTAAAATAAACAACCAAGATTCAATATCTATAGCCAAAATTAAGGTGAAGCAGTGGACTGACAAAAAGGTAACAAGAAAGTAGTAACAACATTTAGACTGAACATGGGGCTCCACATATTTTATTTGCTCACATGGCTTCTGGAGTGCAACAGGCTCATACCTGGACCTCTTGGAATATGTCCATGTGCAACAACACAGGCCCAGCTGTAACCATCTCTAATACCTGCCTTTTGTTCATTTTGCTTTATTGAGATCTCTAGAGTTTATGTTTCCTACTTTTTATAAATAAGGAAATACAGTGCACTAGTACTTCACAAGAAGAATTGCTCATGAAGTTGCAAGACTTAGACTCATGAAAGTACACACCATTATTTTTATGAACACTTTACAGAAAAAGTATCTCTATATTCAAATCTTATGGGTTAAGTTTAAGATTTAAATTGATATCCAGAAATAAGACAAAAGCTTAGATACTTTGAGAAATATGAGGTGAATAACTTTTGTATCAAGAAAAACCATGGCATTTCATATCATTTAGCAAAGTGCAGTGTCTTCCTAGTCCATTAGATTACAGCAGCCTTTCAATAATTGAACATTTTTCTAAATAGCATGAAGCTAAATGATTAAAAAAAGGTATTTCATTTTAATAAGAAATCAATCTATTTGTTTTAATGAGGGTTAACCACACTGGTTTTTATTTCAGTGCCAAGGAGGCTCATGGGAGAAGGCAATTATTAAACAGCTCTAACTATCTATGTGTAGGCTGGCACAGACACTTATTCTAAAAGGATAACATAGTCTCAAAACACCTTACCCTGAAGTATTCCACTTCCATTGTACAAATACTCCACATCTGGAAAATCCTTATTAAAATACTATGGTTTTTTAGTAGCTAAGTTAAATTGCATAATTGCATCTATGCTGCTGCATAAGTAATGTGGCTATGCATGGAAAAAGCTATTTATAACTCAAAAGTCCTGCAAAGTGCCTTGCCCTAATACCTGTAAAGCCTCCCTAATGAAGTCTATATTACAAGGCCTACTAACTCTTTAAATATCAGAAGATTTATAAAATATTTGCTAAGGACAGCAATCTTTCTGTATTGCATCCCTTTTTTGGCATTTTTCATGTCTAAGGTCCACTGGCCTCACTGACCACAGTCAGGACTTCAAGGATCTAATTTCATTAACTGAACAGGTATTCACTGACTGACATCCAAAACAAAACCACCAGAGAGACTGAGACTCTCTCTTCAAAGGAATCAGTCATAACTGGCTACACAGCACTAGTTTAATTTTAAATGCTAATCTATACAAAACAAGGGGTAGAGGTGAGCAATCATCTCTGAGGCTGAATTTGTAAAAAAAAAAAGCAAAACAAGGATGTAAAGCTCATTTCCTCCAATTAGGCAGACATATTATAAACAATCCTGTTTCATTACTAAGAAAGAGTGAAAATGTGCTGCCCACTTCTAAGTAAATTTTGTATTTCAGCTTTTTAGATTTCCCTCTCTTCAAAAATCCTAGATAGCACATTTCACTTTTGCTACAGTAACATGAATTTCTTGAGTGATTCCCTTGATGCTCCCTGTTCTACTAACTGCATTTTCAAATACAAATAATCAAGACTGTACTCCTCCTGGAATAACTCTTTTCAGTTCCAACCACAGGAATAATTCTGTTGTTTCCTCTGCACTGATATTGGTGCATTCCTTTGTCTCCCAAAGAAATGTAGCTTACACTCACCAAGAATCCATGCATCCGTATATGTCTAAATACATCAACATTAAAAGAAAAAAAAAATCCACACTTTCCTATATCAGAATTGAAAAGCCTTGATATTTCTTGAAATGATAACCAGAAATTGAGCTTGACAACCATTAGCAAAAGGAACTGAGTGCTTCTGTTTTCCTAAATGATGTAATGGCTAAATCAGATGGATAGTGAACCATCAAATTATAACTGGTCACACAAAAATGTAACAATAAGCCCACCAGAAAATGCATTTAAAAAACCATCTTGAGACACATTTATTTATTTACTTACAAGACTAATTCTTAAGGAAATATGGTTTATGAGATATACATCTGTCTATCTATCCATAATTTTTGATCTATGTAACAAATTCTAATTTAATATAAGAGCAGGTGAAGCTTTTGAATATACAAAATACACAAAATATACATTTTGTGACCAAACCTCACCAGGCAAAAATGAGCCCTTGAATGTTTTTATCAAAGGAATGACAATTAAAACTCATCCTCTTATTCATTCAAGAAAATGTAGCAACCAGCAGAGCAACCAGCAAATCTGTAAGTATAAACCAATAATAGCATAAAGCAACAACTGTCCAGATCAAAAAAGCTAGGAATGGAGAAAAGTGTATGTATAAAAAACTGTAAAGAAAATAAACTTAGCAGTTTTCCTGCCCATGGGAAAACCTATTTTTAAGAAGAACTTTCAGAAAAGTTTTGATTGTTTTCAGGGTATTATCTCAGAGAATTATTACAAAATTTCATTGTCGTTATCAAATCTAGGACTGACTACACAGTCTTTCACTTATTCTGATTCATGTTAATAACTTTCAAAATTGAAATCATTAAGATATGAAAGACAGAAGGCTATCTAGCCTTCACAAAATTGTCATTTAAATCACAGGGAAACAGCTGATTTTTCCCAATGCCTTAATTCCCATTTACTTTCTACTTTAGTTTTTATACACTGTGTTTCCTAGTTACAAGCTGAGTTTGGTAGGAAATCTAGCATATTACACCTAGTTTTTAAGGTCTTCAGAGAAAGGAATTAACCTTCCAGTGAATCCTATTGTGAAGCATACAGATGTTTTTATAAAACAAATCGTGAATAAAATATGGTGAGGAGAGCTAGAAAATGTGCTATTATTGCCCTACCTGATTTACTGTTCATACCTGACTGTCTAATAACCCTCGTTTACCTGTTTCAGATACTTTTACTGTCAAGGCTTTTTGACATACATAATCTATTCCTCTACATCTAAATGAAGAAACAGAGTATCTATTAGGGAAAAAGAGAGTGGAAACAAGCTGAAAGGCAACTGCAGAAAAACTCATACTCCCATTTATTATATACAAGTTATGCTCTTAAATGAGAGAGCATAAAACAGTACAATGAATTTAAAACTATACAAGTAAATCAAGGGAAGCAAACAGGTTCTACTTCAGTGGAATTTTACCCTTACAGTGGCCCTACAAAACCCAAAAGAAATGCTTGCAAAATAGGACATAACTTAAGTGAATGAAGGTGGCGGAATCTGTCCTTTAATCTATAATGATGTTTAAAGGATTATTTGGATTACTGCATCTAGTAAACTAGTTTGCAAAAGGCATTATATAAACAAATTAGTGACATAGATTTTTCTTCAGCTTGTAAAAGGGATAGAGGAAATAGCACTGATTATTCCCGCTATTGTCATTATTAACATTGAAGCTAATAGCTTCAATGAGAAGGGAGTGTTTAATCTTAGATCTCTCTACCTTAGTCTTTAAAAGGAGCCTCAGACATATACGCCATGTTAGAAGTTAAAACCTAAATCTGTTATCAGGGAATTTCACTGGTGTGCAGTAGACACATACAAAATACCAAGTTCGGGTAATACAAATTCACTGGGAAACATTTTAGAAGTAACAGAGTAGCACAGACAAGGCTTGTTCTATCTGTGTCTTTAGGATGCAGTCACTCATAAACATGATCAGCCATGTAAATGTGTTCAAAAACCTCCAGATAAGCTAGCATTAAAAATTAATATCAAAACTACCACATGAACTTCCTATTTCTCCAATTCCATTAAGATCAAAATTTCAGTCAAGTGTTTATCTGAACACAAATGAGAATACTGAAACTAAACTGAGGAACTGGAAGAAAGAAAGACACCTCTGTGTTCACATCAGCCTCTCCCCTGCCTTCAAGCAACCTGCTCTTCACTCTGCTGACTTGGCATTTTTTTAAAGCCATATTATGCTTTTCACTGTTGAAAACCACCAGAGAGGGCATTTTGAGACCTCTAAGAACTGCACAGTAAGGAACCCTAAATAAAAGCGTAATGCACCTCAAGCTACTTTTCTGAGGGGTTTTTATGTTATTGCTTTTATTAAATAGGGTTAACTTAATTATTTTAGAAAATCTGCACCATTTTATGCAAAACCCCCTCAAAATTTAATATGATAACAATAGTATATTGATATAGGATTAGTAGTAAGCAATCATTTTGTTTGTAATTGAATGAACAACAGCAATTAAAGAACAGCAGATGTCAATACTTGCATAGATAGCCATAAAGCTCCAAATCAATACCTGCTTCCAGTTCCATTAATGAAGACACACTCTTATTCCCTAATAGCTACTTAAAGTGATATAAGGGGAAATACTTGCAATTTTTGTAGAAATTTTACACTATTTGACTTTTTAGTGCCAAACTACTTTATGAATGAAAAGGATTAAAAAAGAATAATGAAAGATTATTCAAGTTTTGAGATTAAAAGTTACATAGGATTTTATGCACATTTTTTAAGTAGTCCATGCTCCTGGGGAAGGACATGCTTCTCTGCTGCTTCTTCTCCCATTGGGGTGACAAGCAGTGGAAGCTTCTCTTCACTCCCACACAGAACTGGGAATGAGGCACGTACTACCAGAATTGCTTCAAATCCCCTCATGAAAAACATGCAAATTAGATAATTTTTATTTTTTAAACATCATCTTGAAGCAGTTTCCTTGTTACCGGACATGAAAAGAAATGCACACCATGATTTGGAAACTCCTTATTTAGACTCCTGGAGAAACCATGAGAAGCCAGTAATAATGCTGGAATTGCTGGTATGGAGAGACTGGGCAGATGAGAGGATTAAAACCTGAAAGTTAAGGTTTTACTTCCTGATTTCTTCTGACTCCATTCGCAAGACTGGGCTTCCCACAACTGTCACTACCTGAATTGTACAAGAACACAGATAAACCAGAAGGTCTTGGTCCAATTCACAAAAAGACAACTCCAGCATACGAACCATTAAGCAGTAGGCGTCATAGTCTTAACTGACACAGATCCTGTGCAAAGAAGCTTACTCAAACTGAACAGTGATAGGAAGGAGCCAAATAACCTAACAAATACTACTACTATACACCCTTCAAATTTTCAATACACTCATTTCTATTTCATTTTATTGCAAATTACTTTCTTCCACAGGACAGTCATCTGTCTTTGTTTTGAGATACGACACAAAGAAAGCAACAGATTTTTTTCCTGTGCCCTTCATTTTTCACATTTCACACTATTTGACACTATGGACAGGTTCTTAAGGAACAGTAAATAGATGTATCTATATACAGCTTAGCATGATAGATAAGAAGTCTACTATGTAAATTAAATACTTTTTTACTACTGGTTTTACTACTGCTGTCACCTTAAGACTGTAGAGTTTAAACCAGATTTACTGAAGCAGAGAGATAACTGGATTTCATTTAAAAAGTAAAGATTGATATTTGTGTAGTCCAGTGTAAGAGGTTTTTTCTTTCTTGAGTAAGGCAGTTAATTGTGATGCTCCAAAAATCAGAATGATGGTAGGTAGCTCTTAAAGAAGTTATCAGATTCAGGCACAGTTCATGTATTATACACATGATCTTCCAGAAAGAAAGAGAAAGAACTTTAATAAAGCAACTACCTTGCAAAGAAGGATTTAAAACTTTAATGTATACAGTAATCTACATTAGAGTTTTCAGTGCTAACATCATGCTGACATTGTCTTTTTTAAATGGCTAAGAAGTTTGTACTCTTAAAAGTTAAATTTGCAATCTTATCTGAAAACATTTTTCATTAATGAACATATTGGAGAAAATGCCACTATGGCATTACTCTTCCAACACCCGATACCCTAAGACATACTTGCTTCAGAAATTACTGTAAAATAGCACATTTGTAACATGCATCAGTTAACATTATTGAAATTATAAAATGGCTACCAATATTAACGTGTACAGAAAAAAATATTTTAAGAAAACCCAATGCAATGCATTGAAGACTCATTCAAAAACTCTGGATTGCTCAAGTTATAATCATTCTATTAACATAACTTCAACTGACATTAAAGAATTTTCTCAACTTGTTTCCACTTTTGCATGTTTGACTCAGGTACACAATTTACAAATCAAGTTTTAATCCTTTCTTTTTGAGGGGAAAAGACAAGATAGAGGGAATATGACTACTCTTGTGTTCATCTATTCTACGACAATCCCATAATTCAGTTTCCTACTCCCATGACTATTCATGAAAATACAGGGAAAAATTAAAATCAGGCAGTTAAATAAATATAATAATGTATATTAACCTGCATTCTTTACCCCTTTGCTCCACTTCATTGAAAGCTGCTAGGCACCATGGTGACAGACACAATAGAAATACTTAAAATACTGTATGTAGTGATCCTCACACTAACAGCATACTGTGGATAAGTTAGAGGGGAAATGGCAAAGACCACCATCACTGGGAAAGGTCACAATGACAGTTTATGCTAAATCATTCGGCTGTTTCATTGCAACTAGTAAAGAACTTCATTTTCTAAAAGAAGGAAAAAAACCCTAAAACAAAAGAAAAAAACAAAACTACCCTGAAAGACACATATATATAGTGGAACAGCCTATTCTTCCATATGAAATAAACTAATTATGCATAGCCACTTCTAAATCTCCTAGGATGATAAGTCATTTAACCCTTAATAGCTAAAGGCAGAGAAACAAAATCATGAATTTTGATCATGTATCTCCTCACTAAAGCTCAAAGAGTGAAGACAGAAGAATGAGCTAATACCTTGCACGTATGTGTGGCAAAGTACTGGTAACCAAGCAACAGGCAGGAAACGTGTCAGAGAGGAAAAGCATATTTACAGTCCTAACAGTCTCTCACTTATACACAATTATAGATACCAGTTACAAGAGGAAAGGATCAGACAGCAGCACAAAGCAGTCACTGCACCTTTTCTTTTTTATTTTTCCATTTTGCCCTACTACAGATATTGCCGGGGTTTCAATTGGATTAATCTCACATGACAATTAGCTGCCTTAATTCTCTTAATTCGTAACAGAATAAGCAACTTGCCTAAATTCTGCATGAATAAATGCACAGAGAATACATCCTGAACTTACTTCCTACTTGTTTGGGTTTATATTTTAACAGGATTCTGTGTTAATACTTCATGTGAATTATTCACTTTTTCTGTATGATCAACAGAACACTCAGGAAAAAGAAAATATATACCATTAGACAAACAAATATATAGTGTGCATATATATGTTCAGCATGATTATTCATGCATTTTTCACATACACACACCTACTTAGAGAGTTATATCTTTAACCTTGAAGTTCTTAAGACTTTGTCCAAAGTACACAAGTTTATTAAATGCCCAAATGCAGAAATTCTAATTTTTTGTTAATTCATTTGTCCCTTTTAAACATACAAAAGCCAAATAGGAAGGTTGTCATACATAGTCATACTTAAGTGTTTCTGGGAACACAAGTATAGCAGAAACAATGTCTATCAATGTTTCTTCGAACTAAAGCATTTAAAAACTCAAGGGAGTAGAGGAAGTAATGAAGCAAATACATTTTTTTCTTATGTTCCGCTTTTAGTTAGCATTTATTGAAACACAATCACTAATGCATGTATTTTGAGCAAACTGTGGAAGCAGTGGTGACCCTGGTCCTCACTACACCTAAAAGATACTTGCCAAATGCACCAGAACATATACACTCATAAAGACACAAGACTTTTGATTTGAGTTTGGTTGGAGCCATGAGGAAGAAAAGAAATCTTTCCAGGGTAGATTTCTGCTTCTTCAGAGGCAAACTCCATGAATTTTCACTCTTACATAGAACACATTCTATTTTTGAAACAAATATTGGTGCTAAATCTGAAGTCAATCACTTAAATGGACACAAATGACAAGAGGTATCGCTCCTAATTTCTAATAAAAATTTCAGTAATTTTTATTTATTGCTTACTAACAAAAATTTTAAAATATGGTAATCACACAGTCATCTAGAAGCCCAGTATATAATTTGATTTTATTTGATCACCATGATACTTGTACTCTTTATTACAATCATGAGTACAATTTAAATCACGCTCACTGCATTACAGGTTATTAACTCAAAGAAGATTTAATAAAATGACAGTATAACCAATCTGAGTCTGAAATAAGTCTTTAAAAAGTAGACCAGCAAAGAAATACAAGTGGTTGTTTCTTGGACTGCCATTTGCCTCAGACATTTCTTCTTTCAATTTTCAGTGATACAGTAACACTTTATATGCCACAAGAAAAGAACACTATTTTGAGAAGAATGTAACAATAATCAAAGAAAAGATGGAAGCAGTATCATTAACAGTGAGAAATATAAAAGGGTAACACTGAGCAGCCATGCATGAGTGCTGAACTTTAATACTTCAGATTGAAATGGAATATGGAAGAGAAATGGTGACACATACACTCAAATATTTTCCTCTGTTTTCACATCTACAGCTTATGGTATGTAGGGCTATGTTTATTCATATAAACATAATTATTTCATGCAACGTTAACTCAAACAGCTAATAATATTTAGAAAGAAAATATTGGGATCTTTTGTTCCTGTCTAGACTATTGTGAAATCACAGAACTTGAATAGGCTTCACATGAACATCTAGACTTTTTACTTCCCAAGCAGGCTCACCTACTCCTACCTCATTCCTGGAAGATGTTTTTCTAGCTCACTGTAGAAGACCTTCCACTTCCTTCGAGTGTCTTTAGCGAGTTTACTCAAAATGTTTGGCTGCTCTTACATGAGAAGTATTTTTTCCATGTTTAATCTAAACCCTATCTCACTGCGATGTACATGCTATGTCACTTTTCATCTACACCATGAAGATGTATCCAGGCTGCAGCAGAGGCCTTGCCAGGCAGCAAGCTGCTTGGGAGCCAGCAGTGCTTCCTCAGAGTTGCTCAGCTCACATCTGGAATACTGCACTGGTTTGGGCCCCCACAACAGACACCAGTAAACGGCAGCAAGTTCAGCAGAGCCACTTAGGATGGCTGGGGGCTGGAGCACTCACCTGTGAGGAAATGCTGAGGAAATGAGGCTTTTTCAGCCTGAGCAGGAGATCGCTTTGGGGGAGACCCAACAGCAGCCTGCCAGTATGGGGAGGTTATCAAAGCGATTGAGCCAGGGTACTCAATGTGCATGGAGGGAAGGACAAGAAACAACTGGAATAAATTGAAATGAGAGGTTCAGACTGGACATAAGGAAAAACATTTTCACATTTTCAGGCAGTAGGGCAGGTTACGCCAATGCCAACCTTTGAGATTCCTATTGGATAAAGCCCTGCACAACTTTGTCTGACCGCAGCTGACCTTGCTTTGCTCGAGAGGCTGAACTAGAGACCTTCTGAAGACTGACAATCCACATTATCCTGTGAACCTGTGACATCCATACAGATTCACAGAATCATTTAGGTTGGAAAAGATCTCCAAGATCATCAAGTCCAAATTTTGACTGATCACCACCTTGTCAACTAAATCACAGCACTAAGTGCCATGTCCAGTCGTTTCTTGAACACCACCTCCCCGGGCAGTCTGTTCCAATGCTTAACAACCCTTTTCATGAAAAAATTCTTCCTGATGCCTAAACATCAAACATATAAAGATAGTCAAGCATTCCAAGGCTAAACCCCCCTAAATAAGAATGGTTGTACTTATTCAGACTGATGGTCGATCACACAGTATCTCAAATCCATGACTTGTGACAAGTAGTTGCCTAAGGCAAAGTGAAACAAGAGGAAGGATACTCTCTCCTCCCTAATATTACTTCAATTAAGTGGAAATTTGAAACTGACAACATTTCCAGAATTCTCTAAAAGAATCCATTTCCAAATGCTGTTAAAAATATGTTAATTATCCAGCCAGAGAGAATCTAGTTCGTGTGGATTTATGCAAAAAAGAAGACATTTAAAACTTCCATTTTCCTGCTTTGACCTGTTAGTAACTTTCTTCCCTGTTCAGCAGCAGGGCAATTCCTTCCTCTCTTTGCTCATTTTTATTCAAAAACCTACAACTCAACTAGTAGCAGAGATAATTAGAAAAGACCATCATCTTCAATTACTCTTCTGCTAGATCTTTGCATGCTTCCAGTCTGCTTTTTTTTTACCACCACAGACTCTTCTGTTCTTTCATGACACCAGGACCATCTAATTTCTTCTACCCTTATCAGAAGCATCAAACACACATATACAGTGTTAACAAACTGCTGGGTAATCTCCTTACCAGGCCAAATTCAGAGTCTCTGTAGTTTGTTTTTTTTTTTTTTTTTTTTTTTTTTAAGTGTCCATTTTCTTTTTCTATTCTTCTCCAATCTTTACTCTCTCAGATTATTTTCCTGTGTTTTCCACAAAAATGACAGTTATAAATCAGTAAAGTTAAAAATGGGAAGATCAGAATAATTAGAGCAAAAACTCTCCATCATCTGATTTTTCATCAGGATAAATAGAATTACAATAAGTGTCTACCTGGATAATAAATTAATCTGTCCAATTTTTAATGACACAACACCAATTAAACAATATTTTACAATTTAATACATGCACTGTAAAACAGCTCACTTTTCTGTGTCGAGTGCCAGAGCTTCTAAGAGATTTATTTAATCATAAATGTTGAAAAAATTCCACGCCAAACTCACCAAAAAAGTACAAATACATATTATATCTAGTCGCACTTTGTTAGAACAGTGTGTTCCAATAAGGACTTCAGTAAAACAAAATTATGCAACTTGCAGTATCATTTAAAGCATTTATAATTTTTAGTGCACTGAAGTTGCCAAGAAACCCTGAGAAGCAGATGGGCACTACTGCTGTTAAAATGCAATCAGTTACACCAGAAAACAATTGTGCCTTTTATACTTACAGAAGAAATATTAGTTTCCTAGAATTTAATTTCTTATTTTTATTAACAAATATTATAAATGAACTGATTTTTAAAAATCTGGCTTCCTTAGTAGATTCCACTAGTAGCATCAGTTTTTCTGTTTAAGAACATAATCAAAAAATAAATAAAACCCTATCTAGGCAATATCTCATTCAAAGAATTCCCAGCAGCAAGCCACGTGAACCCCTGCTGCTGAAGCTTTTTACTGAATGCCATAAAACAAAGCTTCATTAAAATCTTAATTTGTTTAAAAAATAGAAAAATCCAGCAGCTTCAACACAAGGACTAAATTCTACATTTAATTTCAACTTTCAATACATTTCTTCTTTACATTCCATTATTTCATAAAATACCATACATTATCATAATATCCATTACTATAAATAAATATAATCATTCATCATCATTCACTAGACTGATGCCTTAGGTTTTAACTTTCATATTTTTCAAATTTTATCCTACTTGGTGTGTGACTCTGAAGTTTCTTGTAGCCTTTTAATTTCTGCTCTCTCATGCTAGATAGACATAACAAAGCTTCTCTGGATCTGCTTTTCAAGGAAGACTGTCCTAGGCAAAAAAGTGTAAACCAAAGAGCCTCTAAAACGGGGGGGGGGGGAGGGTGGGGGTGGGGTTGGGGTGTGGGTGGGGTTAGCTGAGGGGAAAACTGAAGTTTTAATTGGAGAATTAACCCTGCTATGCAAATGAACCAAACCTATAAAAGAGGGAAGAACTCATGACCTGTGGTCTATTTTGGGGTCCGTTTTGAGAATAGCTTCACGCTCCCCAGGGTGTACCTTTGAAGGCCTTTCAAGTAAATGCCTCTTTTAATCCTTTACTCCTGTTTAGTCTCTGTTTTATAGGAGGCCTCTTAAGGCATCAAGAGAAGCAGCCCTCACATCCACTACAAGGTTATAATATTATACAAGTATAAACAATGAAATTTACATGAAATATGATTTCAAAGTCACTATAAGTGATATAAAACTAAGGCTCACCTGAGACAAACCTTCTATGTTTGATTACTCCAATGCAATTTTTCTGAACATTGGTCTCACCAAAGAAGGTGCTTGCTTACTTCAAGAACATCAAATAAAGGACTTCCAAATGGGCATATATAGTTTCTACTCTTTAATTGAGATACAATTCAACATTTTTGAATGTATATCCTGTGGATTATCTCAAAATGCTCAATAAATTTTGAAGTTGTCCTACCAGCGTGGTGTGCATAGAAGATTACAGTGATTTGGAACACCCACAGAGGAAATCAAATGTCTAAATCAACATGCTAGACATATTTTTTAATGAGCCTCATTGCAATTACAAAGCTATTTTCTGTTATACCAACAGAACGTTCATCACCCCTTTTACTTTCAGAAGTAGATCACCTGATCAAAAAAACCCATGTTTTATAATAGAGGGTACATTTTGTACTCAACCATTTGGACCAGTCTCAAGCTGAGATTGTTCACCAAGGTGTTTCTACAGATAGCAGTCTCTCTTCGGCTGTTAGAGGCAAATGTCATCTTTAATTCATTAAACAAACAGCACTGCTTTTCTCCTAGGCAGAAAATGCTGTCAGCCATAATATTTTCAAGATATTTTTTAATATACTTAAGACTTTTTTGTGGGAGTTGTTACTGAGATAACAGGAAAGTGGATGATGAAGAAGGAGGTCTCTGAAGCATGAATATCTATCCACACAACCAATGAACGATATTTTTAAAAAATTTAAAAAGCAAAAAAAAGGGCACTGAACTGTCTTTTAACTGTCTCAGCTAATACACAAAATAGTCTCAAATATTCCTAGAATCCCACTGATTGGTAAAGCTCTCATTGCTCTCATTGCTCATTGTTCCTAAAGCTACTGAAAGGCATGCAGCTGCTTCACAGATCTCAGCTGCTTATAAAAGGTGATTTTTTACATATCCTGGACCAGTCAAATAAGAGCTGAAGCACACAGATTTAATTTCCTATTTTTATGTGTCTCTGTTAAACGTGATACTGTAACACTGTTGAAAAATGTGGACCACGTAAATATGTTTTTAAGAAAGGATGTTCTCTGAAGTTTGATCTTTGTATACTTTCAAGCCTAATCAACAAGAAGGGAGATTTAATCCATGAAACAGAGAGCAGCTAACAACCAAGTTCTAAGTGATGCCCATGAGTTAAAACCACAAATTACTGTTGGTAGAATTGCCTTGTTAAGGTATAGAGCTGGACATGCTTCAGCAATCTCAGACCTAGTGGGAGGTTAACAAGGCTTGGGAAGTAGGATGCCCTCTGAAAGTGGACACAAAGAATGCAGAATTTATAGACCGTCTGGCAGAGCTCCCAAGATAAGGAAGAAACCAATAAACACAACTCAGCAACTGTGCTGAAATCAGCTCCAACTGCCTAAAAGGTAATTCTGGCAGGGGGAGACTGTGACCACTGGAACAAGAAACCCACCAACTCAAAAGAAGAGAAAGCTTGAGCATGTGGAGTAATCAGCATGGGAAATGAGAGAATCATTAACCAATAGAAGATAGAATACTAATTAATAAGAGAACTATGCAACTTGCAGCAAACTAATTCCTTAGTTTGCTAATATGTACAACTAGTAAAAATTTTTGATGGTTGCTGTGCTTGATTGTGGAATACCACCAGACACCCAGGCTTGCACAGCTCTGAAATAAATAATCAATGTCTCTCTCCAGTGTGTCATTTTTGGCTTGCTGCACACAGGTAACAAATACGATTTTTGCAGACAATACCCTTCCCACTCCCCACTCCCTGCAGCATAAAGGAAAAAAATGATCTTTGACTTGTTACCCCAAAAAACTGAATTCAAATTGTGGCAAACAGGCAACTGGGAAGATACAGTATCCTCAAAAGGCAGGTCAAAGAAATCTCTCAGAAAGACAAAGGACAGAACAACAAAACTTCCCTCTGCATACACAGCCTATTCCATCTGAGGGTAGATTTCATGGAACACTGCTCCATTCAAATACCCAACAGGAAGCAAAGCCTGACATTTCTGAAGATACTCACAGTCTCTGGATGAACAGAATCACAGCTTAACTTCCTGTTTCTTCTCATCACACAATTGGTCATGCCTCTGTAAGAGATATTTTAACTGCATACGTGCATTCTTCTGCAAGCATTGAATTTCAGTGTTCATCTCTATTTTAAAGTGGCAATCAACAATACAGGCTTTTCCAAAAAGCAGTTCTCTGAAGTATACTAGAATCAAATGTAGAAGTTGTATGCATATGTGTATCTGTATCTGCTCATATGAGACACATGTCCCTGTCCTGCAGGTACCACAAGATAGGGCCTGAGGCTTTCTCTGTGCTTCTGCACAGCCCTGTTGCCTCTCACCCAGCTCTTGATGGCCAGGCCTCTTTGGTCTACAAATCTTTCCTCTTCTACCCAACTACACTTTACACATGGGCTGACAGAAGGGTACTGAGATAGGAGTCTTTTGCTGCCATTATGCAGGATGCCTGCAGTGTGGCAGGAGACCATGTGATGAATCACAGAAGCATGAGTCTTGTGCTCCCCTGTGAGACTTAACGTCTGTGTGATTGAAAGAAAAGACAGAGATTCCTTAAAAATAAGGCTGAGATAAGGTGTAAAGCACGATACTCTCAATCCAGCTGACAAATGCATTCATACATTGAGTCACTCAAAAAAGCTCATAATGAAAAAACAAAGTATATATTTTCATAATCCCCAGATAAATGGAAATGGAAAATAATTACATTAAAGCACTATTTAAATAAATAGATAATTATTAAAAATTATTGAGTCTTTCCTATTGTACATTCCTACTCCAGATTTAGAAAGAAGCATTGGACACTAAGGTACAAGGGTACACTTTTTGACCTGTAGTTTCAGTGACAAAACCAGAATTGCATGCCCAAAGGGGTGTTTGAAGATGCTATCTGCATTACCCTAGCACTACTCAGCAAGAGGCTAATTCTCTCCCAGGACATCTTTACTTGACAAACTTTTAAAAATGCATTTAAGAAATTGTAACTGAGCATAATTAAAACACTCAGCATGCAAACAGGTAAGTATTGCATTACATTTAGATTAGTTTATCCTGCAAATATAACATCCTTAACATCATAAAAGAAACATGAGGTATCAAAATACAGCCTTTCTCAAAATTCTAAAATAATTTTAAAATGAAAGAGAGTTATGTGGAATCAGTCACAAATAACTATAAAGGTGTTCTACTGAGGTTTTTTCCCAGCTCCCAGTGCTGCAGCAGTAAATCCTCAGGAGGAAAAAAAAACCTCAACCAAACACCAAAACAAAATAGAACATCCTCTTCTCAGACAGAATCCCAGTCCCTGCTCCACAAGTGGGCAGAGATAAACTTCAGCTCCCAAGACTCTTTAATTGTATACTGAAGTGTTGACTAAAATGCAAAAGAGCTAATCTCAACAAAGAATGGCCCTCCATTTATATAAAACAGCATGATAATGTATCCCATGATGGTGAGGCATTTGTAAGTTTCTCATCTTTCCTGATTTTTTGGCCTTCCAGTGTGCACTCTCAGTGGTTTCTCAGTGCACTCATTGATATTCCTCTTCCAAATGAGAGCTGGATTCCTTTCTCCTTTCGACTTTCTTATCTATTGTTAGAACTGGCTTTTAAACAGCCTGTGAAAGTAAATTCATTACTTCATTAATTCTTATTTCTGGCAAAGGCTCCAGTAGATGTTTTTAAACTGGTAAAATTATAGGATTAAAATGCATAAACCATAAAAGGTTACTTAATAGACTGGACAGTAACACACACAATTAGAAAGAGCAAACTAAAATTCCAATATCTTTAATTTTATGAATTCATTACTTAATGGGCTAGATTTTAACCTGTACCACTGCAGTAGTCCTTAATTGTGTCCTAATTATTAAGCAAGTTCAAATTATATTCTTTGTGTACTGATTTCTTCAAAATTGCCAAGCTTATAAAATGAGTCTTTAGAAAAACCTGCATACAATCTGAATGCAGGAAGAAACTACTTCTTTTCCCACATCACACATCTATGAAAGCAGATATACAGCAGGAAGATTATTGAGGTTTTTGAACAAGACCTGTTTTTCTACCTCTCCTGGAGGACTTCAGAAGTCATTCCTCACTTACTGGAAAACTGGCAAGTTTTGTGTCTTTTGCAGGATAGCTCTGCCCTTCTGCAGAATATAAACATCAAGCTCATTTATCACATCACAAGGCAGAGAATGAACCACACAACATCACTATGATACCACCTGAATTATGGGCATGTGTTTTTCAGACATATGACTATTTGCTGGGTGACAACTACACACGTGGCTCACAAACAACATTAGTTAACCTAGAAAAAAACCTACAGGAAACTAATAACATTTCAGATAAGTCTGAAACTTGAAATTTGAACCTTAGCTCAATTGAAGGCTGAACAATAGAATTTCAGTGAAATTAATGTTTATCTATTAGAAAGAAAGGATACAAAATTTTACATTAGTGAATGTCCAAAAACCTCTTTCAATTTCAGTAAGTTTGCAACCATGTAATATTTTTGAAGGGAATTGTTTTCAAAATTGTATAAGACATGAAGTAAGAAGAAAGGGGATCTTTTGCTGATTGCTTTTTGGAAACAACCTGTACCTAGGTATTTATAGATAATAGCTTATACAATTTGCAAACCATGGGCTTTAAAAAAAATGCAAACCCTGATATCTGTACTTCTATTTAAATCTTCCCTCCATAAATATATACTTCCCCTACCTAATCTCTAATACACTGAAGATCAACATAACACATATCTTGGAAAAAAGAAAAGCTTTTGGAACAACTTATCCCAGCAACCCAGACTTAGTACTATTAGTCTAATACTGCTGTTCTGAAATGCAACTGACATCAAAACTTACCTTTTACCCCAATCGTCATTGATAAAGAGGGAGATCTTTCAGAGAATTTCTAGCAAAACCTTTTACAAAGGTATATTTAACAGCTCCAGAGCAGTGCCTTACAGATTTCAAAGTAAATGTAGACAGATTACAGTTTACCCAAAGCCCTCAACATTAAACGACTCCATTCTATAATCCCTCTCATCTGAAGTGTACTATGAAAAACAGCACCAAGCTAATATCAAGTTAGGATTCTGTTCAGCTATTTACTCCTATGAAGACAGTTGCAGAGATGAGACAGAGTAACTTCTCACAGCTACGAAGTCTGCAAAGGATGCAAAATTTTCCATTAATTCTTACTTGTCAGAGAAAGGACAAAATCTTTTACAATGAAAATCACAACAGAACAAGAACCTAGAAAACAACTAAGGTGAATAAACTCTTCATGCTTAAATTTAAAATTAATCCTCCAGGTCTAAGAACCCCCTGAAAATCAAAGCTCCATGAATTTAGGGAATGGGGAAGAAGTAAAAGGAGAAGCTCGAAAGATGATAGAAGAACAAATGCAGATTTCTGTAACACCTAGAAAAAGAGATGCAATTTGCAAATATCATAATGATGTAGCACTTTAAAAATAATTTTTTTTATTGAGGGGTTAAGTGGGTTTTCTTGCAACATTTATAGGGTTTTGTCTGTTAAGTCTTACACTCAGTTGGGAGAAAACTCTCAAAAGCAATTTTCTGAATGCAATTTCAAAGCCATGCAATAAAAAATGGGAAACAATTAAACCGATTCTGGCAGGGAAGTGGAAAACACATTAAAAAGTGAAGCAATAAAAGGACAATGAAGTGTTTGGACGTAGGATATCCAGGCTGAATATTTCACCCATCTAGAACCAAAGAGGAAGTCTGTGCCAAAGGCATCAATGAGCTTTTAAAAAACTTTAATATTTTATAATATAAATATATATATTTATATATATATATTTAATATATTATATTTATATGTAAATATATAATATTATATTTTTCAGTTGAGCAGTACCCACAATCTTTCTTCAGAATAAGATATACTTAGACAAATACTTTCTGACTAGGATGATTAAATTAGATACATTTTCCTTTAAAAGTAAAAATCAAAGGAATTTGCCTTTGAAATTAACAGCTATGATTACTACAGACCATTTAAATCAAATCAGTCTTTCTTTTAAAGTTACACATTGTTGCTGAAGTTTTACAAACATCAACCAAGGTGATACAAATGTCTAAATAGGTGCCACTATATTTTATTACAGTGAAGTAGAATCAAAGATTAACTAAACAAAAAAAGAACACACTTGCTTCAAATTTAAGTAATTTTATGTAAGTGAAGACTTCAATTCAAAGTAAAACAAAAACAACAGAGGATTAAAAAGAATATGAAAGTTTGGGGGCTTTTTTTATAACATACTGTTAAAATTATGTAGTTTTGCTGTAGAAGACAACAGTATGTTTTAGGGGCAAGTGTCTTGCAGTACATTTGGCAAGAAGATAGGTAAAAAAAAAGCAAACAAAAATCCCATGAATCCTTGCAAGTATATAATTCATAATTATTCAGGGCAAGAAGTTTGTGCTGTGCCTTGCAAATTTGCCTGAAATAAAGGTGTTTAAATAAAATCCCCAAAAGCTATTTGGGTGAAATAAAGTCTTTAAACAATCCCTTTATCACAGGCTTAGTGGAATCACTCAGGGAGTTACAAAACACCTTCAGCAAATTACATAACTGCTTTGACATGTTTCCCAGGTTAAACGATTTCCAGATTTCAGAAAGTTGTATTGTAGTTATGCACAATTGCTTGTTAAAACTCTATAACAGGAACTGCATCTACAATGAATAACTGACTTTTTTCAATATCAGAAACAGACTCACTCTCTACTTCTTGCCTTTCAAAAATCATCCACCATTTAAACATTGCTAGTCTTTATTTAACATAAAAATAATTATAAATGTATTGAAGATGTCAAACACTTATTTCTTAATGAGATATGAAACTCTGTTATTAAAAAGGTTATATTTTTCCTACTTCCCAGAAAAGCGCCGTGTTCACACTAACCTTTTAACTAACAGGAACAGATGGGTCTAACTGGATACAGGCGTGATGGGGCATTGTGGTAGAGCAAAAGAACATGTTGGTTCTCATACCTCTGGCAGATGGGAACCAGTCAAAATTAATTTTAGACTAAAAATGTTTTGCTGCTTTTCAGTAAAAAAAGAAAAGAAAAAAACCCACTTGGAACGATATGCTATTTTATACATGCCATCAGAGCTCAGACAACAGCAGCTTTCAAAAAGTTGGTACCATACATTAAAACCAATTACAGAGGCTTACTGTATGTCATTTTTAAGCCTGTGAATAAATTAGAAATTCCTGAAAACAGTAGCTTATAATGGAAGTGCTGACACAACCTTAACTACAGCAGTAAATGCGCTGCTATTATGAAGTTGTTATGGCAACTAGGAAGATCAAATTGAGAGAGAAAGGAAGAATATGCATAAGCAAAACTTAAAAATCTTTGACACCACCCCCCACAAACTCTTCCAGAATTTGTGGTCAGTGTTATTGCTCCTTATCTTTACAACAAAAAACATAAACTGCAAAACCTGCCTTTAACACAGGTGAGGGGGAAGGGCTGCCAAAATAGTGTAAAATTCAAAACAATTCCAAGGTCATAAACCATTTGTTTCATGCATAGTCTAAAATATAGTCAATTGAAAGATATCTGGCCAGCATCTGGTGAGAATATATTCATCAGATATCACAAGTTAACAAATAACAATCATGCAAAACTGCTCAGTCTTCAAAACAGTTCCAAAATTTGCTACCAATCTGAATAGTTTAGTAACAGCAACCTGCTGTAATTTGGCTGAATTGAACAGACAGCACGTTCACAAATACTGATCCATTAATTAAAATGTGATTAAAAATATAATTGAAGCTCATATATTTGTGAAACAGTTATTACTTACCCTTCCTAACGCAGTGTTAAACAAAAGTAGAAATCTTTGGCTGTTTACAATATTAAAATAATGGGGAAAAATACATACCAAGGTAGTCAAATTTTAATACACAAAAATGCTCAAAGTATTATTTCTAAAACATATTCATTAAAATCTGTGTCAGCACACTAGTTACCTTTCTCAAAAAAAGAATTAATAGTTTAATTGAAAGTATCACTCTTGCAAAATTTCACTGAATAAAATTTCCAACCAAGTGTTAGTAGCAACCAATAGTCCTAGAAATAATGT
The DNA here is from genome assembly GCF_965178545.1 of Coloeus monedula. Lineage (NCBI taxonomy): Eukaryota > Metazoa > Chordata > Aves > Passeriformes > Corvidae > Coloeus > Coloeus monedula. Next base: position 32,754,724 of record NC_138786.1, on the reverse strand, counting down.
TAAATTATCATTATTAGTAGTGGAAGTGGTATACATTCTTATTACAGCATTCTGTCCAAATTCATCTACTAGCAACACTTTGACTAGAAAAGTAGAAAACAAACTATTTGTCTGTCTTTTCAAAGAATTTCATATTAAAGCCACTTTGTCTCAAGTCTAACTTTACTGCCATAATCAAAATCTAGGAAACTAAAAAGCCCTCAGATGTCTGACTTGAGTTGTGCTAAGTACTTTTACTCATTCATTTCCTAGGTAACAAAAACTCCTTTTCTTATAAGCTATCTCAATCCATTTCTTTTTTGAAGATGTTGATCTATACCATTTTCCAGACTATGGGAAATACCCATTTAATGAGAACAGTATCAATTTTAAGAAATGCTAAAGTATCTACTTTCAGTGAGAGCTAGCAGATATTGCTGTAAAATTCAAAATAATTTTAAGATTCAAGTTGTCATGTTTGTAAGTTTAAGTAAAAAATTATTCAGTGTTAATTATCTGATTGATTTCAAAATTTTAAAACTTTGAAGACTGTTTTTATTTTCAGACATTGATTTTTTAAAATCATTTTGGTTTTAAGAAATAGATCGTGTATTCTATATTAAACACTGAAAAATACAGTTTTGCAGATGAACTTCATTAAGCTGGAAGATAATCAAATATTCCATTGAAAAAACAGAATTATTTTATCTGCAAAAATAAATAATTATTGATATGAGATCACAACAAATACACACAAACATCCCTCAAAAAAAAAAAAAAGTAATAAAAGAAGGCAAAAGAGTATTACGTTCACAAAGGCAAGAACTACTTGTAGACAACAAAAGAAGCAGAAATAATGATGACATTTTCTTCAGAACATTAGTTCTTCAGCAATTTAAAAATTCTGATAAATGCACCGCTTTTCTCCAAAAAGCGAGCACTAGTTATCAACTTACCTGAAACAGGTAATCTTACAGCTCTCTAAAAGCTGAATGACAGTATACAGAAAAAGGGTAAAAATAGGATTTTCCTTTGTGCACAGCTGTTTGTTAGATAAATGGTAAATACTTGATAGAATTCTCAAAAACGAAAATGCTTAGAAGTGTTCACTAACACTATGTCTTCTTTCAGGGTTTTTTCAAATTCATTTGCAATGCTAATGTGATTATCATGCATTTTATAATTTCTGGAAATGGTTCATTGAGATACAGCTTTACTGATCACTCAGTCTTATTAGAAAAATGTTTTTTCCAATATATTTGACAAATTACTTTCATACAGAGGGGGTAATATTTGGCCTTTAGGACTTGAAGAACCCATAATTATTAATCATGAATGGACTAACACAGACAATACATGGCTTAATACTATTTGCAAAGCTACCAGCTTTGATACTGTAAATATTAAATATCACAGTGAGACTGCAATGAAATTTCAGTGAGCTTTCACCTCAAATGCTCACACACTTAAAATGCAAAATGTTTTTACAGAAAGCATTGTGCTCACTTATACAACTTTTAAAACCCACTCTTCTTAAAGCAGGTAAGTACATTATTCACCCTGCATCCAATTTTCAGGTGCAGAGTTTCAACCCATTGTTAACCAAAGCTACGTAGTAGCTTTTTGTGCATCACCACTCAAAAAAGTAGGAACTGAAATAGAAGTCTGTCCAAGTACAGGACTTTTGCCTCACTACAAAGTTAACTCTTCTGCTGTCACAAAGTTATGCAGAAGACAACATGCCTGTGATCCAAATGAAATGGAGGGATGTAGCCAGTCCCCTGTGATTCCTTATTGCTGGCTCAGAGGTATGAGAACTTCATGTCAACTGATGCTATTTACAGACATGGAATCCCTCATCATACCATATTGTGAGTCCAAGATAACCAAACTCTGCAAGCAAGTAATCCCCTAATGCAGCATTGACTGTCACATAGTAGATACCCAGTCACAAGATGGACTATAGGCCCTTTGGAGAGCTCACTGATGCATGCTCAAAGCTTATGCTACTTCAGTCATACTGACAACATTCTCCACCACAGATGTTATACATCCACGTCAGTCATGCACCTTATATATAACTTACTCCTGCTGCAGATTGACCAAACAGAAAAGATTTTCAGAACACCATGCTAAAAATGCAATTCTTTGTGCTGTATTTAAGGTTGAAAATTTTAACCACCTTCATCTTCAGTGTTTGAATTCTGAACACCAATCATCTCTTATTCCCAGACTCAGGCTGCACATCAAGATGTCAGAATTACTGTCATCCCCTAAACTGCAACATGCTGCTTTATCCAAGTTATCTTCATCTCCAGGTTTGAGACAGCAGAATACTTTTGATACTAACATACAAATAGTTCAGTTTACCTTGTCCTGAAGAGAGAAAAAAAGTGAGTTTTATATATATATATGTGTACGTGTATAGATATATATATATGTACACATATATATACATGTATGTATATATGTGTACGTATATTTATACATATGTGCTCGCACGCATGTGTGTGCCAAGAAAACTGCTCAATTATTTTGTGCTTCAGGACTTTTTCTGGGAATTATCACAGAGTAGATATCTGAGTCCTCTGTTTGGAGATTTGCAAAGGGGGAAGCAGACCGGGCTAGTGTTTGTCTCCCAAAAGATTATCCTGGAATACAAAGGTTGTGACTTGGAAGGTTTTCATAAGAATCAACACTTCTTAAAAATATGCTAATAAATTTAGGTCACTTTCAGTTCAGCTTGGGCACCAGCTCCAGGCATGGATTGTATATGTGAAGACAGAAATCATAAGAGAGAAAGTGTTAATATTATTTCAGAAAGTATGCCTCATTCCAGTAATTTCAGCATGGACTTTATATCATGTACCCATTGTATCCTTGGCAACTCGACTTGTTATCTAAAGAGACAAAATTGACAACTTAGATTTAAAGTTACAGCCATCATATACTTCTAAGCTTGGATTTGGTCTGGAGCTAGATAGAATGCAAGCTAGACACCCAAAATATCCCAAAAGTTATTTGATGTGATATAAGGGCATAACAGTGCTCATCATTTTTGACTGGATAAACTAGAAAAAAGCTTTATCCAGATGTTCTCCATCATTTCATAACAAGGAAGATGAAGATAAGTTTTCTTCTTCAATGATGAGAGAGGTTCTTCATCAGAGGTTGTTTACTTAGAGTAAATAAGTACAAACCAGCAGAAGTAGCCCTTTCTCCCATCACCTTTTTGATGGGCTTTATATTTCACCCTGGTTTTAAAGTAGCCATCATCTTATCTCTTCTTCACATTCAAGGTACAGAAGGCAAAATAAAGAAATTGATTTATTGTAAACATTTTCTTGTCAATAAATTTAAAAAGAAAAGTTACATTAAAAAAAGATTCTGAGAGGAAAAAAAACCCCTCTATTTTAAGGAAAAGTTCCAAACATTGCATTGTTTTCCCCACTATCATCGTACGTTGCCCTTAACAACATTGATAGTGCGAATGAAGATTTTATCCATCATATTTTACATTTATGAAAGCTTATGCCACATTGAAGTGAGTTCTTCAAAATATATTATTTTTTCCATATTAACCTCTAGAGAGCAGCTCCTTAACATTAAATCAGACAATTTAAATTTCTAAATTAATTAGAAATGGATTTGCAAGTGTCTTTGATACAAAGTGTGTAAGGAGTTTGAAGATCATCTTCATACAGAGAGTTCCTTGAAAAACATTTTTTTAAAATGTTACGGTTTCCTTTTGCAGGGGAAAAAATAAGAAATGTGTGAGTTTAATCTATAAATTAAGTTATGAATGAAAACCTACAAGACAACAGCCAGGTTCCCCAAATGAAAGGCTACCTGAAGCAAAACACAAACCATGATTTTACAAAGCAGATTTCTTAGAATATCTTTTTTATAAAAAGCAGCTGTGAATAGACCTTAACCTGAATGGAGTTTTAACCCTATGAATGACATCCACCCTGTCAAAACAACTCTGGTCTGTTTTACCTGATCATATCCCAAAACAGCATTTTTTTTCTGGTTTGTTTCTAACTGACAAGCTGTTAAAACACAGAGAACCTATCAAACCTAGTATTATCATCTGCTGCTTTTTTCTTCTAGTACACACTGCTGTCCATCAGAAGAAATAATTAATGGTTCTATTATGTATGAAAGCATCATCCCGTCAGTTCAGCAACTGGTTTGAATAGCTCATATCTGCCACTCATTGATGCCATGCGTGCTCACTGTCCTGAGAGATGACAAAACACTACACCCTTTAGGATTTTTTTTCCCGTCTCTCTAAAGCAGCATTTCACATCTGTGTCTGATAGAAGCATGAGGAGCTGAGAGAGGCAGACCTTCATCATCCTTCACAGAATAATGTTGCATGGATTAAAAGTTAAGCCCTGATGTCTACTGATCCTGTATATTTCCTACAAAAACCTAAAATGTGGAGGCTACCAAAATGTGTAGGGAAATAACTTTTCACTGTTGGAATAGCACCAGAAAACAGATGGAATTTATTGGCTATCAAATATTTAAATGATTTTTTAAATGGGTGCTGAATACTTGAGTTAACTGAGGTCAGTGCATTTGCCTTTTTTACATTTTTTTTTGGTGGGGAGGGAAAGATGCAAAGTTCACAGGTTCTTTCTGTTACCTGATCAGGGCAGAATAAACAAAAATCCTGAATGTGAAAGAAATCGTATATTGGAGATACCTGGAAATAAACTGGAAACAACCAATACCATAAGAGCGAAAGCAGCAGTGAACAAGAAGACGCTGTGGAAAAGAAATCACAAGACGAGAGTGCACAATGCATTTCAAATAGAAAAAAGCTTCCTATCTGCTGAGTGAGTCTCAGTATATTCTGACAGAGCACAGACAAAGCTTCAATCAAGTATCTCCTAGGTAAGTTTTTATTTCATATACTGTTTTGATTTTTTATCACATCAACATATATTTCAATGTATGAAAAATAACTCAATATAAAATTCTTTATACTGATACTGAAGTTTAAATTCTTCAATGACAGATATTTGATGTTCTTAGATTTCCTATACTGTAAAAATAACAGCTCTCTTTTGATATTAAGGTTATTCAAAGGAAAAACTCTTATATGATCTCTTGACTAATACCAGAGTGAAATATTTCCTAAGACTTAAATCCTTCAAAATATTTTAATACGTATATCCAGGCATGGCTGTGTAAAAAAGAAATTAATAAAAAGCCATGTTTCTGTTAATAGTACCAAAACATTTACTGCACTTCATTATCTATTTAATCTGGCAAAGCAAACAACATTTTGCACCACAGCAGCAGATGTAAGAGGATATCTTTTATTACAGAATAATAAATCTTTGTTTATATAAAAGAATATTAATAAAGCTGGAAGTGTTGACCAGTTATTTATGAAAGGTAAACTACAGCACAGTAAGGAAACAGCACCATGATAATGTACCCCAAGGTACTGTGTACCGAGTGGCAGTAAGAAGACTGGGCATCTGTCCCTCAGTTAAACTATAAAAAAAGAAGGTGCAGGTTATCTCATTTTTTTTCACTCATTTAGAGCATTCATAACATGAGTCACATAGACATGAACTCTACAAGAAAATAGCATGCAAAGCATTTCAGAATGAGATTCTACCATCTAACAGGGCTTGAAATCTAAACACTATACCTTTAATCAAAAAATTACACTTACAAGTCATAGAGAAAGATACATTTGCTCAGATACAAAAACCTCCCACAACCCTCGAAATTAAAAAAGCATTAAGAATTTTATATCATTTAACATACCATTTTATAGTACACTGGTCAATTTTGTACTCAATAGCAACTTTGAAAAACTACACCTTTGCTTCCTCTATTATTGTTTTCGCACAGTTTTTTTCTACTTGCTAACATGCAATATTTCTTCTTCTAGCACTGTTTTAAGTATCTCCTCTACTTCTCTCTGTATCACTTCCCTTGTTTCTATTTAGCACATCTGATTATATGATATTCTTATTTAATATAGCCATCAGTTCTTTCTGGTTTTTTTCTTTTTATGTTTTGCTAATTTACTAAAATAATATCTCTCTTGCCTGATGCTTGCTAAAGACAGACTAATTTGCTATTCACAAACAACCCTTATGAACCCTTCACTTATGCACAAAGCATTTATGCATTCTAGCAAGTGTTAGAAAACTAAACGTACTTGCCAAAGACTGGTAGAATACTATGAGACTAAAAAACCCAAGTTGATATGAGACAAGGCTCATCGTAGTGTCAGGAGTCAACAACATACTCCCAAAATAATGGCAGGATATGTGAAACAACTTCTGCAAGACAGGGGTCATCTCATGCATATTACTGTTGCATATTTTATATATCTGAAATTTGTTCTACACTCTTCACTGCCATGGCAGAGAGGAAAAACTCTTTTCTCTAAACACTCCCACTTAAGTCTTCTGCTTAATACAGGCAAAGACACTTCTATTATTCTAAACCTTTTCCATTTTCCCATGTGCTGTATTTAATGAGAACTTGATGGAATTTTTGCTAATGCACCCATAACTCAACCATTTTGTTGTTGGCAGGTTCCAGCACTGCCTACATTTCCCTCGTTTCTGTCCTTTACTCTCTCAATCATTTTTTCCCATGTCCACTTCACATATCACCCTGATCCAGTAAGAACTCTTCCTGCCTACTCACAGCTTCTATACAACATGCACTGATACTTTGTCTCACATGTAACACACCAGGGAAAAATCCTAAGTGAGGAAGTAAGTTCTGTAGAACATAAACTAAAATATTATGTAAGTTTCAATAGCACCAGTTCACAATTTCTGTAACTTGAACCATCAAATTACTGCATAAAGAACTACAACCCAATAATATTTACAACAAGCAGCAAATGCAATACAGCTTTTGTCAGCTGATTTCAGAAGACAGCTTTGTATCTGCCGGATGTGGTTGGAAATTATAAAAGAGAGAAAAATAAGAATTGGAGTTCAACCTTTGTTTCTCCGAGTACTGTTCTCACACTAGAAGTTTTGTTAACTTGAATGTTTCCTGAGTTTTTTGCCTTCTCTTTTGTAAAAGATATTGCTTATCATGGCTTAAAAACAAAACAAACAAACAAAAAACACCACTCTAAACTCTAAACATGCCATCTAACAAACATCCCTATTCAAAGGTGATTATTCAAAGAAGCTCTCAGAAGGCTTACTCAAAACCTTGTGTTTTAGAAACTTCTGAACTGAGAATTGCAGTTAAGGCTTTTTAAGCTCTGTTGAAAATATGAGAGGGCTAAAAACAAGTGGAAAGCTTGCTTGTAGGAAGAACTGGATACAAATATTTTTTTTTCAATATGTATGATTTTTTAAAGGTGGATTTTTTCAGATGAATTCATGAATAATTTCAAGTCATCAAGATAAATGCTATTTTTATTTTAAATGCATTCTTTCTCTCACTTATCCTCAAAGAATTCAGATATATTAACTAAGCAAACAAGTTTTTTTAGTTCCAAAACCTAACCTTCCATGCACCCAGGAATAAATATCAAAGAATCACAGAATATGCTGAGTTGGAAGGAACCCACAAGGATTATTGAGTCCAACTACTTGTCCTGTACAGGACTATCCGCAAGAATCACACCATGTGCCCAAGAGTCATGATGTGCTTTCCAAAATGTGTAATTATGTAAAATCATATCACCTGAAAGCAGTAAGTCAATATTTATTTTTCCACCTTTATCACAATCAGTTGTTCAAAGATCACTAAGCATCTGACAAGGATATCTTTTCATTTCCTCTCTGTATTGAGTTGTTTGTATATGTGAAATGAATAAACCACATCACAAAATAACAACAGGCAATTGCCCAAAGAGAGCACATCTGCTTCACAAAACAGTACATGTGGCCCATACATATGGGACCCCCTTCCCAGCTAATCCAGCAGGTAACAAATATTAAAGTGGTAAGATATGGTTTAATACGCCTTTTAAAAATTATACAAATTAGACACAAACCAACAGTGCCAACTGCCCCTTCTGGGCAGTTATCAGCAAAAAGAAATCCACAAGTAGGAGCACAGACTTGGAGGTACGCATATTCCTGAGCTATTGGCCGATCTTCTGCATTCACTTTCACATCTAGCAAGACTACTATGTTACAGGTAAAACATAAGATACTTTCACACTTCCATCCTTTTATTGAAAGAATTTATATAAGCTAATAGAAAGAAAGGAGCGAAATCCAGAACTTATGCTTCTCTAGTTAAATCACTGATGCAGTAAGTCTATTTCATCTTGAGTTGCAAATGAACACAAAATTCACCATGGCCATTTACATCTCTCTCAAGCCCTTCATTAAATAATCCCCTGCCTCCAAAATTACTGTAATGAGAAAAAAGGCACTAAAACACTTCAAACCATTTGCACTGTAAATACATGAAGGTAATATTATGCAGTACTTCCAACCAGGTGGAAAGAGATATCATCAAAAAAGCCAAACTGTCTGATATATATATATATATATATTGGTTTTCATATATATTTTTTTTCTTTTTTCATTTTTTTTTTTTGTGTGGAACAAGCAAGCAGAGTCAGTTCAAAACAGTTTATGGCTGCAGGTGACAATGCACAGGGCAGACATTCAGGCTGCTATCAGTACAAACTCTGACTTAAAACTAGGGCACAAGGGCTTACATACATTTATGACAGATACAAACTGATTTGGGAAGGGTCTGACGTGGCAAAGCAGCATCTGCGTAGAAGGAAGCTTTATTACAGCAGATGCAACTGTGTGTTAACTCAAAACCTGAAGCCCAACAGCCTCAACATACACCTGTTCAGCTCATTCCTCTCTTTCTTTGTGGTCCTTGACCACCTTTTAGGTCCTGCAAGGCCTGCTTCCACACTTGAAATCTCAATTAACTAAAGCCTGTATCAGCTTTTCTATTCTTTTTTTCACAGAACTGATATCAAATTAATGGATCTACAGTTACCTAAATAGTTCCATTTGATAGCATTTTTTCACTATTCTAGAAAGACATTCCATAGTGGTCTTCAATATTCCTGAAACTATGAGACATTAAAAATACCCATTTGTATAGCCTACCTCAATGAGCAGATGCTTTACATGGAATTCAGGTTGCTATTCCACTGCTATTTACTTATATATCAACCAGTGATGAAGCCAGCAAGCGTGCTAAAAATATTAGAATTACAGAAAAGTGAATTCTTTATGGGACCTTAATACCTTCCAACACTTTTGAAAAGACACCATCTCAAACTTTAAAGATTAATTTAGTGATCCTGCAGCTTACAAACAAGGAAGAAAGAAGCACTTGGGAAAGGTCACACCATATCCATCAGAAGCTACATACAGCCCCAAATTCTGCACAACAGTGACCAACAGCATGAGTCTAGGAACGACTGAAAACAGAGCACACACACAGGGATACCTCCTCAAAATTATTCTGCCAGCCTCTAGCTATTTGCAGTTCAGGGATTTTTTGAGCCTGACATAATGTCTTATTTATAAGACAACCTTCAAAGTATTTTTCCAGTTGTTTTTGAACCTGCAAAAAATTTCATTTCCCACAAGATCCTGTGGAGAAGTTCCATATTTAATTATAAGTTACATTAAAAAAATACCTTTGCTTCGAATTCACTGCCAGATAGTTTCATTCAATAAACCCTATTTCTTGCACTAGCAGAGACAATAATAATTTCTTATTTCTTGTATTAATCCTTACATGATTTCACAGAGAGCTATGGCATACTGTTCTCATCTGTCTGCTGTTGGAGACCTCCATTTTACTCTATTCATACCATCCTTAGCCATGTAAATTCTTCCATACTGATGACTGGCCTGCTGGCCTTTGCTGTATTTTTTCAATACTACTGTTTCCTTGTGGAGCTTCTGGGATCTGAAGTGCAAAATGTTACACAATGTGCCTGTGTCACTGATTTATATGGTGACACCATGATGTCTTTTCTGTTTTGTTCTCTATTCTTCTCCCAATTTCTGTAGTTCACTTACTTTCAACTAGAGAGGAATAACAATCATCTCAGATGATTTTAAATGTATAGGGACTGTTTACACACACACACACTCTCACACACACTATATTTCACTTAATCTTCATCTGCAGAGAATTTAACCTGTCATTTTTGTGGGGTTTTTTCTGCAACTCTCTGCAGTCCTCGGGCTACACGGAATTAGGGGGGAAATAAGATACACAGTTTTAAAAGTGAAGGTAACAACACATCAGATCATTCCAAGAGCTCTAGGTGATTCTCCAGCACTGAAATTCACAGAATCACAGAATGGTTGGGGTTGGAAAGGATCTCTGGAGGTCTAGTGTAACTCCCCGATAAATAAGATTCACCTAAAATGGGTTGCACACGAACTGGTCCAGGCACATCTTGAATATCTCCAGAGAAGGAGACTCAATCTCTCTAGGCAACAGTTCCAGTGTTCTGGCACCCTCAAAATAGTTTTTTCTCATATTCAGATGAAACTTCCTGTGTTTCAGTTTTTGTCTGTTGCTCCTTGTCTTGTCACTGGACACCACTTGAAAAGAGTCTGGCCCCATCCTCTTGTCATGTGCCCTTCAGATGATCATATGCACTGATGAGGTCCCCTCTCAGTTATCTCTTTTGCAGGCTAAACAGGCTCAACTCCCTCAGCCTTTCCTCATAAGAGATGCTCTCTTGATGCTCTTCACTGGACCTGCTCCATGTCTCTCTGTTACTGAGGAGCCCAGAACTGGACACAGCACTCCAGGTCAGGCCTCACCAGGGCTGAGTAGAGAGACAGGATCACCTCCCTTAACCTGCTGGCCATGCCCTTCCTAATGCAGCTCAGGATCCCATTGCCCTTCTTGGCCACAAGGGCACTGCTGGCTCATGGACAGTTTGTTGTCCACCAGCAGCCCCAGGCCCTTCTCCACAGAGCTGCTTCCCAGCAGGTCAGCCCCCAGCTGTACTGGTTCAGGGGTTATTCTTCCCCTGGTGCAGGTTCTTACACTTACCTTTATTGAATTTCATTAGGTTCCTCTCTGCCCAACTCTCAAGCTTGCCTACGTCATGCTGGATGGCAGAACAGCAGTCTGGGGTACTGGCCACTCCTCCCAGTTTGGTACTCTGTCCCTCCATCCAAGTCATTGATCAGCAAGTTCAAAAAGACCCAGTACTGAGCCCTGGGACACAATGCCAGGTACAGGCCCCTAACTAGATCCTGTGCCAGCAATCACAACCCTCTAAGCTCTGCCATCCTGCCAGTTCTCAATCCACCTCTCCATTTGCTCATCCAGCCTGCATTTCCTGAGCATAACTCTGAGGATGTTATGGGACACATGTCAAAAGCCATGCTGAAGTCAAGGCAGACATGTTTAAATCAAGACTGACAAGAGCTTTTGACAGCAGTTGTACTAAGAGATGCGCCTTAAATCAAACACTAACTAGCTCAAAACTTGCTTTGATGACTGCTCATGTTATTCAGAAAAGTTCACCCAATCACAAAGGGTTTCCCTGGTTTTGTAATCTATGAATTTTACTGGCTATGCTGGGCTTAGCCTTTCATATGCAATTACAAACTAGAAAGAGCCTAGCCCTCTATCTTTCAAGTTAGTAAGGAATTTGAGTTAGGGAAAGAAACAACAGCAAGTTTCCCTTCCTCAAATTTGTCCCAAACTTTACTGAAACTGGTTTTTTTTTTTTATTATGCTTGCTATTTCACATGTTTTAGAAGTTAAAAAATGAAGGAACTGTACTTGATGTTTCTTGGTAGTATTTTATCTCTACCATCTAAAAGCAAATAATGGCAAATATTATTTCATCTAGCAATTAAAATTATATATCTTTTAAAAACATGTTACAAGGAGAGGAGGAAATTGAATAATTTCAAAGTTTAGCTGTGCCCAGCTGTCAGAACTCAGATACAGAAAAACAGACTCAAGAAAAACACCTAAGGTGTCTTAAACACCTATACATACTCTCCTTGATAGGCTGTTCAAGAACTCTTTTACCTATTGTAATGTAAATTAGATAAGTTATTTCTAATGCCATTACGTGGACGTCATCTCTTCCTGACTTGTATCATAGGTGTACTATCACTTGTCACTAAAATATTATCTTGTCCATGTTATACTCTCCTTGGATTATGTACTGTGCTTTCCTTTCACGATTAAATGAATTCTAGTCACATGAAGTTACATTGCCAGTGTGGTTGTTCAATGCTTCAGTTTTCAAAAATGCATTACAGCAGCTTTTTATCACATAATACAACTTGCTCAGTGAGTTATTTCTGTAACAAAACAAACTATTTCAATAGTCCTTTTGACTGAAATAATTTCAATTTACAACCAGTCTGGGAGAGCGACAGACTTCACAAATAGTGCTTATGTTATTTTATTCTAGATACTTAGAAAAAGACATTGCCTATAGCTTCTGCCACCACCATAAATCATATACAATTGTGAGGTAAAATTATTACATCCCTCTGTAGCTTTTCTTTTAATTAAAAAGATGTCTTCCTAGGGTTTTTTTTAATTCATGCTAAAATTTAGACCATAAATACTCTTTTCCCCTACCAAGCAAGTTTGTAAAAACAGGTCTTTAATTCATACTCCCAGTTTTGCTTCCCGAAGGGGTTCTACTGTTCACTTCCTCAGGTTCCTATAGTCACTGCAGCAGTAGAAAATAATAGTATGTTAAAATACTTTAAAGTAGAAAAATTTGCAAATAGAAATCCCCAAAAGAACAAAAAACTCTTCTATTAATAAATGAACAGACAAAAGAAAATTATTAAGGTTCACATGAACTGACACATATAAACTATTCTGAAGTACAGGCACTAAACACAAATAATCACTAGGGGTTTTTTGTTGTTTTTTTTTAAACACAAAGATAACATGACCAAATCAAACACTTTAGAGACTTTAAAATGCTCTGTCTCTAGTTAAATGTTACTTTACCCAGAGATATTTATAAAGACCAATTTTCTTTGACAAGCTAAACTGTGCTTGTAAGGTAAAGGTATGAGAGCTGATGGTTTCAGATCACATTCCTACAAGTTAATTTAGTCATCTCATACTTGTAGGCAATTTTCCTCTAAGAGACTAGATTATTCTTCATGAAGATTTCTACTCCTCCTTCTTACTCTTCCTCCTCCTCCTTTTTTCATAATCAAATACAACTCAGAGAAATAAATTTGTCTGTGGGACAGAAAGAGGATATATAAAACCAAGAGTAAGGGAACACTTAATAAGGCATTATGAAATGAATAACAGAAGAAACGTAAAAGAAGGGGCAGACAGAACCATGTGGAGTTACACAAAAGAAATTTAAAGCAAGAGAGGCTGTAGACTCTTATTTGCATTAGAAAATTTACTTGTTGTCAATATTCTACCTGCAAATGTACATTAAGATGAATCAGAAGTAGGCATCTGGATTTAATCCAATTTAACCCAGTACACATGCATGTTACCATCCTTACTATTATCAATAGCAATTCTAGTATTTTACTGATTCTGCAAGATCTTTCCCTTCTCACCAGCTGTTACATTTCATGTTCCTGCCAACTCTTTTGCACCACTCATGTATTCAAACCAGGCAAGTAGATCCATATCTGGTGATGGGCCAAATCCACAATATCACCAAAGTGTCTTTCAAACTCTTTTCTTCAGAAGAGGGGAGGTGATCTTTATTTATTATCAAGGTCAGAAACAAAATATAAAGCAATTTTAAATCCTGTCATGCCAAATTCTATCTTCTACTGACTTTTGAAACATTAAACACACCTAGAAGAAAAAAAACAACCAACACTAACAAGGCTCCATTGTAAAGAAGTCAAGGGAAAAGTTCACTTTGGTATACTTCCTTGGGCATTGGAAAGGTGACAGTCAACACTGCAAAGAGAGTATCTTTTCCTGAATAGTACAAATCATATAGAATTGCTTGCTGGAACTATTGCACCCGTACCACTTCATTTATTCAGAAAAATCTAACTCAGATTACCTTCTACTACCAGTGAACTGTCAATACATAACATTTGGCTTTCCAAAACCTCCATTCTGCCAGCATTTTCCCAGCAGAAGGTTAACCAAGTGTCTTAAATAAAAATTTAATTGCTATAAATATCTGCAATTATGGCCTCTAGCCTTTACGACACAAAAATCAACAGAATTATATCATGGTATTAAATCATTCCCATTTTGAAATAGTTCTTCCACCTTGCCCCCTTTTAGTTTGTAGCAAGCTGATACACAATTCTCAGTGACACATTTTCTGTATATTGAAGCCCATGCATAAACTCAATCTAAGAACCCCATATTATCACAGGCTGTTTCCAGTCAACAGTACAAAAAGAAGTAAAGATAGTACGATCACTTTCACAATCCAAATCATCTGCAGCATATTCAGATATACTATGCTTTATAAACTCAGACAAGGAGTGTGTACTGTCAAAGGAAGGTCATCTGATTGACATTCCAGTAAAGGTTGAAAATTAGAATCAAAGAAAATGAAATTCTTCCCCATTTGCACCCTATTCTGACCCTCAAACATGATTTTTATTTAAAGAATTTTTAGTTCACAATTTTACACACACAAGGGCTTGGTGTGCAAGAAAGGACAACAATGGGATACAAAGAATTTCCTTGAGGCTGGAATAGACCTTTAATACAACTCTTGTTTTGAAACAAGCTTTGGCAAGGCTCAATATGCCTTTGACGTTCTTCAAGAAAATTACTCAAATTAGACAAAAATTAAGCTGTTTCAGAAAAAAAAAATCTTCTAAGTGCTCAGAAGAGCCATCTTCCTATACAACACCCAGAAATGCCAAAGATGCCACTTCTCTGATGAGCTGAGAGTAAACAATAGGCAAGAGAACATAGAACAGATGAGGAATCAACAAGCGAGTTGGACAGGTACAAAAATATGAGGCAGGGGAAGGGTCAAGAGAAAGCCTAGACTAGAAGTTGGCTGTAGGAACTAGGAATTCTTGAGCGATAGGATGAGACCAAGGAAAGAAGCTCAATATTAATAGGTGTGACTAAAGCACACTAAAACCAAAAGCATTAAAAGAAGAGCACGACAAGGAGAGCCCAAGCCATCAACACCAGATTTGAGGAGACATTTCAGGATCACAGATGGAATAAGAAGAAAGGAATAGTTGTAAATGAGATTAAGGAACAAACAGGCACTCCATACCCTTCTACTGTCTACTGTCTACTTCACAGCCCTTCTTTCACTCCAAAATTGATGCTTAGAAACAGCACTGCTTGCAAATGAATTTCTGAGACTATTGCTAGAATAGATCTCTCTGTCTCTTCTGATGGTGGTTCACGTGCAAGCTGATCACAACATTTTTTTGGAACGTATCAATGACAAAGGAAACATTCCTATCACAGTTATTTTGTTTCTTAACAGATATTAGGAATAAATGCATACTTATGAGAAACAGAACAGCAAATGCAGTCTAGTTTCTACAATTAAACCAATCTGCTACATCTGATGTCTTATCTTTACCATAAACAAAAAATTCTAGTTTTACAGAACTTCGTAGAATTTCTGTTTCTATTTTATTTCTTTCTCTAATGTAAGCTGCTGAGAGATGCAACAAAAACATTACAATTAAAACTAACACAGCTCATCCAAATCAATCAACATCTTTTAGTATTACCATAGAAGTGATACCTAATAATGTCATTATTGGAAAAGAACCAGTATTTTATCAGCAAGCAAAAGAATGTCTCTGCTCTAAAAAGTTTACAGTCTAATTCATGTGATTTAACAGTGGTCAGAATTTAACAAGTGTAAAAAGGAAACCAAAAGAAAAAAAAAAATCAATCAAAAGCAATATGCAACAATAAGGAAAATAAAAAAGTTTAAAAAAATTCAAAATAGGGAATGGCACAAAATAAAAAGCAGTAAAAGTAGGAGAAAGTGAACAAGAACGTAGTGGCAATAACACACTGAACTTTGGAAATGAATACTGGAATAAGAAATGCACAATCTGAGTACAAGAGTCAGAGTAATTCAGTTTTGGTTAGGGGACTTCAGCAGCAGAAATGTCAGAGATGATGTCGCAGAAACACAGATGACCAAGATGAGGCCTTGTCAAACAGAACAGTTTTACGGGCATTATAAAAACAAAGCACATTATTAAACAAGAGAAACAGTGAGTCAGGTGTGTAGACATTTTTACCTAGGTCTCAAGCCTACAAATTCAAGTAGCAGACATGACAACAGCAATACAGAAATAAGGACAAATTGCTCCACATTTAAGCTTACTGATTTGTGATTTCATAACCAAAACATACTTCAACACAATTCAGCAGAAATACCATCAATATAAAGTAGCAGCAAAAGATTAAGACCCAGTTTTACAGAAGGATATGGGTCAGAAAACTTTTTAAATCCAGAAATCTGGAGCTTCACAAATAAATGACTGCACTCAAGATGTGAAAAATTAAAAGAATGGGAAAAAGCTTATGATATTGATTTTAATAGGAACAAAATTTAACCCCTTTAGTCTGTGAATCTTACTCTATTCAATTCTAAATCATAGAGAATACAAATTTCTCTGAAATACTGAAACCTTTCAGATTTTTTTTATTACTTACCAGTAGTTATACAGTACTACCACTGACACACAGTTCAAAGATATCAGAATGTTAAAATGAAGACATGTTATCCTACATTTATATGCATTCAAATCATGGAGTCACATTATACTTCCACACTTCATAGTTTTGTTTATATTTTAGATAAAACTTAGGAGGGAAAAAGGCACAGATATGAAAGCATATATAAGGAGAAAAGACTACCTATTACAGGAAAACACATTTATCAAGAAAATGTAATTAATACTTAAAATCTGGCACTTCTTATTTTTAGTTCAGACAAAAAAAAAAAGACAGCTTGGCTTGTCTGATTAGAAAAAAAAAAAAAGATGAATTTCTGCAATGTTAGGAACAGTTCAGGAAGAAGCACTGAGCAGATGGAGAACCAACTTTCACTGATGCCAAGTCCTGTGATTTCAATGCAAATCTTTATTGTGGAAGGTTTTTTTTCTGTTTGTTTGGGAGAAGAAAAAGAGTATGGGAGAGACTACATTTTTGTTGATTTCAGATACCTACAGGTACATAAGCCAGAAGTATCTCTTAGGCCTGTTAACAAGTCCAAAGTTGCAGAATGCCCTGCTGCAAATAAAACATGTGCAAGTGGAAACGAGACCACTTGGATACAAAGACTACACAGATGGGAAATGTTATCCACCAGAGGACCATCAAAAAGGAAATGAAAGTTCTGATGTGCTGAAATGGGGCTAAAAGGGGAAGCAGGATAGGAAAGCATGTCATGGAAACTCAGAGAATGTTTAGGGAATGAGGTACTGAAAAACAGAGAACATGAAGATGCAAGTAAAGCACATGCCCATACCTATTTATCTCAGGAGCACATAAACTAGCAATATTTAAGTGACCTGTTACCAATCCTCAGTACAACAATGTAATCACCTTTCAAGACCAACAACCTGGCACCTGTGTCTTAAAGCTGATGATAGTGGTAAGAAGTAACCAATAACGCTATGTTCTACACAGAGCTCATGTCACTTGGGGTACAGCAAGAACATGGAAGTTTTGCATCAGTTGAATTTCTGGCCAAATAAGTAGATGAGTAGTCAAGCAACTACCACTGAAAAGTGGGGGTCTGATATATACAGTAATCCAAATAACCAATGAGTTAGACATTTCTGTAAAGAAAACTGATTGTCAGCTATTCTCTATAATTTTAAAACTCAAAGGATTCTTTTTCAGCACTTGAACCATGCCCTATTACTACCATTCTTTTTGCTTGAGCAGAATTATCATTAAAAACAGAAAACTGATTTACTCTTCCTTCAACTTTTTTTTTTTTTTGAAAAAACTTGGAAAAGTCTCTACTTAAGATAGAAAAGTTGAAGGAAAACCCATTTCTAATGCAAGCCTTGCTCCACAAATTTATCTGTTCAGGTTTTCCAAGACGGTCAAAGGCCTTCTGTGTACTTCTAATTCTCAAGCATGTATTGATCATGCAAATGACAAAAATGCAGCAATGTCTTGCAATAGACACATCAAAATTAAATAGAGAGCCAAAATAAAGAGGTTAAAAAACCAGAACACTGTTTAGGGAAGGGAATGTAACTGTTACCTCATAATTCTTATATCTGTTGTTCATTACTATTATGCTCCAGTGACTGTTCTTTTGAGTTTTATTCCACATTTTTTATTGTATTCAACTGCTAGGTACCTACAGAATTATACGTATTATTATTAGAAATTATGTGTATTCCTACAATGTCAAAACCATTCTGCCAGTTTTGTTTGAACTGCACAGCATTTCTCCATCTTAACCTTTAAGGCACCAGAATTATTCATCCATGGCCTAAAAAACCAAATGGGAAAAAATTCATGTCCAAAAAGATATTTTTTCATCTTGATAATCATATCTTGCAGTCTGCATATTGTTATTGAGGCATGTATATTGGCAATTTTTGGCTGCTGTACTGCTAATGCCTACCACATTTAGAGAAAAGTGATCAAGTGCCCAGATACCTTTTGATCAGCTCTATAACGATATCTTTAAAATATATTTTTAAATATAAAGAATCCATTCACAGACAAAAATCTGGTGAACAGCTTAAGTCTACTGTAGGTCACTTAAACCTCATCTGTCAAAAAATGAGGGCAGCTCTTCAAACATGGCAAGATTCTGCTAGCAAAGTAAGGCTATCCTATCACTTCCACTTCTCTTGCTCTTTATGCTTCAACAGCATTTTTACTAAATTGATTCGCGACACATTCCCTGAGGGCTTCACAATGGACTTGTATTTTATACCAGCTAGACAAAAGCAAGTTTGCTATATTCAAGACAATTAAAAATAAATAAATTATAAAATGCTAAAAAAAAGAAACATACTTAAAAACTTAAGCTGAACCAAGGACACCTATTTTACACAGAAATATAATAAGCCCTAACAAAGAAGCTCCATCAGGCCAGTGACATCAGCTATTACCAAAGCCACCTGGCAGTTCTTACTCAAGACTATTTTCAGCTGCTTTTCTAACTATTCAGTATGAAATTTTCCAGGGCTGTTGTCTGCTTTAGGTAGCTTTTCCTTATCCTCCTCTTACCGCCACCTTGAAAAGGAACCCAGAGAATGACTTGAACATTTTTCTACGTGAAAGCACTTGAGAAACTGTAACTACTTTCCTGCCTGAATCAGTAACTTGAAGTCAGACTGCACAATTATGTATGAAGGAGGTACACTCTGCTCATTTTGCAAAAAATCTAACCTGACTTAGCCAAGCTACAAGCTTCTAGAAATCAGAGTTTGTACCTCATTTTTGCAAGATCTGCTGAAGCTTAACAACCAATCATCACATCTACGTCCTCAGTGGTCTTCTGCATGTCGTCCCAATGTGCAAGGCACCTGAACTAAGCTTCCTCTTACTTCCTGTTTTGAGTGAAGAGTCAGATTTTCCACAGTAGGAGAAGTCTGCATTTAATAAGCGTTAGGTAAAACACTGAACACAAAGTGTCGTCTTGCATATTTCTGCAGCGTCACCTATGGAGATATCCCTAACACAGTTGAAAACAATGGCCTGTCACTTTATATTGTTGGGTAACTTGAGTAGGATTTAGGGTATACTGGCAGAGAATGCGGAGAGAAGATGGAAAAAACAGTTTATAATGGAGACCAGAACTGGAAGCTTGAAAGAATGAACTGGGATTGACTAGACAAGGAAAGAAACTAAGAGGAACATAAGAAGATGTGGCAGTGAATTAAACCAAATCAGCAATGCTGAGCAGAACAAGTAAGACTTGGGGGTCACTAGGACTGGAAAGAATGAGGGACAGATATTCTGTCTCTGACAGAATCTGAAAGAGTTGGATTTTAATAAATATATGTGGAAGGGAGTTGGCTCACAACAAAAGACTGAAAAAAGACCCACCAACAGGGTTCAGAAACACAGACAAGAATCAGAAACAACAGAAGGAAGGAAGAGTGAGAAGAATTAGTAGGCAGGCAAAGGCTGACAGCAGAGAAACAACATGTAGTCAAGAGATGGTCAGGGACTAGTCAGGCCTAACTATTTGATTGAAAAGACAGAATCAGTGCTGCATTAGAGATTGTCTTAAGGCAGGGAAAGCTGGAACTGTAAGTGAAAACCTAAAAACCCAGTGTTTGTCTTCAGAAGCTATTGAAAGATGTAAAATAAAATACCCTAAAGTTTTCACATTCTCTTCAAGTATCTGCAAACTCCTTTCTCCTCCTCAGACTTCCATTTTCCACCTTCCTCTGCTAATGATAAAAATGTAGTGTAACAATGCATAACTTTGTTCCTTTCTTACCTCAAGCAACAGTAATGTTTATGTATTACATTTAAAAGCTCTAATCCTCCTAATTAACAACATGACATCCATATCACAGAATATCTCATTTTGCTATTTTAGGTTGATTTTAAGTAAAGAATTACACATAGAAGCACGTTTACATGATATTAAACAAATAAGTACCAAGGACTTTTAATTCCTTGGACATCAGGAATTCCTCCATTTAATTTTGTCTACTAGTATTAATTCTGTCTTTATTACATTATCCCAAATGATTTTTTCTATGCTATCTCATTCAATTAACAGCATATTTTCTGGGATAAACCAAGTTTTCTCTTTAAGGATGACACTTTAAGACCCTGCATTCAATATTAGGGAACCTAACCATTACATAGGAGATCAGGTTTTTAATCTGAGCTTTTGCCAAAGAATTCTTAACTGGTTGTATTAATTGCATAGTTGTGTATTAATAGTAAACTACAAGACTTTTAAGACTTTTTTAAGCTTTTGTATTAATGAAAAATGGAGATTTACCTCCATTCCCTCTCCTGTACTCCCTAACTCCTTGTTGCAATTAAATTGGATTAATTTTGCAACTTCAGAATGCTAAACGGCAATATACTAACAACAGCAATTATCAAATAAAGCAGATGTGCAAGCTTCTTCTCAGACCACTACAAATAAATACGACTGTATTCTCAGTTTTCACACATCAGCCAAAGAAACTAAAGAACAAAGAATACTGCTGACATATACTGCTTTTTTACGTGACTCCAAGAAATCTGCATTATTGTTTAGAAGGTACTTTTTTCTTCCTCCAGAAGAAAGTACTTTATTCCCTTTTTGTTTCTTATTGATTTATATCACTGTAGAGAACAGTAACAAAATATATGCTAAAATAAAGCACTCTCTAAATCAAAGATTTAGAATTATTAAATAGTATGAATATATGAATACTACCTTCCAATATTATCATTTGAGGCATTAAGAGAATCTAAAGAGTAAAATAAATGGGGAGATAATAACTGTGTTGAAGTATAACTCATGAAAAATACAAATTAGCAAAGGTAAATACTATTTTGTTATATTCTCATTTCCACAGTACTATTCTTCAGAACATTTTAAAGACATTCTGAAGGCTAATTGCAGAGTTACTGAAGTCATTAAAAAGCTGAACCATGGAAACATGGTACCTCAGGACACGTCTCTTGATTTCAAGTTTTGAATTACTATATCTACTTTGCTCCCCAGACTCTGTTACATACACAGTTCTGAGGTCCATACTATGTGCCTTGACTCCAGCATTGTTTGCCATGCAACACACCACTCAGAGAGGTCAATACACATTTCACGATCCTGGGATTAAAACCTGACAGCTTAGGCCCAACTTGCAATGTTCATGTGAAACAGAACTTCAGAAATTGGTTCTTGGACCAAGAAAAGAATCTCTGGTCTTTATTTCTTTATTGTAGCTAACTTCTACCTTACCCCCCCAAGCTGTGACTGAAAAACCCAATTATTTAGATTTGGGAAACTGCAGAATTTCCAAGGTACTAAAAAAACTGCTGTAATACATTATTTACAGCTTTTTACTGAATAGTATTCCAACACAATGGCACATCAAGAGTTTCTAAAATAATTTTAGGTAACTGTTTTTAGCGCAACCACCCTATACTATAAATGTATGGCTGAAAAACCCCAGGATCTAATATAGACTGTCCCTCCTCCTCCTCCTTTATCATCTTCTCTAAACAGAGGAAAACAACTGATTGTTATTTTCATGGAGCGTAACACTTGCTACTCATGCACACATCTCTACAGTGCTGATCACAAACTTGTTGAAACAACCAAGAGCAAGCAGCTGTCCGAGTATTTGCTGTGTTTAGTCATACCAGCAACCTTTTTTTGTTTCCTGGAAAGCAACCCAATAACCAAGATCAGCAAGAACAAGCTCAATGTTACTGGATGATGCACATACTCAGACCCCTCTTTTCACAAGAAGGATATAAATGCACTAGCCAGCAGCTCTCTTATACTCCCCATCTGTCACAGCTCAGTGCAGCCTGTATGCTAGGAGGCTGCAGCTGTGGAGAGTTTCAACACTCTTAAATACATAAATGGCAGACTAACTGAAGCAGATAGGAATGCTATTCTAGGGTGGCGGTTCATCATCAGAGACAACAGCCAGAAAAGTAGTCATGTCTCAAAATGCAAAATTAAAAAACCCTACAGATTGGAAAATGCTTACCTGCTGAGCTAAGCAAAACACTGAAGTCTGTTCCTCTCTGTGACTCCCCACATTCACTCTGTCCCTCTTTTTCTGTATCCTCATAGCGGCTCCAGTTAGAAAATACCTTTCTTCTTGAATAGCATTTCACTTCTTCCTTCTCTTCTTCATGTCGTGATTCAGTATCATCATCCTCCTCTACCTGTGACATTTAAATGGACAGCTAAGCCATTGCAACTTAATAGCATTTTGTTCTGTATTTAAACAATCATCCATACAAACAACTCCAACAACAGAAATAAAACCCATCATAAAACCCACAGAAAGACAAATCCATCTGGATCCCCACCAACATTTTAGGTGGTACTATCTTTGTGTCTGAATGTAATTCATCAAGAGTGTAACTAAAATGCACCGAGGGAAGCTGCAGCTCTTACAAGGGGTCAAGCATTGACACTGATACAAGTTCCACTACTTTCCCTCCTATTCTGAAAATTTATAATGAATAGTTTCCTTCCTAAAACTGAAAGCAATGGATACGGAGTGGAACTAAGAACTGAAACCAAGTATCTCTGTCCAAATGTTGCAGTGATACATATGATAACTGAATAAAACTATATTTGTAGAGTGGAACAGGAGAAGATAAATTCTGCAGAAAAACATTTTGAAAATGGTGATTTATGTAAGAATTTCTATTATAAGCAACTATAGAGTCTTAAATCAAGTAATATGGAATAATTAATCAAATTTAATCTCCTTCATGAAAGCCATTTTATGGAAATAGACATGAAAAAATTAAATAGACTGCTAGCAGTCGATCTACTAATTTTAACCTCTTAAAAAGTCCTAGGGTCAAAAGTAGAATTCATTGCAGAGTCAACTTAAGATACAAGCAAAATAGGCATCTGCCACAAGTACTCAACAGCTGTGGAAAACTCTTCTGTCTTGAATTCTCTACAAATGCAGCTCTCCCAGAGCTTGGGGTTTAGCTGGAATGACTGTTGCTACACAAACAAAAAGACTTGCTTCCTGGAGGAAAGAGGACTCAAGGCAAGAAATTAAATCTGTCACAATTACACAAATGCACTCCCACGTGTCAAACAGCTGACAAAAAGGAAAATATTCTGTGCATTCTCACTGGTTCTGTGCAATTTTTTAGGTAAATTCTCTTTTCTTTGTATTCATCAGATAAATAAACTAAAATGGTTGTTGTAGGTAAACGGTTATATGAGCAAGTGGATGAAGCGACAACTACATTACTGGAAACTGAGACAGAGCTATAGCTTCCACACAACAAAGGCCAAATCCACTTCTATCAAGATAAAAATAAACTTATTTCTTCTCTATTCTTCTCCTAAAAATTTAATGATTTGCTATAATCCAGCAAACCTAGTGAAATTCAGTGCCCAAATTAACTTGGACCTGAAACAATTCACAAGTCAAAGCAGGAGCAGTGCTACAGAGATAGATCAGTTTTGTACTTTATTTTTAAGAAAAGATCAGAATAATCTTAAGAAACGATGACATTATAGATAATTACTTATTATAGACCTGTTTGAAGAATTCACTCCTTTCAACAGTAAAAATAAAAACCCAGGAGTCGCACTTTCTTAGTTCAACATGCTTCGAGTAAACTAATATGGATACAAATGTTTTCTCTTAAACAAGACTAAATTCTTTTTCACGTTCTGTTATTAGCTATGCTATACAGTGCACCTCAAGGAAATTTCACTTCTTAGAAGTAAAATAGCTAACTTCAAGAAACACACCACAAATTCTCAGGAGCAGAAGTTGTGCAGCCTGGTCCCCCAGGTACTGTCCTGAGGCTTACTGTTAAAACAAGTAAACTTCAAATACAAACCTGCTTCCATTTCCACTAAATATTTAATGGAAAATCTTACGTGATGCACCACCAAGCTACAAAATAGAACTGCAAATAATCACAATTGAATGATCAATTCAAATTCAATGAACTTAAAGATGTGTTAAAATTTTCAAATACATTAAAAAACTGATCAGTGAAACTTCTGAAAATAGTTTGCTTCTACCATCTCACATGAGACAGTTACCAAGTAACAAACCCAGACACTCAGAAACATATACCTTAACCACCTTTCTCTTAGCTGACTATTCAGCTACACCATACGCTACTACCATTGTCACCCCACCGTGCTGAAAATGAGTCTTAATCAAACATCTGTCCTATGTGTAATGAAATAAAGAAACTGCCCTCTTGCCACATCATCAAATAACAAAAGATACAAGCTGAAACAAATTCTAGAATCCAACTCAGACATAACCTTTAAAAAAGTATTACTCACATAAGTAGAAAACCTTAGGCCTTTAAATAGTATTGAACTACATCTACATATTATTGCTCAGTGTTCTAAAACACCAGGATACCACAGGAGGTATAGCATCTATCTGCTGTGCCTCAGTTCCAGATAGTAATAAATGCATCACCATTTGCACATTTCACTGAAATTTTCGAAGTGGGGAAAGTATGCAAAAACCCAGTTGAACAAAACCAGGAAACCTTCAGACTATTTTTCATATCAGAAGAACAAAAAAAAAAAAAAAAAAAAAAAGAAAAAGAAAAAAAAAAAAATTGTGCAATATTCTGCCTAAAAGAAAAAAAAAAGAAAAAAAAAAAGAAAATTGTGCAATATTCTGCCTAAGCACTAAAGAACTCAAACAACAGGGGCCAAGCTCCCCTGCAGAGGAACTTGCACAATTTGTGGTCTTCTGCCAAGCAATGCCTTTTTATACTTTATGAGAGCCTGTGACTGCACTTTTCTTCTAAAGGAAAGCAAAGTGCATAGCACAAATGACCACAATTTACAGTCTAACAGAGCAAAAGAATACTTTAATACACTAATTTTACATACAGGGTTGGGAACAGTATGGTATTGAGAAAATACGGGAAAATGGGCTTTTTGTTTGACTTTTCTTACAGATGAGAACACGTTGATGCACGTGGTTCAGGAATGAAGGTGTTTAAATGTAGTAAACATTGTTCTGAACTAGTAGTTTCCCCTGGGGTCATCCTTCTGCACTTCCCTGGAACTCAGAGTGGTTTGGATCAAACCAAGGCTGAAGTACACAATGGAGAAAGTGCAACAGTGACCTCTTGCATCCCGCTTCAATTACTCAACCACTCTTCACTGTAAGTGCAATCAGTCCTAGCACGTTAAGCACACGTGTCCAAGCACTTAACAAGAACTGTTGAGCTCACAGCCCTTTAACAAAACTCAAAGTGCATTAAAAGTCAGAGCTTCCATTAAGACTTTCTAAAAATGTCCTTATTACCCTTAGGAAGCCACAGGAGCTAGAGCTTATAGCCTTCTTCCCGTTCAATTCTGGTAACACATCTGGTAAGAAAAATTTAAAGCTCTTCATCTTTGTCAGTACTTAGAATATCCTACCGTAACAGAAACATCAGATGTTCAGCTTACCTTTCTTCAGGCCAGCTGCTGTTCCCTAATATGTAGGTGTCATGCATTATTAGATTTCCGTTCTTGTTTATTTTGTTTCTCTTCCCAAGAATGTCACTTTACAGTATGCATGTAAACATAATTTGAGCTTTTCTGTTAATCTCTTAGAAAGAGCATAGCTATTTGTCTTCTTCATTTCTGCCCCAAATTATTTTTAGAAACTCTTCAAAGTTATATTGATCGAGTGCTACTTTTCCCCTTTGTTACTTAATCTCTGTATTACTGCTTTGAATGTTACATCTACAATGTATTCACATTTCCTCAATCTTTTCCATTCTTTATTAGGGACACTCACCTACAATACCCCAGACATCATATATATCCACTCAGAGTCACAATTAACAGTTAGTCACTGCCATATGGGGACACCTACATGTTCATGGACAGTCATAACCACTGTCTGCTCCCTACATTTGCTGCTCTCACAACAAACAACAGCATACACCAATTCCTTGAATAAACTTCTGTCTTGATTCCCTCTTCCCATCCTGGAAACTGCTGTACAGCTGTGGTCAAGTGCAAGGACATTCAAGCTTACCTAGATGTCTCAATACCATTTTCTCTTCTCATCAGGCAAAAAGGCTAGCAAGACAAAATGAAAACATTCTCTGGGTTGAATCTGATCCGGACTATCAGCTGCATCATGAATGAGCACATATCTTTTTTCTCATTCATATTTAAAATACTAAGGTGTATGTGCAGAGACTTATTTATCTTTTGTTCTTCATCCTAACTTTGGCAGCATCTGTTAAGGTCAAATTTTCACAGATGGAACTTCTAAGTCAAAGGGTCCAAAAAATGTACATAATTAAGCAACAAGGCTGTTCACGACCTCTACACTTGAAATTGTTTCACAGAATAGAAGTCTGTATATGGAGGCTTGTATGCATGTAAATTAGTATGGCAGCTTGGCTGGTATTGACTTCTTAGTGGTTCCTCTGGGCAGACAAAGTGGAAATGTTAAAGACTGTTACTCTTTAATGTTAGAGACACTCTTTAATGACTTAAATTTCTCTTGGAAAGACACACTTGCTTTTAATTTAATGGTTCAAGTTATTGGTGGTGTAACCAAACAGGAGCAATAGGATTACACCAGGAATTATCTTAGCACATTACAGATACAACACAATCTCGAAAAGATTTCCTTTTTTAGCAACAGTGCTCATTAAATGCTCATTAAATTTATTTACATTTAAATCCAAAAAGGTACAGGAGAATCCCCTGACAGCTTAATGCATTACTATGATTGATAGGCTAATACGTCATGATAGTTAATAGTATGAAAATCTCCAAAAGTTTTCTTAGTTTACACATTTAACTAATTACAACCCTGATATATATGTCCCTCTTCTTGTAAGTAATTACTCAACAAAGGAATACATCATCTGGTTTATTGTGGTGGAAATTTAATGGACTCTATAAATAATGAACTGTATTATTAAAAAAAACCAGACTATATTCAGAACTATGGCAAATGGAAGCAGAATTGCATTTTTAAATGGATTTCATAGATTAATGTTATTCTTTTACAAAAGACAAAATACTAGTGCAATTTTATCAATATTGATGCAAGTTTGTAGATGTTTAGAATCAAGATGTCCTTACTCACAAGAAACAATATAGAACACTATCTTCATGGTGCTACCTAGAGAAACATGAAATTCAATGAAAGATTTTGAAATGCAACTCACAATAGCAACAAACAGGAATTCAGGTTTAAAAACAAAAATAATTTAAAAATACTAATAGTAAATTAACAAGTTAAACGTATCTGGCAGTATACTGTATACAACTCCTCTATCTGGTAAAATCCCACAAAGCATGCCAACACATTGTTCTGTCTACCTAGGAATATCAATTATAAATTTCTGTACTGAGAAAAATTAGCAAATTAGAACAATATAAAAGGGAGAGTATGAAGTAAGACCAGAATAGAATCTCTCAAATTATTCTTATTTAGTTCTCTTAATCTAGATTTTTGAAAAATCAATGAAAGATAAAATTTCAAAATTTCCCTGAAAAACAAGATTTTCCCAAAGCAGTGATACCATAAGATACTGCTTCACTTCTTTTAGAGACAGGAAGGAATATTTTGTAATAACACTCAGAATCACCTGCCAAAACCTGAGCTGTTAGCTAGTCTGTAGTGAATTGTTTTCAAGAGACACCATATTCATGAGTCTAACCATAATGATGACGAAAAAGTAAATATAATAATCTTGTCCACCAATTATTTTGCTTCAAAGTTCTTGCTTACTAGAACTGAGTAAAACTTCAAATGAAAAAGGCTGTTGTTTCATTACTGTGCAACTGGACCAAAACACCACCTCCTAAAATATTCTTTGCACTCTTTAAAGTTTTAACATGATCAAGCACCAGTGCTACAAGGTGTACTTCATCTTTCTCACAAATCATTATTAACATGGCTGTAGCCATGTTCTGTACGAATTGTATACCTCACTGAATTGGAATGAAAATTTCTATTAGGAGCTAAATCTCTTCCTTAGATTTGCTGAGAGAGGGGGGGAAAAAAAAGCCCCACAGGCAAACAGCTTGGTTATATTGTTTGCAACTACTGACTTAAATGGCAGACCACCTTCTCTTTCACAGACCTAGAAAAGAATCCATAAATCCTGATGCTCACTCTTCACTGCCTTCTCAGAAATACCTCTGTGACCTGCTAGTACATTATGAGCTGCACGGTCCTTCAAATGAGAGCCTTACAGGGGCAAAATGAACCAATGTAATACACACTGCTCAAGTTTTGTACCGTGGCTTTCAGAGACTCAGTTTGAAAACTGTTGACTTGTAGATAAATTAAACTTAATAACCATGCACTGTAGGTTACCAAGACTTTGTTCTTGGTGAAGCCTGCCAAGCAATTATTTACTTCAGAAATTGCGTATTTCAGGGTGCTGCTCATTAGATACAGGATTTTACAAACTACAAAGCCACTAGCTAAAATTTCACTCTACTGATTTAGATGAAAACTCCAAACTGAAGGATACTTACTTGATGGGGTATGTTGTGAGAACAGTATAATTAAAAATTCAGCACTCATTCTGCAGTAATTGGAAAATTTGGTAGAGTATCAACAAGTTGCATTAACTGCAGAAGTAGCCCTTTGCCTCCCTTCCCCATGGCTGTCCCATGCTGCGAACAAAGAGTCTGTAAGAAGTTTTTCCAGCTGCTGTCTATAGATAACGAGACTTTTGATTTTCTAAACTTGCCAAGCTAATACATTTCCACCAACAGAAAATCCACTGAAATTTTTTCTTTAATTCAGTGGAAATGATTTCATGAAAGTTACTGGCAACTACATAAACTCATCAAGCAATTTATACAAAATTGTTACATGGACTTGCACAAAACCTGGCAGCTCTTCTACCTTCAAATTGTCTGTAACTATGAAAAGCTGATTTTTTGTCTTAAAAACATCAGTCAAAAATATAAGTGCAAACATAAAATAGGAGCCTCTGTCTTGACAGAAATAACAGGTTTCATGAAAACCTTCAAAGTAAGTATATTGCCATAAAGGTTATAGCATTTTCAGTAAGATTACTGATTGTTCCTATGTATAGGCTGTACTTGGCAAAAACCAGAAGGTTTATATATTGCATACATATGGATCCACATATGCGAATGTTGCATGTCTTATTCTAAAAGCAAGTTACATTTAGTATTCTGGATCAGTTAAGGAAATCTTCTGGAGAAAGAGTATTGTTTTTACCAAATCTGCTGTTCCTAAAAAGAAGTTTCCTAAGATGCATTAGAGACTCGACTATATTCTGAAACTGGTTCAATTCTTATGTGTTAATGCACCAGTATTACAGAGTAATACAAACTGAAAGGGAGTGCAAGAGGTCATCTTGTCCGACTGCCTCCTCAAAAGAAGGTCATAACTGAAATTAGATAGCTTGGGGCTTTGTTCACTCAGGGCTTGAAAAACTCCAATAGTCTATTTAATCCTTAGTATTTAATTTTGCTGTTTTATTCTAGCACTTCTAAAATTGCAAAAGTAGTTGTATTAACAGCTTTAACAATAACTTGTAAAGAACACACATGAAGAGTTCTGTAACATCAAGAAGACCAAATTTATTGAGGGGAAACATTCACCTCAACAGCAAAATAAGAGATGTTTTAAAAGATACTGCTATTTTACTAGTCTTCATAAGTCACTGGATAAGACTGCCTCTCTCAATAAACATATCTGTTATAAACTTATACATATTGAGAAGCTTTGTACTTCTGCAACCGTATCAATGATGAAGTAAAAGCGTGACTAATTATGTAAAAAGCTCAGTAAAAGCATCCATCTGCAGAAAAGAGAAAAATTTGATCCTAACTCACAGAGGTTATTTCATAAACTTGGAATGAAGTCTGCTCAAAAGAACAAGGTTTAGAGAAGACATCAGTTATATTGACAAGTCTAATGTTTATTTAACAACCCCTGCATGCACACAACTTTAGAACAAAGTCAACAAAAATCCAGCAACTGTACCAAGATCAAAAACAACACGTTGAAGAAGCTTCAGGGTTTCCCATGCAAGGAGAAGTATGTGATGAAGTTTTTCAACAGATCCATTTTTTGTCACAATGAAAATAGAAAAAAATAAACAAACAAACCTCCCAAAACAACCTCTCAAAAGATTTCTGCTATGCTATATTACACATGAAAGGAAACCTCCAAAGTTTACATTTTAATAACAACAAAACTATCCCCTAACTTTAAATTAAAAAATATTTGAAAATAGTAACAAGTTAAAAGTTTAGGGCTTTTAAAAATGCATCTATTTTGTAAAAAAGAAAGCACATAGGAGCACAACATTCTTCTATGGATTTCAAAACATGGAAATAGCTCAGTGATATTCACCCACACTGTTCTATTTTCAACTGTCACAGCATTAAAGAAGAAAAAATCTCAAAGACAATAAACAGAACAGGATTGTTTGAAACTGTATCCCTAAACTAAGAGAAACTTAATCAGTAGTTTTCTTTTCTTTTCTACTGTTAACCTTCTGCCAGCTTCAGTTCCTTTGTCAGCTCACAGCAGAATCAGACGAGCACAAGTAACGGTTAGATAGGCTGGAAGCATGCCATGAAACATGGGGACTGGCAAGCAGGTCCTTCCTTTATATCTGGCAGCAATTATCTGCTAGATTGGCTAAGTGTACTCATAAGCCATATCCTTGGTTTGATTTCCTGCAATGTTAAACTCATTTTTCTAAAGTAAGTTCTGTTCTCTCTTTCCATTAAAGACTTAGAGACACTCCATTACTATTCCTTTTCACATAATACATGTGGACACAGAGGTGACATCTGTCAAAATCATACAGTTTTAAAAAAACCCTTTGCTACAAATATTTATGTTGATTGATAAAATTTTTAACATAAACGTCAGAACATTTGCCTTTTGTGACTGCTTTTAGATCCCTTTTTCAGTTAAGGTTTTAAAGTAGCCATTCAGATGTGTAAGACATCATTTTAGAGGTTCTATATACAAGTACTGGTGTTTGGTTCACGGTGGGAAATTCTATCTTGAATTTAAATTAAAACCACCAACATCTGCCACTTTTTCAGATCAACCACCACAAAATAATAGCATATTATAAACATTCAAATATTCACATAATGAAAATAAAAGCTGCAAAAGGAGACACTCTACCAATGTGAAACCCTATAAAGGTCCTGTATAAGAAATTCCAGCCTACAGCATTTTGTTTTCCTCACCCCTTTCACTCTAGCCACAACATTGTCAGTAGCATAGCTGCTACATTTTTCATCTTTCAATACTAATATATTGCCATTTCATAAATATAATTTCACATGCTACCAAAAAACCTCACATCTCTATTACCCCTCTATCAACAAACTAGGAGGTGCAGACATTATGCGTTTTTTAAATTGAATTGCATTATTACATTTATAGCAGGACATGTTGAAGCACTAAAACCTGAGTTACAAATAGCCTAATTTGACAAGGGGAGTAAAAAAGGGGTACTTTTTAGGACCCACGGACAGTCACATAGTAAATCAATGACCAGTAAGTTATTAAAAAGACACTAAGGATAAAAAGCAGTTCGTCTGATGTGCAATCAAAACACATAACTACAACACAATGCAAAATCCCATATCAAGAAAAAAACCAAGCAGGATATAGATATATTGAATTACATTGATTATAAAAAAAATC
This sequence comes from Coloeus monedula, assembly GCF_965178545.1. Lineage (NCBI taxonomy): Eukaryota > Metazoa > Chordata > Aves > Passeriformes > Corvidae > Coloeus > Coloeus monedula. Next base: position 32,722,463 of record NC_138786.1, on the reverse strand, counting down.
TAGTCATGCTAAACAAAATACTCATGTGTTACAGCAATGCTACTTCAAAAAGATGCTATGCTTGACTCACAGGGCTTTAAACAGCATTTCTGAGACCAATACTACATTGAATTTATTTCTTTATATAATGGAAAACCAGAAAAGATGCAGAGTACCAACTCCCCACCTGAGAGACAATAAAACCTTTCTTCTTCCTTGTCTTTTAAATTACATGAGAAATGTATAGGCTGATCCATTTTCTTAGGTATCTGCAAACCAGCCAACACAGTGATGCAAGGAAAGGGCAAATGAGTGAAACAGTAATTCAAAGATACGAATTTAAGAGATTGCAATCCCTGCCTCACAGTCAAGGCAGGATCTCCCTGACAGAATACCCAAGTGGTGAAAAAAAAAGCAGCTACTTACACCCTCCACTATCAACTTGCACAAGTCAGTAGTCCTGTTCCTACAACAAACACAGCTGAAAAATAATTAATCATCTGGAGTTTTCTCAGGCACTGTGCAAGGCGTTGTCCCGTAATGCAGCGAATTGCAGCCAAATGTCTGATTTGTGGGGGGGTCGCCTTTGAAAGTGATAGACTTGTGTTGAATCCACATGCACTGTAATTTAAAATACAGCTGTATTATGCACAATGTGTCATTATGATTCTCCCCCAAAACAAAAGGCAGCCACACACCACACTATTTTCAAGCTCTTTCAGTAGTTATTGCTCAAGGATGGTAAAGGCAATAGTATCCCAGAGCATGTTCTCCAACTCCTATACTACAGTCTGAGAATTAATGATGAATGTGTTTGGGGACTCTGTCTATATATCACAATATCAATATAACACAGATAAAAGGTGTAGAGATCACACTGTCTTGACTCAGGTAAGTCAGAAGAAGAATTTTCTGTCACCAGTGTGTGGCATGCACTTGGCCACACATTGGTGATAGCAGTACATTTTGGACAGAAACAAAATTTTCTCCAGCAAAAATAGTTCTGCTTGTCATAAAATGAATTGAGAATAGATGGGGACTGCAGCAAAAGAGAGGAGAGTGCCAAAACAAAACACCTCAAAGAGATGTGTAAATAAATACAATCCGTGTTTCTTCAGCTATTGAAGAACTACAGCATTTTATCCAGAAAGTGGAAATAAATTCAATTTCCGTTTCTGCACAAATGCATTCCGAGCTGCATCTCTCTCTTCCCGTGAGAATACCATGGCTTTACACACTGGAGTGGGAGATCTAGCCTCTTTTCTCAGCTGGACCTATTCTACTTTGTACAGCACCTGGACACTCCCGATAGGAGAACTCAAGAAGCTGCTGGTCTATGTGCCCTGCAGATGCACAATCACCACACACACAGATAAAAAAACAACAAGAATGTAACACTTAATGTCAGTCTTTCTTCCATTCCTACTCTCTTCATGACAATATCATGTTTTTACATAAAGTACAAAGGGACTGAAAAAACGGAATTGAGGGAAATTCAGATAAAAAATTATTTCAAGTTCATTGGAAGGTCACTTATCTAAGAAGTGAAAAAAAGCTTCATTGCACTTTGTATCTGAAACTGGGAAGAAAACAGATCACAGCTTGAACTTTTTTCCACATTCCCAAATCTTTCGCCTCAGTAGTCATTGCAGACTGAAACTTTTTCATTGTGTACTCTCTGTATCCAACACAGTCTCTGTATCTCCTGCCTGCCATTTTACCACAGAGCATCAGTGATAATGGCTCTGTAACATTACCCACAAGCTGTTTCTAATGTAAACTGGCAGACATAAGGACGATTTTGCTATATATTTCGAGAGAGCTGAAAATAATACATTACCTTATTAAGAGAGTTTTTTTTCTGCATCATAACCAGTATTTTCTGGGGCTAACAAAGAATACAATAAGGCAAGAAAATAAACAAATACTGATAAGGTCATCAGTCTGTTTTGCTGTCTCACTGAAAATAATTAAACCACTTTTCATTATACTTCCTCCTTCAGGGTTTCATATAATTTAAATAAGATTTTTTCCCCTTTCAATTATTCAACAGAAAACAAGCATTTGTTAAAGTCACTTAATTGCAATTCTTGGCAGCCAGCTTAAACAAGTCAGTATAGATATTTGCAAATCCTTTTGTTTTCATGCTCTATGTTTTCCAGACTACACCTAAAGAGAAAAGACAAAACAAAAGTCTTGACATTTAATATTTTGTGTATTGCACTTTCTGATTTGTCAACAGTATTAATAAGATCAATTCGTATTGTTAAACATTCAATTTATTCCCTCATTACAGTGACACACATCAGAGTAAGCTAAAAATTATTTCTACAAAAATATTAATGGAGATGATTGTATGTTCACAGTCTTCATATTGGCATAGTGACCTATTGATGAATTTGTAGTGAGCCTTCAATGATTTTTCAGAGTTGCCTCAGAAACAGAAACAATTTACTTCCCTATTGCTCACCTAGGTATCAGAGCTCTTCCAGTACAGGTTCAAGTTTCTATTATAAACTGTTTCTTCAACTTGAGGGAAAAAGGAAAAAGTTAAAGTTTTGTTGGTTTTTTTTTCCCCTTTAGACTAAGGAAGGAAGAGCCTTGACTCAAAGGTTCTTTCATGAAAAGAAAAAAAAATATCCCTACAAAGCATAATCCTCTTCACTAGTTTGCTCTATTGGTGACCTTTAGAGAGATCTACCAAAGCTGAAGAGAAGCTTAATTAGCAGAAAGGGCAGCTGAGAGAACAGGTAGCATGAAAAAAAAAGCTTCTAGTCTTTATCGTACGGGATGAGAATTTTTGAAAGAGGGATGAAATACTAAGACTGGTTCATAAATGTTGGATACTGGAACTCAGCACTCTGAGTTAGCTAAAGATAGAATTAGCTGAGAGAGACAAGAATTAGCCGAGAGAGACATCCTATTCTGAAACCAATGTTTTGCCTAAGAGGAATGATGTTCCAGTTAAAGGAAAAAAACATCTCATCAAGTACACAAGAAAGAGACTTGTTCTTGAAGTCTCTACATAAAATTGTTACTGCTTCAACAGTCACAAAGTATGGTTCTAGAAGCTGTCTTAGTAACTTCAATAGCAAAAAAAATTTCTCTCTCCTTGATTTTTAAAATGTTATGGGTAATTCAGACAGATTAGTCATGTGACTGTGACCTGCTATGAACTATCACCCTCTACAATATGTAACGTGTAGATAAAGAGTATAACCAAAGAGTCCTCTCTGAAAAGCATCACTGCAGTTGCAGAATACCAATATGAAATACCATAAGAAAAAAAGTCTAAATCCTGAAAATTTCTTGCGTTCAAACCTATTTACAGCTGAAGAAAAGAACATGACTCATATCTAGACGTAACATCTGTAAAAAGCCTAACATTAAACAAGGCTCAAACAATTCTACGCAAACAGAAAAAAACTTATCAAGTGCTCATGGAAAACTCCACTTCTGTGTATTGCATCTCCATGTCTATTCTGTCACTATAAGCCTCTTGAGAGGCTCAGTGTTGCAATGTTGTTTCATATTTGAACCAACATTATGAAACTTTTTCACTATATCAGAGTGGTATAATACCATGGATGTCTTTAAATCTCTGTCTTTAACTTCACTCAAAAAAACCACCCTTTGTTACTTTTATATCAAATTTGAATGCAACTTACTGCAGACATTTTAGAAACCACCACTCAAACCTCAGACAACCCTTCCTCATTCACCTCCTACCTTTTTTAGGAAGAGGGTGGAAGGAGAAAGATATTTTTCTAAATAGCCTTAAAGAATGTGCTTCCCTAAATCCAACATGCAGCTTGAGGTAAAGTAGTGAAGAATCATTGTCCAAGGTCCTCAACACCGCAATACCACACTTAAAACCCCAAGATGTTAAAATCTAATTTTATTTTGCCATTGGTCTGGAGTATAATTCTGAAAAATAAGAGTTACCACACAAAAAGGCTCTGACCCTGAAGTTAACATTGCTGTGAAGAAGCTTTAAAAGTCGTTTAGAACTCTCTGAGAGTGCAAACACATCCAAATTACCAAAAAGGTACAGGAGGACTGGGCTGCACCTGCTGGGACGCACTACAATCCCATAATTTTATGTGCCCATCATATACTTACATGCTACAGTTTGCACAGGTGAGCCAACTTAGGCATACACAGAACAGTAACCACAGGAGAACTTCGTATCCAGCTTGCCATGGTGAGCTACAGACAGTGCTCAGCTGTCTGGACAACGGATGGACGGCTTCAACTGTGACTCCATCAGGAGCGAAACCACAGTGAGTCCACTAATATTAAACCCAAGTGTAACCCACAAGGCAAATTTGCATCAAAACCCCATCCTTGACAGTAATTCAAACTAAAAGCCACACCAAAAACACTGAAGAAACTACTTTTTCTCATTAGTACAGTTATTTTTTTAAATTTTGTCTCTACAAAAAACATTTTACTCTGAGACAATAATCCTTTAACATCCTTGCCAACAATTTAGGTGAAGTGGAAGAAAAAGAAACACAGAGGATGGGACCATTTGCACTTCTGTTGCTTCCATGGGCATGCCACCTGCTGTTACAAATTAACAGGAACATAATACACCAGTGAAGTCAGCAAAGCAGCATAATGTGAATAACGCAGTCTAATATAGGACACTGAAAAAAACAAAGTAGAAAGAAAAATTAACAACCAAACCAAAAAAAACCCCAAAAACAAAAACAAACCAAACAACCAAGCCACCAAAACCCCATAGTATTTCAGGCAATCAGAAAAAACTCAAGGCCTCACAACATGTCAGTGAAAGAGCCTAGGAAGAACTGTAGCCGAGCATCATCACTCTGTTCCTACAGGACAAAGACCCTGGATATTTCAGGGTTAAGGAGAGAGACTGCACAGCCTCATGTAGAATTATCCTCTGGGAAAAGAGAAACAGGAATAGAAACATGACCTTAAGGCGAGGTTCTTACACACTCCAGCACATTTATGGTTTTACAGCAGTGTATTACAGTGTCTACCTGCAGAAGAGTTAAAGTCTTATTTACAAAAATAAATCAAATAAACAAACAGAAAAACCCAACCCTCCTCCCTAGACCCCCTACACACACATAATACAGAGGAATTGCATACATGAAAAAGAACAGTGGGAAATAAATGGACCCCCCTCTATGCCTTACCCTAGAACACTGAGTCACACAGGCTTGAAATCCTAATATTGTGAAAACCTGTAAGAAATATTCTTCTGTATTTTTTATAAGCCTCTAAATCACCACTGAATCAATCATCAGCATTTGTTTGCTTTTTAAAAATACAGTGAAACCTTCTGACAGCTACAAAAGACTGTGCAGCACTATTAGACCGGCTGGAAACTCATAACAGGGCTCCTGAAACTACCCAGTTACTTTTGTGAGGAAAACAGCATGGCATAATTTTTTAAACAAATTCATCACTTCTACAAATTTATTGATTTTTCAGCAGAAATACTTACTGCCCCTCACTTGATGTACCCAAACAAACTGTTGTATTGCGCTCTCTGGGACCAAACACTCATCCCAGTAGCACAAGATTTTTAGCTCAGCATTACAAAGTGTACCCTCCCTACAAATAAATTTTCTTCAGAGCTGCGTTTTGAAGAACCAGGGGCAAGTTCTAATAACTCACATGTGTTTGTGACTTTCAAACGTTGCGCTGCATGTTCAGAAAACATCACCCTGAGATGAGAAGAACATTCCCACCCCATGATGTGCACACATCCTTACTCCTCACCATGTAGCTCCGGCCCAGCTCGCCAAGGGCCGGGCCGCCTGCACCACCTACTGGTCCCTTACAGCATTGGTTCATCGCCCCGGACGGATGCATGCATGGATGCATGCACTCTTAACTGTGTACTTCTTCCCCAAATTCTGAAATCTTCAGTTAAACATGAAGGGAAGTTCTTCTCCAATATTCAAATTATTACCATTTTATATTTCCTCTGAATAAAATCCACACACTTTTTTGGATAATTAAATCTAAATAAGATTATGATTGAAAGCTGTGTTTCACACAATTAGCCACATATAGAGCCAGTAAAGTTATTTCTTTAAGCTCGAAAATATTTGGAACAACCTCTTACCAAAAAGCTACCAAATTACTACCCCAGACACTTGAGAGGAAATTACAGGAACAAAAGCATTTAAGCAGGTGAGGAGAGAAATGCACAGCCAGGTAAAATATAAAAAACCCTCGAGCTCTTTCCAAGGAAGTTACAGAAAAACAGACATGAAGTTGCTATGCAGCAATGATGTTCACCTGTGTAATGGGATGCTTTCAATACAAATCTCTCAAGTTATACCAGCAGGAAAGTTGGTAAAATATGCCGCAGGAATAACAATAAATATCACTAAACCATTCCACACTGAACAATTAGGGACTATTATGAAACTCTGGAGTTCCCAGAACTGTGAAAAATAGGTTCTGCTATTGTCTAGAAACCAAAAAAGAATAAATTAACTTTGGTTGTATAAAAGGCATTTATGTTTTTCCATTGCACAGACAGCCTTGAAAAAATAAAAGAAAAATAAATAGGGCTGTGACAAGTGGTTACACAGCAGCTCAACTGAGTAGGCTCAGTAACCTTCATCATACATATTTTTCTGTCCTGATTTCCATGTACTTCCTACACAATGCATTACACAAGCTGTCTAATCATTCAGTCACAAGTTTTATTCTCAAGGCCCCAATTAAACCTCTTCCTTCTTAATAATGTTTTTCTTCTTGTCCTGCCTAAAATGGATCTCTTTGCAGCAACCTTTCTATTTTATGGAACATTGCTAACCAGGCCTGTCCAAACTGTCTTCTTTGCCAGATTAAAAAAAAAAAAAAAATTAAAATAAATATATAAATAAAATAAGAAGAGAAAGAACCAGGTTCTTCAGACTTTCCTCTTTGGTCATATCTTCTTTGTATCTTTCTTCATTCCCTTCCTCTGAACTTTCCCCCAGCTAGTCCCAGTCTTGCAAAAATAGAACTAGTTCTTCAGTGTAATGGCATCACTAATTGATACCTTCTCATCCATTAAGCTGACAGGTCTATAAAATTGCACCTTAATCAGTCACATATCACTACAGGTTTTTCCTACATAGATGCTGTTTTATTATATTTGACCTTGAATCACACCCAAATGCAGGCTGTTTCTTCCATTTGTTGAGACTGTGTTCTGTGCTCCACTCTCCTGCCAGTTTAGCACTGTCTGCAAATTTTAACACTGTATATTTTAATCCTTCATTGGAATTACTAATAGAAAACTGAACATGAGATACAGAATGAAGCCTTGCAGAATCCCATTTAACAACACCAGTTTGACACTGAACCATCACAGTAGAGAAACTCCTGAGAAGGGAAGCTCTTCACACCTCATTAGTAATTAAGTACAGCTCATAAACTGATGTACATTAAATAAGTTTTCTCTAGTTGCTTTTGAGAACATTCACATAAAATGTCAAAAGATTTATTGCCTCCAAGTCTATTCTTCTATTTGCACAAGTTCTGTTACAGTGTTCTAAAGGAAATCAAATACATCTGCATTTGTTACTTTTGTTACTGTGCCTGTGAACTGCTTTTTGCAGTTGCTTAGATTGTAAAGAGTTAGCTCATACTAATTAAGAAAAATTTATCTGATGCTGACAGCATTAGATGTTCTCTTAGATCAATTTTATATGTGCATGGACCACAAGAATGAAGATATAATAAATACTAAATAAATGTGATGCCATCTTGAAACTAACCACTCATGAGAAAGACTGCACTAAAATCCATCTGTTAACCTCCATTTTTTAACAATAAATGTTTACTGCAACACTGCCCAAAGCCAGGAAATGAACATTGAAACAGACCTGCCAATTTCAACTGCACTGAAGCAGCAGCATGCATCACATGCACACTCACTGTATCATTGTATCAGTGTATCAAGTTAAAAGAATACTTTGTAAATTGCAAATTTAATAAACAAAAAGGACGAAAGAAAATCTCCTTAAACCATTTCCCCTCACTCCCCCGCAAAATGTGGTCAAGGACCATCAAAATAAAACCCAGCACCATATCCACAATTTCAGAAAGTTGTTTCTATTTTAATATACTGTATCTCATAGAGAGAACAATTTTAAAATTCTGACAGTACATAAAATATGAATTCTGAGTAGACTAAAATGGGAGATAATATTGGACCAATGTCAATTGGACCTTTCATTTTAAGCATGATAATGCCACATTTTACTAAAAATGAGTAATTTCAAATATGTTTTATATATTTAACATAGCATAGATGAGCTAAAGCAGACTGAAACAATGGAAAATTATTCAATATGACAGATCTACAAAGAAATCTGCCATTTGGTAAACCAGCTGGTCTTAATTAGAGATTCATTTCTGAAGGGAGGACACAAAATCTTCAGTAATCCATCCAGTTAAATCAACATGCTCACTAGTTACAAAAAGACATAACAAGTGGAAGATCCTTTTACCTCTTCACAAGGAATAAGAACACATTTTCTTACCATTTCTAAATCAATTTCACATTTGAGAGAGGCAGCACCTTGTTTCAAGAGTGGAGCTGGGAAGTTACTCAGAGAGCCACCTTCTCAAGAGCTGACAGAAATCATGAAGTTTTCCTCTCTAAGATTCTGATCCACAGCTGGACCTACCTTGCAGGGCCTGAATATAAACACAGCACCTAATCTCTTTCTCCCTTAGCACACATCTGGGGAGGGGAGAACTGACTTAGCAATTTCTGGGTCTTCCCAGGCTTTGCAAGTAACACAGCTGATCACCCATGACTAAAACCAGAGAATTACAGGATCCCTGCAGCAGCGTAAGGCACGTAGTGTCCAGTCTTCTTGTGCCCCAAAGAACTGAGAACTTATTGTGCCACCACAACACTTACTTCTCCCACTTGCACAGGTCAGAAATAATATCCTCCTGTAGCTTCAAATAGAAGCTTAGGAACCATTAGATTAAAACATCCAAAACACAACATTTTAAGGTTAAGAGTGCTTTTATGTGAATGCAACTGACTAAGAAATATTGCTGCCAAAATATTACACAATTTAATGCCAATTTCTACTTTACTGTAAAAAAAAAAAAAAAAAGAAAAAAAAAAATTTTTCTGAAAAGACTCCAGCATCTCAGCACACAGTAAGGAAAGGGAATGTGGTAAAACCATCACACTCCCTGCCTTATTACCTGACTTTCCAGCTTAGCAACTCACACATCACCACTTCAGAAGATTTGCCCCCTGTTGCTGAAAGGCAGCAGGGTCTTGTCTCACACAAAATTCTTACTCTGGGCCAAGCATCCTATCACTGAGGTGGTGCACTCTTGTAATACAAGTCACTTTGCTGAACACAGAGAACGCTAAGGAGTTGGGATTAAAAGGGGGCAACTCCCTGTCAGATAAGAGCTGGCCACACTGATAGAAGGAGGAGGCCCTCCCTGCTCCAGAAGTGGTTAATTATGAGATTGGCTCAGAGGTAACACTAAAATTCAGTTGCTGCAGGCCGGCACAGCTGCTGATGCTGTGGCTGGATTGCTGGAAGTCAGTCCCATCCCAGCTGCTAAACACGAAATTTGTGGCAGGTGCACTAAGAGACCATACAGTGCTTAACATCAAAGCCCTCCAGTGCAGGAAGAGCACTACATTTGAACAGTCTTTAGCAGAGTTCTGGGAAAAGCTTAGCTATTGCTTTACTTTAGAAGTCCTAGCCCATATTAGTGGACAAAAATAAAGTCACTGTGCTAGGCTAAGATGAAGAGCATATCCAAGTCAGTAACACAGTGATCAGTGGCAAGACATATTGTAATGTCTCCCAAAAGAAAAAATTTTAATTGCAGGGTCGCATGACTTTGGAAAAAATCATTCCAGGATAGAAATTTCCTCATCTAATACACAGAGGTGCTCAATTTCCCCTGCATGCCTCTGCAGCTTATGAGGGAACACTGTTGTTTCACATCCAGGATCCAAACTTGTCCACAAACACCAGTGGAAAGCACTGACCAGCATTCTAGGTAACTGTACCAATCGACCTGCAACTTTTATCTCCTGAAACATGAGTGGTATGTATCTAAACACAATAATAAAATTAATATTTTATATTTTTTAAACCCACCAGCAACCATGGGAGTTCTAATACAGATAAAACACTGGCTGGGTTCAATTGAAGCCATGCCATCATAAAAGTCAAAGTGAATCTAATCAACATGATCCTGGAATTGGGGAAGCAGCTGGTTCATCTACATTAGGACTCCCAGTGCTGCCAACACCAATCACTATTAGGTCATCATGGTAATCTCTTTGCCAATCCAGGGAGAACCATGATTTCGATGTTGCAACAATGCTAACAGAAGCAAGAATGAAGTAGTCAAAGCCTTTTTTTAAATGAAAATTCTTTTTAAAGGCACGGTGTTGATCTCATACAATGGTGAGTTAGAGAATGCATTTTAGTATCTCCATAGGAAATTGCCTATGTAGTTGTGGTACACAATGGTATGTCTGTGCTACTTTTAACCTGCTAAAGCATTTTATAATGGGTCGAAGCGCAACTATCAACTTCTCTTAATGACAAATACATATCCAGTGAAGCACAGATATCCAGCATGTAAGATGTGTTCTGTTATCATGTCTTCACTGCGAGTACCACAGGCTGGACAGGACACATGCTCATTTCAACTTCTGATCATAGAATCTTTAAGGCTGGAAAAGATCTCTAAGATCGTCCGAGTCCAACCATTAAAACAACTGTGCCAAAAACGCTCAACAATTCTTCATCTCTATTTGCAAACATAATTTTTTCAGATGCATTTTTCAAACAAGACTTTTATCTTTTCAGCGTAAAATTATACACGTGCTTCGGCAAGAAAAGCCCTGTGTATGCTGCAGCAGAGTGCATGGGCAGAGCTGTCCCAGAACAGGAACACGGCACAGGGAGCCGGCAGCTGCGGAGCCGTCCCGGGCGGCAACGCCGGCAGTCCCAGCCCAGCCCAGCCCGCCCCGCAGGCAGGGGCACAGATGCCAGCTTGGCTCCACCTCGGGAAGGGGAGGAGTAGGGGAGGGGAGGGGAGGAGTAGGGGAGGGGAGGGGAGGGTTCTGCCCCCAGCCCAAGGGCCGCCCTGGGGCCCCGCTACGCTCAGCTCCGCCTCCCCCGGCTACCGCGAGGGGCGGGCTCTCCTCCTGCTTACCCGCCGGTGCTGCTGGGCGCTGGGCGGCGGCGCTGCCCCGCGACCTCGAGGGTCTCGCCTGCCCCGTCCCCCGCCTCCTCGGTGCCCGTAGGCGCCGCCTCTTCCCCGGCCCCCGCCTCCTCCGCGCCCGTGGCCGTCCCCGCCGCTCCCTTCCGTCGCAGCATCGGGCACGCCGCCGGGCCGCCGCCGGCCGTGCCGGGCCCCTTCCCTGCGGGGCCGGCTGCCGCCCCGCTCCGCCTGCATGGCCGGGCTCCCCTCCCGCGGGCCGCCGGGGCCGCGCCGGTCCCGCCCACTGCCGGAAAGGGCCGCTCGCCGGGGCCGCGGGAAATGGCGGCGGCGCGGCCTCGGCAGCGCCCCCTGGCGGCGGCTCGTGCGCGGGCGCGAGTGGCGGCGGGGCCCGCGGGCAGCCCCGAGCCGGGCCCGGCCCGGCCTCCTGCGGGTACCAGCGAGCGGGGAGGGAACATCGCTCTGCACCTGTACGAATAAACACAGAAACGCCATGTAGTTAGTGTTTAGAAAATAGAACTCTTAGCTAAAGCCAGATGAATTACGGAATTGTTTGGTTTGGAAAAGACCTTGGATATCACTGAGTCCAGCTGTTAACCCAGCACTGCCACTTCCACCACTAAACCATGTTCATAAGCCCCACATCTACACATGTTTTAAATACCTCCGGGGAAGGTGATTCCGTCGCTTCCCTGGGCAGCCTGTTCCAATGCCTGACCACCCACTTGGTGAAGAAATTGACTAATACCCAATGTAAACTTCCTCTGGTGCAGTTTGAGGCCATTTACTCTTGTCACTTGCTACCAGGGAGAAGAGAATAATCCCCATCTCACTACAGCTTCCTTTCAGGCTGTTGTAGAGAGTGATAAGGTGTCCCCTGAGCCTCCTTTTCTCCAGACTAACCAAATGCATCTCCCTCAGCTGCTCCTCACAGGACTTGTGCTGCAGACCCTTCCCCAGCTCTGTTGCCCTTCTCTGGACCTGCTCCAGCAGCTCAGTGTCCTTGCAGCGAGGGGCCCAGAGCTGCACACAGGACTCGAGGTGTGGCCTCACCAGTGCCAAGTACAGGGCAGGGGATGATCACTGCCACACTATTGCTGATACAGGCCGGGATGCTGTTGGCCTTTTTGTACACCTGGGCATACACTGGATTATGTTCAGATGCTGTCAACCAGCACCTCCAGCACCTTTTTCACTAGGCAGCTTTCCAGCCACTCTTGCCTCTACCTGTAGAGCTGCATGGGATTGTTGTGACCCAAGTGCAGGACCTTTGCTTTCTGTAGCAAATGAGGGAAAAAGCAACTGACAAGGTGTTACACAGATGCCTGCGCTACATGAGCCTTGTGAGTTGACTCCACAGCCTCTTGAGAAGTGTCCCTCTCTCAGGACACAGAGCAGAGACACAGGAACAGCTTTGTGCCATAGTGCTAGGCTGGTTTGTCCTACTCTTCTTAAACTAAGCAGCCACTCATTCTATTTTGTTCTTGAGAAAGGTCCCCAGTTTCCTAACACTAGGTAGCCCTATCCTTCTTGAGCACACAGGCTGTCATTTGACAACATATTAAAACATTGATCTGGTTTTGAGGGGTTTTTAAACCCAGTAGTGCTTCCAGCAAAATGTGACCAAAACTCCCATTTTGTGAAATCATGGGCTGTACTGTAGCTGCACAACTACCTGTGTTGTGGGCTGCTGAGCTCCGGGGCAGAGTGTGCAGCAAACCAGTAAATTAGTTAGCACGCAACCAAATAAATAATGTGACAGGGACCACCATTGGCAAGCATGTTGCAAAGATATCCAAGCAATTCTCATGCAGCCACCACAGGTCTGACAGACCCAGAATGAGGTAGAGCTAATAAAACCTGGTGAACCCAAGCTGTGCCTGCATCTGTGGTGCAATTAATCTGTGACACAAGCAATCTGCCTGCAGATAACTGTAAGCTGACTTTATGTACAAATTTAACAACTCACATAATTAATACTTAGGGATAGATTGAAAAAAATATCATTACTACTTGGAAACACATAAAAAATACCGTTACAGCTCACAAGCGTGAACATTGTGCATTAATAATTATGAGACATAGCAAAGTCATGATACTGTACATATGCATTTTGATTTTATAATTCAATTTTGATCTCCCTATTATTATCGTCTCTTATGATAGACAATTAACATAAATTATGTTACCATAGCACACAGAAGTCCCACTCACATGCTCTATTGCCTTGAGTGATACACAAACAGATGACAAAAGGTAACACCACAAACTGTTAACACAGACCTATGAAACAAAAGATGTTAGAGTATGAAGAGATGACGAGAATGGTCAACATGCCAAGAAGAGATCTTTGCATACTAGTAGGTCAGCTATTGTCAGCTTTATAGACATCACAGTAAAACAGCCCATTAGGGAGGGAAAGCTTTGCATTATGATAAAAACAGTGCTTTTTATTAAGAAATTATTAATAAATTTATTAAGGAATTATGTAGTTTCCATAACATATTATCAGTATTTCTCCAACCCATGTCAGTTTAAACCAAGAACAACTGTGTCACAACAACAACAATTTCTGCTTCTCCTGTTGCTCTGAAGTCTGCAATCCACATGGAGTAGTTTGAGTAGTCTTTCTTCCCAATTCCTAATGTTAAGGGGTATCAGTGACCTAAGAGGGGGACACACTTGCTATCTATGGCAAAGACAAAGCATTACGGGCCACAGCATCTATACAATTTCCAGTCTTCCGTCTTCTGAGATGAGTGCCATCTTCTGGCAAAATAAAGGCAGAAAGTTGAAACAATCTATAATTGTTCTACATGGCTGCTCAAACCCAGGTGTTAGGCAAAGGTGGTTTGTAAAGATTCATTCATGTGCCTGATATTCATAGCTGGTGCCTCTTTAAGACCATCTGTATCCTTAGCTGATATCTTGCAAAAGTCCAAGGTCAGCTGCTCTGCTGGTAAGACCTACTGAAGAAAGCTAGAAATGAGGGCCTCCCTCATCTTTTCCTTGGGAACTGCTTTTAAGCTGAGATTGTACCGCTGGCCCTTGCCTGTGCTACATCGCAGCCAGGCAGCAGCTACATCTACACCTGGCCTTCTATCTCCTCAATCCTGACTCAGATCCTGACTCAGACGTGCTGGCTGGGCTTCCTGGCTTGGTCTCGGACCTGCCTCATCACTACAGACTTGCTGTTCAATCACTGGACTATCACTGTCTCTGGCCTTCTCATGAACCAAACGTGCTTCTCCACATCCTGCTGCTTCTTGGTCAGGTCTCAGCTCCCGCCTGCCTTGGCACTGTTCTCACCTTCCCTTGCAGAGCAAACAGCCCTAACTGTCTTCTGACACTGCCACACTAAACCTGCCACCACACCCTGTGCTTGAAAATTTAGTCACATGGAGCTTTTAATGTGCAGAACAACTTTGCTGACTATTCATGGCAAAAAAAAGCATAAGCCACATGAGGTAGCAGAACCACAGATTCCTCTCTCATGGCTCAGCTGCCTGCCACAGCCATGCAGCTGCTCCACACACCTTTGTTTCACACGAGATGAATTCCTACCCTTCAAGTTTTTGTAAAGATTTGTGAAGCCAGTGCACCAGCCATCAAGACAGCTATGACTTGGGGGAGGTCTTTGCAGAATGCAGAACCAGGATGAAATGTCATTCTTTGCATTGGACTAACTAGAACTGCTATGGCACTTCAGCTGTTCCTCGCTGCTAGTCTGGCTCTGGAGGTTGGAGAGAGAGCCAAGTGTACAGATAGTCAGCATGCGTGTACTATGATTATTGCTAGTCTGCAAGATCTATACATGAACTAGAATCCTGTTGAATTAGGCTCAGTATCTGCTGTGTATAAGCAGAGTACAGATGCACAAATATTTAAATATAAAATGGGAGATGACAGACACACACAGATGGAGGAGAACCATATTGAGAAGTATGATAGGCAGAAGTCTCAGTACATCAGGAAACTTACCATTATCCAGTTTCATCACATCAAGAGATCACCATTAATCAGGGTTTGAAGTAGAAACGTGATACACTTCTGTGGATATTTAGGAGACCTGGGAAAAAAGTGAAGGAAACAATAAAAACAAATAAGGATCATAGAATTGTAGAATCATCAAGGTTGGAACCTGTAAAATCATCAAGTCCAACCATCAACACAGAACTACCACTGTAACCCCTAAACCAGACACCTCTTAAACACCTCCAGTGCTGGTGACCTCCCTGGACAAAGAGGACAATGAAAGGAGGTTACATACTTTTCTGAAAGTTCAACTAGTGGCTATAAAAAATTGTATTCAGCTGGTGAGAGACAGGACACAAGTACTTGGTACAAAAGACAGATGTGGGAAAGAGATAGGCTATAAAAGCTTGCAGTTAATGAAAGACACTTGCCAAGACCAAAGAAAACAATGTTCTGAGAGTTAGGATGAAAGATGAAAACAGAGGAGTGGTGTGGATGGATAGAGAGGACCATATAATAGAGATCTGATGCAGAGAGAATCTTAAAGACTTAGAAATGGACTTTAATAGGTAATTCATGTGATAATTTTAGCTGAACCTATGTCTGCTTTGAAAAAAGAGATCATACCAGTTTTACACTGGCTATATGCCCAATAGAAAAATCTGTTAATAATTTCTTTCATTTCTGGCTTTAAAAACTGAGTACTATTTGGCTATTTCAAAATTACACAGTTTTGCAAGACTAGGCATCGAATAACTGATTAGCGTCACCTAATGTGATGGAATTACTCAAAACCCAGCAGGTGTCTTTGAAAGAAAGTTTGCCTAATACAGGTACAATTCGCTGGCACAAGAAACAGCAGTGAGGAATGTAGAAAGCAATGGATGTCAGCATGTATGCATTAATAGAGTGGTCCTGTTTTCACCTTTTGCTGTTTATGCAAGAATTAAATCGGTATTTAAAATTGGTTATTAAATTTGCATTTTTTACCACTGTGGTTATCTTCTGCTTCTTTCTCTTCAGTTTACTCCTCTGTATCCTCAATCCTACCATCCATTCATCCAAACTACCCAGACTGTACTTCCACACCTGACCCCATCAGTCTCCTCTGTTCCTAAGATCTCTGAATAGAGAAGAGTCTTTCCTGCCTAACTTATTTTTCAACGAACATCTTCTTGGCCCCACCTGCTTCATTTGCTCAAAGATTCCCCCTCAGTTGCCTCAAACACTTCTAACACCAAATTGTTTCTTGTCACCATGCCAGTGTGGCTCCTGACTCCCCATGCATCCCCAGTTTTCTCTTACTCTCTTTCTGGTTTTGGTGACTTTTACAAATTTTTCGAAGATAATTGCTGAAACCTTGACATGCCTTTTAAATACTACTGTAGGAAACAACACAGTGACTCACTGTCTTATTGCACTGCAAAACTTTAAATGTCTGTCTTTGAGAATATGTTGAGTGTTCCTAAGGTATTCAAAATGTAAGAGCTACTGTGGTTGATTGTCTTATGAAATAATAGTTAGATTGCATTTTGAAATGTCCTAGGATGTACATTTGTATGTTTTAGTTATGTTCACAATGGTAGAAATAACAATCAAAATGTAAAAAGAGAACACAA
Organism: Coloeus monedula; assembly: GCF_965178545.1. Classification (NCBI taxonomy): domain Eukaryota; kingdom Metazoa; phylum Chordata; class Aves; order Passeriformes; family Corvidae; genus Coloeus; species Coloeus monedula. The sequence goes on along the minus strand of NC_138786.1, from coordinate 32,705,679 downwards.
ATAATGTGATAGGTTGTTTTACAGGTGTTTTCATGGTAACTAATGGAAGTCTGTGCTATTTAATGAGTTACTTAAATTTTCTGATTTTTTTCCTTATAGCTATCTCCAAAAGGATGCTTCTGAGCACAGAAAGCAGTATGCAACAGTGCTAAAGTCCCAATGACAATACACCGAGGACAAGAATGGAAGTCAATTTATTGAGCAATTCTACTGTTGTAAACAGTTCATCCATCAACCATAAGCAGTTAGAAGGGCATAGCCTCTGGGAAGTCATTACTATTGCCACTGTAACTGCAATTGTAAGCTTAATAACCATAGTGGGAAATATTCTTGTAATGATATCCTTTAAGGTCAACAGTCAGCTCAAAACTGTCAACAATTATTACTTGCTCAGCCTTGCCTGTGCAGATCTCATCATTGGGATATTTTCTATGAACCTTTATACATCCTATATACTCATAGGCCATTGGACTCTTGGAAGCCTTGCCTGTGACCTGTGGCTAGCACTGGACTATGTAGCTAGCAATGCCTCAGTTATGAACCTCCTAGTCATCAGTTTTGACAGATATTTTTCCATCACAAGGCCTTTAACTTACAGGGCCAAACGCACACCCAAAAGAGCTGGCATCATGATTGGTATGGCTTGGCTAATTTCCTTCATGTTGTGGGCACCCGTAATCTTGTGCTGGCAGTATTTTGTGGGTGAACGAACGGTACCACCTGAAGAGTGCCAGATACAGTTTCTATATGAACCCATTATCACCTTTGGTACTGCAATTGCTGCTTTTTACATTCCAGTGTCTGTGATGACCATTCTGTACTGCCGCATTTATAAAGAGACAGAAAAACGCACCAAGGACCTCGCTGAACTGCAGGGCTCAGAGTCTGTGGCAGAGTTTGAGACAATAAAGCCTCAGAAAACTCTCCTGAAGTCTTGCTTCAGTTGCAAGCAACAAAACTTAGTCAAAAGAGAGAGGTGTCAGGCTTCCTGGTCTTCATCTAGTCGAAGTACATCAGCTACAGTGAAGGCCTCTCAGGCAGCAAGTACTTGTATGGACTGGGCTAAGGCTGACCAGTTAACCACCTGCAGCAGCTACGCATCGTCAGAAGACGAGGATAAACTTGCCACTGACTCGGTTTTCCAAGTAACTTACAAAAGCCCATCTAAAAGTAAGGCAGAAGAGTATAATGAGACTACAGATGTCGTTGTCAAAGACCAACCTGAAGAAAATGATTTTGAGAACCAGAAATACTTTTTGTCACCTGCCAAAGAACATGTACAGAAAAATAAAAAATGTGTGGCCTACAAATTCCGTTTGGTGGTTAAGGCTGATGGCACCCAGGAAGCCAACAATGGTTGCCGAAAAGTAAAAATAAGTCCTTGTTCTGCTGCTCTGTCAAAGGACCCTTCCATCAAAAGCATGGATCCAAATATAAATAACCAAATCACCAAAAGGAAACGGATGGTTCTTATAAAGGAGCGCAAAGCGGCACAGACTTTAAGTGCCATTCTTTTGGCTTTTATCATCACATGGACTCCCTATAATATCATGGTCTTGATCTCCACATTTTGCTCTGACTGCATTCCCGTGACACTATGGCACCTTGGATATTGGCTATGCTATGTGAACAGCACTGTTAACCCCATTTGTTACGCCCTCTGTAATAAAACTTTCAGGAAGACTTTTAAGATGCTGCTTTTCTGCCAGTGGAAAAAGAAAAAAGTGGAAGAGAAACTATACTGGCAGGGCAATACAAGACTGCCATAATTGTTCTTGTATAAGGAATAAGGGGAAATACAGATATTGATGTAACCTAGCAAATTCTGTCTTTTCAAAGCTGTTGCTGTTGTGTCTAGTGGTTAAAAAAAGATGCTGAAAAGTTAAATTTTGCATGAAAGTAGTGTGCTTGGGATAAAAAGTCAGTGGCTGCTATGAGCAACACAGGTTGTTTTTGACTATGCAGTAGAATTGCATTACAGTTACTGTGTTTGGTGTCTTATGTCCTTTCTTTCAGCCTAAGAATAGGTAGAGTAAATTATAAACTACTAGAAATTAGACTGGGATGGTCATCCAGTCATCAGGTTAGGTCATCCAGTCTGTCTCCCTGTAGAGCAGAACTGTTTCTTCCTATAGTTCTTTGCTAGTGTATTGTTTATTTAGTTTTCAATGTACCAAGCAATGCAGCCTGTGCTACTTCTGTTTTGAGACTTTACCATTGGCTGTTGAGATCAAACAAGGACTATCCAAAGGGTAAATGCTGTCATCCCCAATACTAAAAGGTTAGGGAGATTCATAATACTCCAAATGAATGCACACATTATGGCAGATTATAATACTGAGAAAATTTCCACTTTAAGGATGACTCTCGTACAGACATAGGAAGGGCTCGTAGTGGAAGAAATAGATAATGTATTTTGTACATGAAGAAGCAAGTCCCAATCTCAGTTCCATCATGCAAGTCACAGTCATTTGTAAAAATGGTGATGGATAGAAGATGGGTCTGAATTTCTCCAGTTCCCAGTACCTCTGAAGGAAATTTAAAAATTTTATTCAGCAGTGACAATTGTACAAATCAGAACTGACTGTAAAGCATAATGGACAGTCTATAACACAAGGAAAGTATTTTTTGAGATCTCTTTTGTTGTGCTACACCTTGCTCCAAAAGTTTCCATTACATTTACCCATATATAAACAGTGAGAGAACTGGCATCCTTTAAAGAGGAAAGATTTTTTAAGCAACTTTTTCAAGTTTCTATAAAGCTATTAAGAACATTTTGTATTCTTTGTCTTTAAATAGCTTTACAAATACTAGTCAACATCAGGTGCTTGGAAACATGAGTTATCTTCAGGCACTCTCTTTTGGTCCAGAAAAACCACATCTGCTACAAATGGGGCTGGAGTCAACCCCTCTGGTGGCTGTGGCTTCTGGGACTGGGTTGTAGTGGCCTAGTTACAAGCTGAGACTGACCGCTAGCTGAGATTTGAGGGGGCTTTTGGTGCCAGAGCTGAACTGCCTGTGCCGGCCTGGTGTCTGTGTTAGGTTGGCAGGAGTCCTGCAGCACTGACCGAGTGGGTGGGTAAGCAAGGGGCTGCCTTCAGCAGAAGGCCTTTGGAACGGACCTGGTGACCTGGCTCCTTGTGCTGGGAACAAACAAGAAGCCTCAGAAAAGGTCATGAGAAAAAGTTAATGGCAATGGGAGTCATGAGGCGTGGAAGTCCTAAAGAAATCAAATTGTTATGAAGAAAGGAGAAAGATCTTCATGTACACAAAGTTCAAATTCAGTTCTAGCCTTTCTATCAAAATTATGAGTGAGATACTCTGAAATATTATTTTGGGACAATCTTCATATTATATCTACTATACACTTTAGTGGGACATTGCAGTGGTGACATTACCCAGTTGCACATTTCAGAGATTGAATAAGTCATCATGAATGTACCATTGCTCTCAGTGAAATTGTATAATTTATTAAATTATCATGCCATCAGAATGTTTCCCTACAGATAGATAAATCCTCCATGTCAACAATCACAGTACAACTAATTAACATTTTTTTAGCCCCAGTGTCCAGAGGGGAAAATTTTGTCAGTGAAAGATTAGCAGTGTACTAATGTAAAAATATGTTCTCTAACTTCACATGACTGATTTTCTAATGCACCATACTGTGCCTATTATTTTTTTTGTGCATTAGCATATGATTACTTATGAAAGGAAAGCAGAGGTCTTTACAAAAACTCTTTCATCAGTTTTGCTCTGTCACTATCCAGAGCTTTTCCTGCATACAGTAACTATGTACAAATTGGTTATTAGAGTGAGTTTATTTTATATTACATTAGATCAGACATTCAGTAAACTATGTTTGATTTTTAGTAAATGAATATGTCTCTCTGGGGGCACAAGCTGTACTTAAAGGCAAAATTTATGAGGTAGTAACAGTTCCTGCTAGCTACACTGTTATTGCTGAAGTGAAGCATTGGCTCCTATTGAAATTAAATGGGGTATTTTTTGTTGGTTTTGGTGTCTGTTGATCAAGAATGTTCTGTAAATGTTTATGGACTCTCTGCTCAGTAAATGTACTAGAATACACAGTGATGGATGCAATAATGTTGGTTCAATGTAGTAGTGAAATATGTGCTCAAATTATGCTGCTAGCACCTACCATGTGAGAGATTACATGGCCACAGATAAGTACATTGTAAATACCAAGAATTATATAAAGAGGTGTGTGTTGCTTTATTGTTATGTAGGATGTTTATTCTTAAAAATAATCAAAACCACAAAAAGACAAATGTGGTCCTCATCAGAGTATCAGTTAGTACTTGATTATATTTTGTACCTTTAAAAGGTGTTGTGGGACTTCTGCAGTGTAGGAAAATCTTGTTACCTGTATTTCTGTCCTTTTAATGAAATTTTTACTGATCTGTAATTAATTATCATAATGGACTAACGAAATGTTTTTTGTAAAATTACATTTTAGTTATACATCATTTTGTACACATACATATATGTATATGTATGTATTATCAATATAGATGCATAAATACACATCCCTAACTAAGTTTTCCAGAGACCCAGCACCTTTTATATTTTCAAGTATTGAATTTTCCCATAAACTGGGGGTATGATTTTTGTCTCTCCCTTTTCTTAAATGCCAGCCTCCCTACATATTCCAGATTCCCATAATTGATCAACTAACATCAACTTTTTGCAAATATAATTTATGTTTGTAGATAAATACTTGGAAGAGTTCCCAGAATTTTTAAGCAGATGTAGAACACCTGGATACAGTTGTGCGCTTTCTGTGACTACTCAGAGTGAAGAGCTTTGCAAAGGACAGCTCCTGTAATGCTCCTGCAGCTGCTGGGCAGTCAGCGGCTTCTCCTTTTTGAGACACAGGTTAACCTTAACTCTAAAAAAGGATACTGTGTCTTTTCACTTGAGTACTTGGGTTTACCCCTAGCAAGTCAGTAAGAGGCCACTCTGTTTCTTATGTGGTCGCCCCAAATCTCCGCTGCTGCCTTTTGAACCCTGTCAGAAATGTTCTGCCACATATATCTGACAGTTGAGAGTCAGAAAACCCTAAACTTTAACCATTTAAATAAGCTTCTGGTTTATGATTTTATTAATAGTGATCCTATATCTATAAGTAGTTAAAACAATTAAAAATTGATAACATCACGTTGTAAAACAGGATAATCTATGACTATTAGTGATTTCAGAAAGGGATGATGTTACAATTGTTTTTCCATTTTGGTAAATGTATTTTTTCGGGGTTAAGGAACTTTGGTCTTTGTTACACTCAGTAAAAGTGCTGCCTTTTACTCAGTATTTTTGCCATTAGTCAATAAATGTCACTAATTTCTTCATGTATCTGCTGATATACCAAAGTCAGTCCTCTTCAAATAAACCAAACATTTCAAATCCTTCAGAAGTTTTCTTCTCAACAGGTCCTTCTCCAGACCCTGCTTGCTGATGGCTTCTGTTTCATAGACCTCTTAAATTCGGGTGTTTTTACTGAATTCCTGGATTACAATGCCAAAATAGAAGCTGAAGTATCTTTTAATCCTTACATGGAGCAGCAACCTAGACATAGTGGAGGTCAGATAGTTGTTCTTTAGTGTGTGCTGTCCATAAGGCCTCATTTAGTGTGCAATGCAGGGGGTAGCTATCGGAGGAAGAGTGGAGAGAGGGTACAATGGAGGATTCCAGCTGTGGAACATGACTGGATTCAGCTTTGTAGCCCCCCACTCAGCCTGTGGCCTGATGCCTTCTGAAATGCAAAAGACATGAGAGTGACTAAAGGACTGTTTGTTAGTTCTAGTAGGAAAAAATGAGGCCATGCACCTAACGTTGTTAATTTTTTGATGCACAGTATTGCATCAATAAACTAACAACATTAGTCAGCTAGTCCCTAAAACCACTTTATCATACTTTGAAATCTATGGTTAGTACATGAAAAATAAGGTTACCCGGGAGTCAGGGAAATCAGAAACAAAAGCAAGCACTTTCTCATATCAAAATTGAATTATTTTTAAAGATAAAAAATAAATTCCAAGTTGATTAATGTGGCATTGTATGTGAGAGTGTGCTTAAGTTTTCTGCAGTTGAGAAAACAGTATAAGGAGAAATGCAAAGTAGCAGAGGTAAAGAAAACTATTTTACTGGTGGTGTTAGGAGATTGCGTGGTTGAAGTGGAACATGCCTCCCATTCACAGGTGCTTAGAGCTGAAACCTCTTGCTCTAGACCTCATCATACTTACTCATTTTGAAAGGGTATTTATTTGACCAAATAAATTTGTTTCACAGCTACTCATGGGAAGACCCTTCTTTCCTATACTGCAGGAGGCAGTAAAATTAGGAAAGGCTAAGAGAGAGAGCATAGGAGAAATGTGATTGGCAAAAGAAAATAGGAGTGGGTAGAATAGAAACCCCCTATGTTTCAGTCTGTGATTTCACTGATTCAGTGTTGAAGGCCAGATGCCTTCAACATTTTTCTGGGTATCTGGTCATCAGGGTTCAGCAGTGGAAGAAAAAAATCTGTTCAGTTAAGATAGTCTTTTACCAAGGAATTATGAAGTAAAATTTAGCCTACTTGCAAAGGTTCCATGCTGGTGGATGTTTTAGAAAATTCTTGCTTATTTTCATCCAGTACTTAGTACCAAATCCAGTCCCAATACTCATTTCCATCCATACTTTGTTTAGAAGTGTGGAATGTAGCTCAGTCCCTGAGTTTGATTAAATGTCTCAGTTTTTTGCTAGTAGGCTTCTTGTTACGAGTTTTTATTACATTTTAATCTAATTTTTATTCTGGAATTCAGTGCATAGGTTTGTAGGGCTCCAGTTAGTACTAGAGTCCCTCTAACACTGGGCAGCTGGATTTGGACTGCTGGTGCCCAAGTTATTCATACAGCTTATTTGCAGAGTCCTTTCCTCCAAAACCCTCTAAAAAAGGTCAAGGGTGTGCTGCAGGGCAGGTTACCTGCCTTTGATCAGCAGTTGCAGCCTGTGAACTTTCCCTTCTTCACTTCTATGTCAAGGTTATTAAACTCACATTTTTGGAAGGTGTGTGAGAATCTGGCTATATGGCCAAGAATTCTTATAGAGCTGTGTGAGACTGGCAGCACTCAGGTGATTTTCTTGTATTCTCATTACAACTTTGGAGGCATCCTGATAGAATTATGCAGAACACACATTAAATTGGCTCAGTGATATAAACTCAGTTCAGGTACTTACCATTTCTTCCCTATTACACTTTTGTCTTTGAACACAAATTCAGGCAGAAAAAAATCAGATGCTGCAAAATTGGCATGTGTGCTATGTTGGCCTCACTCATGTCACATAGCTGCATCTCTTTCTGAAAATGCTGCAGTGCATCATGAAAAATAAAAATTGCTTCCCTGGCTTTTCTGCTTCCAAAATAGCTTCTCATCTTAAGCAATCATGATGGTTTTGGTCCTCTCAAAACACAATAGAATTTATTTTTGAAAAAATTTTCATTAAAATTATAAATATTTTCAATTAAAAAGCAGGAATTTGACAGTATCTGTTGGTTGAGTTTCTTTAACTGAAATATCTAAGAAAACATACATGATAATCTAATCATTATCCTGACATTTTGTAAAATGCAACAATAAAAACTCTTCATTCAGCTAATAAACTCTTCATTCTGTCATTCAGCTATTCCAATGATATAGAAATGTGTGAAGCAACTTAAATAGTGGTAAAAGAAAACAAGGTCTTCAACGTTATAAAAATTGAAATTCTTTTATTTATTTTTTTAAAACAGAAAAATTTATAATTGAATTTTATTTTATTTTATAATTAGAAAAAAGGCACTGTTCAAATGATGTCAAGGTTGAGTACTAAAACTATTGAAACTAGTAAATGTGAAATAAAGGCAACATTCTCTTCTTTTCTCAGAGTGGTATTAAAAAAAGAAAAAACTGAAGCACAGCATGGAACAGGGAGAAGTAACAGTCAAATAATAGTAAATAGAGTGGAGTAATCTTCATGGGGAAAATGGAGGAATAAATAAACAATTGCAATATCAATTTGATTTTTTTAAAAATGTGTTCACTGAGTTTCTTGGGGGAAAAATTCAGAGGGGTTGTAAGCTTTGGATTAGTGGCTTTAAATGGGACACCTGACAATCCCATTAGTGCTGAATGCTCTAAAATGAAGGAAGACAAGAAAAGCCTGTGCTGAATACTTCATTGTATATGGGATCATGAGAGAAGAGTCACTGGAAGGGGAAAGAAGCCATGGGAGATGAGGTTAATTCCAATTTTTCATATTAAAATACCATTCACTAAAGTTAGAAAGAAATGGCCTGTTGGAGCCCTGTGGTACAAAATACTCTCCAGTATGTATTTTGTAAATGTAGGTATTTAACTGGAAATTTCTTCCCCGCATGATATATGAAGATGTGCAATTACAGATGTGCAATCAATCATTAATATTGACACCAGAGCAAAACCTTCTGAAATGCATTTTTATTTATGTATATATTGTACAAGACATCATATCCTGGATCTCATAACGGACTTGTTTTATGGCTAAAATACTATAAAACTAATTATTTTAATTTTCTGGTTATTTAAATCTTGTGGTAGAGGCCTCAATTTCTGACAGTTTTTCACTTGTGTGGTTGGCATATTTCTGTGACATGTTCCAGTCCTGGACAATATGCCATCCTAAAGCCCTTGCAGAGGCCCAATTTAAATTTTCAGTCATGGTTACTTAGGATGATTACTCAGTCAGTGAGTTCACTTCAGTCACTGGAGAAAGAGTCCATATTCCTATCAAATACACATGGCTTGTCTACAGTTCAACTCTCTGACAAGGACAGGCCTTTGTGGGGTATGACTGGTGGTGCTCAATGGGTTTGATCATCATCCATGCAAACTTGCATGGGCGTTGCTTGTTGCAGTCTTTTTGCCAGTATATCATGTTCCTGCGGTTTAGATTTGCTCCAGCACAGGCGTCGTACCACCAGCCTCCCCCAGGAATGCCATTGAGTTCCAGTTTAGCACAATTCATAAAGTAATTGTCGTTGTCTCTGTCCTTGGTGGTGAACTTCTGGTTGTCATGGAGATAAGCTTCTGTGTCCAGGGTCAGCGCATCGGTGGCGTTGCCTTTGTAAAGACCGACCCGGATTCGGTATTGAGATTCTTCACCCTCAATCAGGAATGGCTCATACTGTCCCCATTTGACTTCAGCGTTTAGGTTTACAAGTTTAACTCCAAGTATATATTGCACTGAGCTGCCGGTTAACTGATGCATGTATTCATTTCCTAACCAGTGGTTCTCATGAACAGAGCCAAATCCATATTTGTAGTCCTGCCAGGTCCTATCAAAGTCTACAGTACTGTTGGCTGTAATGTGCTGGATTACTGTCCAGCCACCATCCTGCATGTTACAAAAGACAACAATTGGTTCCTCTTTTGGTTGGATGATGTAAAGGCCATCTCTGGAATTTCCTTTGGAGCGCAGTAAAATCTCAAAACAATCCCTTGGATAGTCTGAGTAAAAAAAAAACACCAAAAAAAAATTAAAGTAAATTCTGTTCAAATAATAAATTTCAGAAATTGAACTTTGTCCTTTAGAGTGACTGAATGACTCCATTCTGACTGGAAGCTGACTTCATTGCAGCTGATGGGCACTTACTCAGCTAAAGGGGGAAGATTTCTGGGAGGAACATGCAGGAAATATTCAGAAATTTAAAAAATTTTTTGTTAACCCTGTCATACAACTGAAGTATGATTTTGCATTTATGACAGAAATATGGTTGAAAAGCCAAAAGCTATGTACAGATCGTTCCTTTTCCACCAGTGTTCTTCCAGTTTGAGAGCCCAGCAAGTTTGCAAGTCCCTGTGCCATCTGTAGGACAATTGAGTTCAACAGCTAAGACCTAGTCTTTTCCTCAATGAACAAATTAACTTCTCATGAACCAATTTATACTTCAGGCACCTCTAACAACCTTGTATTAAATTCTGAAATGTATGCCTTGTGTTCATTGATAAAAGGGGGATATTAAAGCATATTTCTTGTTCATATAAAGCTTATAAACATGAGGATTTTCTTAGAAGGAGTTCTTTTCACTCTAACTCCAGGCTAAATTTTATCATGGATTTGCAGGTAGATTACAGTTCTGTTCAGTGCTGGACACCAATATCAGGAAAATAGGTGACAGTGCTTTTCCATTTTATTGCTCATCCAGTAGACTCAGAGGGTAACAAAAATGGCATATAAATCTTGGGTTGACCCTCTCTATTGGGCTAAAATATTTGCTGGGTTTTTTACAATGTAACATGCTTATAAGGTAACTTCTTGCTATAGTATAATATCAAGCATCTCTGAGACTAGTGCACAATGCTTTGAATTTTACAATTGATTCGGAGGTTTCTTAAGAGCCAGACTTTAATTCATTTATATATACATTTACATATGTATGAACTTACAGAGAGAGAATTCCTTTTGTAGAGAAGGATGGTATTCATTGTTCTGTTACTCAGAAATATGTTTATGAATTGAAATCACTCGCTTCTCCATAGAGTTGAAAGGCATGTCCTTATGTCATTAAACTGTGGAATATTTGTAATTTCTATTTAATAAAAACTTGAAAATTTTATTATCTCTGTGAGAAAAATTCAGTGAAAACTACATTTTATTGGTAGACATAGCCTACCTGGCTCCAAACCGGATGCCAGGATTTTATAGGAGGATTATTTAAGTAATTTCTATGGTGATAGCCATAGACCCTTGCAGTTGCCCTTCTCAGTGAACGTTGTAGAACAGCTTCTACAGAAAGGTTCAGGACTTTGTGGCAGGACATGTTCATATTCCAAATTATTCTTCCAGGGCTAGCTTTCATATATGTTGGTTGAAAATGTTACAGCAAAGCAATAAAGCAAAACACAGAATGCTTCCAAATCCCTTGCAGTCTTCACGAGTACCTTTTTCATTGGCGTTACCCAGTCTCTCATAGTCTCTTTGCGGGAGAAGGTGGGCATTAGCCAGGACCATTTCCTCTTTGGTGCCCAGGGACACAGTGCATTGAGAGAGCAAGAACAGCATGAATCCTGCTGAGCTCCTCAATAGCATCTTCCTTCTGAGTCAGTCCTCCTGCAGCAATACAGAACTGTAACACAGACTGGAGATGAAAATCACAGTATTTATGGCTTTTAGTATGAAAGTCCTGAAGGAGAAAGGTTTTGAAATACTAAGCTTCAACCCAGTAAGCCTCTGTCAAAATTGGCTTCTCCCATCTTTGAAGGAGATCTCCCATCTCATTTCCCAATGTCTCACACCCCATTTCTGACAAGTCATTTCTCAGATGCAGAGCACTGTGCTGAGACACTTAGCTCTTAGAACATCTCTCGCTTGTCCCCTTGTGCCATGCCGGGCAATGAAACATAATGTTACTTGGAGTGTGGCAAAAAGCCAAGAGTAATGTAATGACAAAAGAAAAAGCACAACTCCTAGTTATCAGAGTAGAATTTTTCTTATTCCCTGAATCCAAACTGCAGTGAAATAGAGATACCAATGGTCGAAGGGACAGAAACAGTAACATCAGCTCTGCTGACTGTAACTCAAACAGTACTCAAAGATATGGCTTTCCTAGTGCTGGGAATGTTTCCATGCACTGGAGAACTCAATCTGAACTATGCTTTTTCTGTGAATTTCTATCTACAGATTTAAATAACAGGTCACAGGTTTAAATCAGATTTAAAAAAAAAGTTCAGTAAACAAAGCAAAAGAACTTTTCTGTAGCATCTTCAAAACCCACAAGGGTTCAATATATTGAATTGAAACAGCTTTGAGTCACATTTTATCCACCTTTTGGGGTACATGTCTAGTAATCCTTCTTTCAATACAGAAGAAGGCTCTTACTGGACTCAATCCTGGGGTCCTCATTTAGGCAAATCGCAGATTCTTTGAAGAGGAGTTTCTGTCAACAACAGCTTAGACTGAATCAAGTAAACAAATGTTTTCCATACTCTCAAAGGATATATTTACTTAGACTCTAACCGAACTCTTTTAATGCTTTTTTTTTTTTTAAGGGCTGGGCTCCCCACAGTGGCTTTGCTGAAGGCAGAAAATAGATCTAGCAAAAAAGCTCTCCAGTCAGAGCTTATTTCCTGCCAGCGTCAGCACAGAGTCAGCAGAGGCCAGTACCCTTCTCCACAGTGGCTTATGTTGCAACAAAGCCACATTCCTTATGAATCTAATGACTTAGCAACAGATTCAGCAAACAGTTTTCCAGAGTGAAAAAATATTCAGCACATTTTTTAAAAAATGTCCAAGATAAATCATTGTAATAAAGTTCAGGTTTGAGAGTTAATTTTTCTACCTACCATACACAAAGCCAGCAAACCAGAATTTTCTATTCTACCTAATAATAACTATGATTTACTATTGAAATATAATTTGCCATTTTATGCAAAGTTGGTCGTTTGACATTGGGATCATATTAAATTGGAAAATTACCTTCCATGAAATTTGGCACAGTGCTTCCCTTAAAGCATTTAAATTCTGCTGTACTTGTATTTTCTACTGTCATGTATCCTTTTCCTGAAAGCTTTGATTATTGTTGCTATTATGAAGTATTAAATTATAAATGACTTTAAATCAAACCCTAACCTACAAGCTTACTGATTTTCATGAAATTTGAACTTGGATCTGGAGTTATTTTTTGAACTGTTTTGTTTTTCTTTTAGTATTTTTGAATGAGTCAACCTTTTTTCTTCACTTATATTTATGCATAAACATTGAACTGATTTACAGATCAATTTAATTCCAGAATAGAAATTGGTCTTAAAAATTATTAAGCCCCCAAGGAAAACAGCACTGGGCAGGCACCTTACCTCTTTCAAGTGAAGACTGGAAAAGAATACAAATGATCTCACTCTCTACAGTTGTACTTTGCCTGCTACCTAAGTCCAGGTGAATAAATCAGATCCAATGTGCTATCTCAAATGCAGCAAAACTGCATATTCCTTATTTCACACTGTGCTTAATCTGCTGGACTTTGCTCTGACATATTATACTTGCAAGTATGTATGAATTATAAAGTACAAAGTTCTTCCATCATGATTAAAATGACATAGTTATTAAATTAAATTTCTTTTATTACCAATAGTCATGGAGAACCATGAAGAAATTTTAGTTCAGTAAATTATTTATGTTGCTTAAATAGACACAGGTAGATGCTAAAATTTACTATGCCGTTTTGCATAGATGAATTAACTCGAAGCTGTACTGCTAGTCACATTTAAATTGCACAGAGACTTGACTTGATTTTTAAGTACTAGGAACAATCCAACTATAAACCGTGTTGTTACTTCATGTTTTAATGTGAATGAATCAGAAACAATGTCTGTGAGTTCTTAAAATAGAGCAAACAAAAGCAGAACAGGCTGGTCAACAGGTTTCTATTTTAGTTTATGTGGATTAACAAGAGTTAGTTAACATTAACTTAGATCAAAACTGTCATGAATTAAATAAATTAATTGTTGCTATGTATCTGCAAGTTCTACTGTCTGCCTGCACGGCCCTTAGGTGATGTCTAATTTAGCATTTACCCTGTGAATGATAAGACAACGCTTAAGTTTTTGAGCTCCTTGATCCACCCTGCAACCCACTTTGATCAGATTTGTCCTTGAAACAAATCACAATTAAAGTTGATTGAACATTTGAGTCCTGTGCAAGATCTACTTCAGGATTCATATAAAATCATAATTTCTGTCTTTCAATAATTCGTCTTCAGCAAGGATTTTTATTTCATGTACTATTAAATCAATACCCATAGAAAATGTTTTAGGAAATATTTGCTTGTAACACTTAAAGCTCAGTGATCTTTCTCTTCCTTTTTAAGGTACAAGCCATCTATTATACTGGAGGATGTCTACAGGGAGTCAGAACAGTGTATTCTCCATTACACTGGTCAGTAGTAAAGCTACAGTGAAAATTTAAGAATACATATTCTCTGTTTTTAGCATTATGAAGCTCAGGGAATTTCTGATGTCTGTGTGTTTGACTATCTAATTTATGGCTAGTACCAAGAATTACAAGCCTTGGCTAAGGCATGAAAATACTGTATGGTAGCATATGAACTATAAAATTGCTTTGAACAGATACAGATCTTGCTGAAATAGTATGCTAAGAAAAGGTAGGGGAAGGTACCTTTCCACTCTGTCCATATAGATACACCCTGAAAAACACCATTGACTCTAGTGGTATTTATTGGTGGGCCTCTCATCACCCTGATATAAACTGGGGTGCATCTTCAGTGCCTTTGATTCCCATATATTTCATCACCGTTGATCTCCTCTCATGTCTTTCCATTTTTCTTTACTTTCTCACTGTTTGCTTCTTTGTTGATTTCCAAACTTTCATCTGAGCTGGCAGAGCAGAAGTGAAGTGGGAAGTGTTTAATTAGAAAAGAGAAGAAAGGGCATCAGCATTCATTCACTCATGCTCAGAAAGACATCTATTTTTATAGATGAAAACTTTGAAAATAATTAAAATCTTTACATCTCCCTCTCTGCTCTTGATCCTGAGACTAATTCTTCAGAAATTATATAATGATCTTAAGGTCAGATTACTTTACATAGGTATGGTTTGGTCATATACAGATTTCAAAATAAAATGTTGCTATAATGACTTGTTGATAGTCACATTAATTGAGATACTTAGTTTCCTAACCCAATGACCACCTATTTATTCTCTGCAATATGCTGAAGTTTTAATTATCCTTCTGATTCTGCTAAGATTTAACTGACAAGCATTCATTTGATTTTTTCCAATTCAGGCTCTCCTGTGTGGAAATACTCTTTACACATTCTTTATATCCATATGGCCCATTGATCCAACCTGTCCAGATTCCTCTGCAGAGCCTTCCTGCCCTCCAGCAGATCAACACTCCCACCCAACTTGTTGTCTGCAAACTGACTGAGGGTGCATTTGATCTCCTTATCCAAACCAAAGATGTTAAACAGGACTAGCTCCAAAACTGAGCGCTGGGGAATACCACAGGTGACGAGTCACCAACTGGGTGTAGCACCACTCACCCCCACTCTCTGGGCCAGGTATCGAGCCGCTTTCTTACCCAGTAATGAGTGCACCCATCCAAGCCATAGGAATCCAGTCTCTCCAGAAGAATGCTGTGGGAAATGACATCAAAGGCTTGACTAAGGTCCAGGTTGACAACATCCACAGCCTTTCCTTCATCCACTTGAGAGGGTCACCTTGTCATAGGAGACCCAGTTGGTCAGGCAGGACCTGCTTTTCACAAACCCGTGCTGTCTGGGCCCGATCCCCTGATTGTCCCGCATGTGCTTGTGATGGCACTCAGGATAGTCTGCTCCATGACCTTCCCCAGCACCAAGGTCAGGATGACAGGCCTGTAGTTCCCAGATCCTCCTTCCAGTCTTGTAGATGGGTGTTGCATTTGATCTTCCTGTTTGCCAGGACTGTTGATAAATGATGGAAAGTGGCTCAGTGGGCAGCTCCCACCTGGCCCCATAGACCTGAGCGTGTCTACGTGGTATAGCAGGTGACTGAGCATTTCCCCGTGGATTAAGGTGACTTCATTCTGCTCCCCATTCCTGTCTTCCAGCTCACAGGGCTGAGTGGCTTGAGAACAACTGGTCTTGCTGTTAAGCACTTTAAGCTTTAAGCACCTCAGCATTTTCCTCATCCTTTGTCACTGTTTACCCTTGCATCCAACAAAGAATGGAGATTATCCTTAGCCCTCCCTTTACTGGTAATGCGTTTATAGAAACATTTTTTATTGTCTTTTAGGGTAGTAGTTAGATTAAATTCTGGTTGTGCTTCGACCCTTCTAATTTTATCCCCCCATAAGCTCACATTATCCTTGTAGTTCTTCCAAGTTTCCTGACCCTTCTTCCAAAGGTCATAAAATCTTCTTTCTCCCTAAGTTCCAGTCCATGGTCTCTGTTCAGCCAGGCTACTCTTCCTTGCCACCTTTTGGCACATGGAGACAGCCTGCTCTTGCATCTTTAAGATTTCCCTCTTGAAGAACGTTCAGCCTTTCTGGACTCCTTTTTACTTCAAGAGGTGGGGCAAGCTCTCTGAAAGTCGAAGGCAGTTCTGCTGGCCCCCCTCCTTACTTCTCCAAGAACTTAAAAATCCATCATTTCATGATCACTGTGCCTGAGACACACTCTGGCATTATGGGAAAGGCTTTGTCACAGGCTGGCAACTTGCATACCCAGGACCTTCGGAAGGCTTGACATGGGTGATTTAGGGATTTTTATGGTTGCCAGAAACATGCAAAATCCTAACTTAATGCAAGAAAGTTGCTCAGTATACTGAGGAACACAAGAGACAAAGTTCTAACATGACAAAACACATAAAACATATAACAAAGGGCTCACTGAGTATCTTTCCTGAAAGAAGTTTCATGGGCACACAGCACAAGTGATTGCTTTGGGAAAACAAACTAACAAACCAACAAACCTCCACCAAACAACAAAATCAGGCCATAGAAATACTTTTGCAGCTTTCAGTGATTTTGAATTGTTTTGCAGCCTTGGCTAAATGCACTTTGGTATCTTTGTATACGATCAGTAACAAAGAGAAATGTTCCTAACAGGTTTCACTTGTTCTTGAACTTATGAGCTGGCATTGGCATATGAAGTGTGTGTTTTGTCTGACATTGCAGAAACTGCTGAAACACATTGCACATAAGGCTATTTTCAATACAAATTTTAAATCTCTTTTTACACATTCAGTGTTTGTGAGATGAACCATTATTTGAGGAATGAACCAAAGTATATTTTTGACTGAATGTAAAACAGAACAAATGCTACACTCTTAGAAATATTTGACTTTTGAAATGTTCAGCAAATTTGTTGAGATTTCTTACAAAAATATTTTAAGAACTGAAGTAAATACTAAAAACATATTCTTCGTATCTTCCTGCTGAACCCTAAATTCTAAGGGTGTAGAAACTTAACAGAATTAAAAAGGGTTTGCTTTCAACAAAAACACTGACCTAACTTGAAAAATACAATCAAAACCATAATCATGGAAGACACTGGAAAATAACTATTTGGTTAGCTGACAGTTAAGACTGTTAGCAATGAAAAACTTAAGTTACTCAGGTAGCTTCGAAAAACAGTATGATATGAAACATCTGGTAATTGACTTTTTTATTCTGAAGGTGGCAGAAATTGCCAGATACAAACATTGCAGGCGAAAACTGTTGGAGAATACTTCCGTGGAATGCCAGTTAGGTGACACCTATCTTAAGAGGGTAGAATTTATGATTCTGAAGAAAAGTATATGCAGCATTGTAAGGACAATATATTTAAAAAAATAAAAGGCAGACCAATAAACTTAGGCAACCATCTTCTATCCTCTTTTGCTAAGAGTCTGAAAGAGACAGGCTCTTTGAGCAGGCTGGCAGTTAATAAGAGATACTATAGTGAAGGTTAAATGACGAACTATTTCTCATGAATAAAGACAGGAACCACAGGAGGAGCTCAAAAGGTCTGGCTAAAGGGTTCTTTAAGAATTTAGAAGTCAGAATGAAGTTATGTAAGCAAGAGGTATCAAAGGACAAATCCTAAGAGTGACTATATAGGGATAACACAATAACCGATCTTGATAAAATTAGAGGTTAAGATTAAATAGGTTACCGCTATCAAGGGACATAAAAACCCAACAAATATTCTGTAAATGGATTGGACATAAAAAGAAGTTAAACAGAAATCCCCATTATTTTACGAGGGAGAAAGGCAAATGGCACAGATTTTTTTGTTGCTCACTTCATAAACAGTGATCAGATACTTAATGAAATTAATTTTAATGAAGGAGTAGGACCAGAGGCCCAATTAAGTGAAAAATATCTCAAAAAACCTGAAGTAGTTAAGTATTTTCAAAGTAGCAAGGACAGATAAAATTCTGTATGTACCTTATGAAATAGCAAAAGTCCTCTCTGAACCATTTACAATTACCCTTTAGAAGTAATGGAGGTTCCAGAGGATTGCATTGGGCCTATCTTTTAAAAAGGGGGAAAGCTAAGCGAGATAAAGAAGAGTGAGCTACCTTTCAAAACACAGAAAATAAGAGAACTAAAAAAACCCAGGGGATGCTAAGGTGATGAAAAGTAACCAGCAAAGACTGGTCAAGAAAGAAATCAAACCAGGCTTGTTCCTCTTTGCTACATGGATCCCTCCTTTTCTGACCTTTGGGCCTTTCACTAAACATTTAATAGAAAGTTCTACAGGCTCCCTGAGCCCCATTAAAAGTATCCCATAATAACCTTTAAACAATTGCAAAGTGCCCTTTCCCCTGCATCCCATAGCAAATCCCCTGTAGGAAATACTACACTGTGCCAGGAGCTCTGGGAGTTTTTCTGTGTGTTTCACACCAGGGACAATGGTCTAATCATTTTCCTTTGATAACCTTAGGAGCAGAGAAGTTTGTGCCTTCCAGTTTTCACTGATTATGTTAACTAAAGCTCCTCTACATGTCACTATTCACCTGAACCTCACCAGGCTTTTAGCATGATTACTCCCATAATCTAACAACAACATAGTCCAACGACCACAACCTGCGACTTGGAGATTCAAACTGGACATTTGGGAAAGCTTTCTCACCTGGAGTAGTGGAGCAGGGGAAAAGGTTCCCCAGATGGGTTGTGGAACCTCCATACTTGGAAATTTTTAATACTAGCTAGACACAACATGACTGAACTGGTGTTGGTGATAATCCTGCTGAAAGTGAGGTTGACTAGAGACCACCAAAACAACCAACACTTCATCAAATGTCTGGACTTCGGAGAAAATAAACTTTAAAAGTATCTAGCATTTCCAGTCTGACCCAGATTTGGCATATTGCAAAATATGAGTCAAACTCAGAGTCATATTTTAAACACTACCTATGTAGGTATCAGTCAGCTTTCAGGATAATTTCTACTACAAAAACACATCTAGTAAAATCAGTTGAAAATATTTTCCATCTGAACAAAAACAAATAGAAAAAAAATTTTATAAATACCTGCACAAATATTTGAGTCAAGAATTTTAGGTGATTATCAGCCCAAAGATATTTAACAAGGAATGTGTTGATCTTAATTTTAAATCAATTAGCTATGTGATTTAGTTTTTAAACATTGTAGCTTAACCTTGTAATATAGGAGTCTAAAAATTATTTTCTTAACTGGGACAAGAAGCAGCTGGAAGCATTTCCATGGCAACCATCTCATTTCCAAAGAGAAATGCTGTGACTTCTGCTGCTCTTTATCAACCTCACAGCTCAGTAGCATTGCAAATAAAAACCATAAAGGGAGGGGGGCTTGGAAGGATCATGAAAAGAATGCTTCAAAACATGAGGCAGGCTTTAAGTAAACAAAGTAAATTCTCAGTCTGATGATGAGCCCAAGGAAAAGAACCAAACCAAAAAACCAAACCAAAACACATATATCCCACCACTCTAACATGTGGTCTTTGCAAATGACTGGAATCAATCTCTCCTGGAAATTACATTTATCACAGATTTCACTGTCTCACACTAACTACGTGACTTAGTTTCTTGATCCTACTGTTTAAGGAAAATTGATAGCAACATGAATAATACACAGGGGGTGGATAGGGCGGGAGAAAAAAAAAATTCTGTCAAAACAACACATTTTACTGCCCACAGATCTCCCCAGGAGAGAGGTTGAGATCATATCATAAGAATTAGTCAGATTGCTCAATGACTACTGAAAGATTTTAAGGAACTATGGTGTTAAGAACCTATAGTTTAAGAACTTGTACAGACTAGAAAACCTGCAATACCTCTTTAACACATTGGTTCTGAAAAAAATGATAGAATTTAGAAATTAAGGAAAGTTCATGCACAGATCTCAGGGTTATGGTTTAAATTCTTATTTACCCTTGCTTCAGTCTGGTTGGCTAAATGCCCTTTCCTGGCTACTGGAGTATTGCATGGTTATGGCATACTTGGGCCACAGATGATGGTCACTCAAACAACACTGTCTGAAAATGCTGCAGCATACAAGGCCATACACAGGCTAAAAGTACATTCCTACAGTGTAGGCTGGGAGTTTTCATCATTTATACCTGCAGTCATGCTGTCTGCGCTCCACTGCTGAGACCAATACCCCTTGCATTGGCTGGAGAAGGAACACTAAAGCTCCCTTCAAAAGGTACACTGTATGGCAGAGCAAGACCTTCAGGTGCATTCATGGATTTTCCCACAGGTATGAATGTAACCTGGCTGCACTGGTAACTTTAGTCTGTATTTTGTTCATAAAGGAGCTAACTGAAGCAAGTAAGCACTGCTAAACATAGCAAACAGAGTGGAGCCCAGTTCCTGATTCAGATTTCTGTTGATAAGCCACATCACATTGTTATTGCAGAAATACCTGCTTATTCAAATTCCTAACTTGGAATGTAAAGGAATTATTAGGATGTAAAAGTATCCAAACATAAACTATATATATCAAGTATTAAAAACACATAAGGAAAAAATAGACAATAAAACACCGTAATAGAAAAACCCCCAACAAACAGTGCTTAAGTTAGAAATTTAAATATTTTCAGATGTAACCACGTTTTGCAAAGAAGCAAATTTAGAAAGTGGAAGTTTATTTACTTTAAAAAAAAAAGCTATCAAATTTCAACAATGTTCAAGAAGATTGAAAAAGTCTAACGAGGGACTGCAAAGCTGTAAAGGACTTAATGAGCTTCAGAGGCCAAGTGTATTCTATCATATACAAAAGATGCATAAAGAGCTACAGTGTACGAAGAAGATCATGCAGAATTTTTGTAATCAACATATTTGATTGAGAAGCAGAATTCTACAAATGTGTTTCTTTACTATGCGATACTAATGAAGGGGGTTGAAAGCAGGAGGTGACTTTTGGTGTTAGTTACTGGGATTTAAGATGACTTTTTTCACGAAGAGCTATCCAGACTCTTTGGACATTTTGTTCAATTCTATTTTTTCCCAATGAAAAACTGTAAACAGTGCATTACATTAAACTCTTGTATTTGCAGTGAACTGTGTCTGATTCTACAAAATCCTTCTAATAGTCTCCTCAGTGTACACTTAAACTTTTTTGAAAAAAACCCCAAAACCCTGACAATAAAATAAGTCTTAAACATATTACAAAGAAAGCACAGCAGTTTGATCAGATCTTTCCAGGACAAATGACCTCTCCACCATTAGTCAGCTACCTGGTGATAGAAATAATTGGTTGCTACTAGTGAAGCACTTGAAAGAACAAGTGATGTATACAATTATTTCTGCCAGCACCAGTTCAATAGAGTTTGTGACTGCAATTTCAACAAGACTCTTGTAGTCTTCATAAAAATGAAGGACAAATAGAAGTGAAAAAATTCTGTGCAAATACCATGTGAATAGAAGTAGTAAAGAACAAACCAAAAGAAAAGAGGGATTATCAACACTACAATTGAAAACCAAAAATGGGAGGATTTGTCTACTCATTGTCTGTAGATGCTCATGTCTAATGTGGGGGACCCTTACAAAGCTACGCATAGAGGTATTATTTTTATGAAACAAGCATTGGATCCTTTGATCACAAACCTGTTAATAACACCATAGTTCAATTCTGATCACTTTTGGTAAATATGATGATGGATGCTGTACTTATTCCAGTATAAGCCTGTCTTTCTGTAACTTTTAGTAACTGCTCTACCTCTCATCTCAGCTCCTCCTCTTTCTGAGAGAGAATATTTAGCATGGCAAAAATGCAAGCTCATTAGGAAGTTTGACCTCCAATTTCTTTGGATACTCTTTACTAACACAGCTTATGCATTTCTCACCTGCCAAACTGAAGCATTCTGGACCACATTTGAGAACACAACTGATAAGAAAAGAAACACTCCTCCCTACTGCCAGAAATTTGTTTCAAGTCTTACGCTGTTCTGATCCCAGGAATGGAAAGTATTACTCCCAAGTATTTAACTGGATTCTCCATGCATCTGCATGGTAAATAGCAGTCCTGTGCCCTGCACACCAGACTATGAGCTGGGGTGTCCTAGTCTCCATTCTGAAACACAATGAAAAACTCCTGCCCGTGTGTACCAGACAGCAGGAAGACCCTTAAAGAATCCAGAGAGCTTCTGAGGAGAGAGTTCTAATATTTCATACAGAAAAAATGCTTCTTTAAAAAACCTTCTTCCTTTTTTACTTGCTCTGTTTGCAAATGAGTTCCACCACCTGTTTATTGTATATTTACATATATTAAGTTTTTATGTTTGTATGCAAATTAAAAGAATCAGTCAAAAATTCAGTTTTGTTTGAAAAATGCCAGAAAAGGTTTTCTTTCTGTTGCATATTCTCTACCATTTGCTCTTGACTGAATGAGTGTCTTTAATTTTTATTCCTACCAGCCATGCAGAACCAAAAACATAATACAAATGTTCCTAACTGTGATGTTTTGTGCATCATCAATAAATAAGCTAACTAGCTAAACTTCCACTTGTTTTTCCACAGAAAATTATTCTGTCATAAAATCTTTATAGCCTTATTAGAAACAAGGTATTACATAAAGGTTACTGACAGCATAATTGAAGGAATAACCTTGTAATTTCAAAAGTGAAACCATTTTCCTGAAAAATCAATATTTATTATGAAGGACAATGAATAATCCTTTATGGCTTTTGAAACATAGAAATAAAATAAATTAAGGTGCCTCTGCCTATTTATGACCTCAAGAAGCTTTCACTAGCTCAATCTGAAAATAGACTAAAACTCAATACTATTCCTACAGAATAATAGAATACAATTTCCTGACTATAAGCTCCCTGAATGTTGTACTAATGTATGGCCTGAATCACCTGATTATACACAGAGTATAAGGTTCAAAATAGTCATTAAGATCTAAGGTCCTGTCTTTAAAGCCAGTGAAATGATGAAAGAAGTAAGATTCTTTTTAATTCTATTTTTTTTTCCACTATTGATACTGATTGCTTTTTGGAACTGAAAGTGTAATAATGTATTTATTAGAAGACTGTTAGACAGAATGAACCCTGCACTGAGTGGGGCAAAACTGGCTAGATTGTACCATTTAGGGAAGAGACTTAAAGGCGTGCCCAGTTTATATGTAGTGACGGAGGGAAAGACTGATGAACTTGATCTCTTGAATGGTATAGCAATCTTTCCCAGATAGAAAGAAACATGGGATAACTGCTTTTTCTTCACTTGCATGGGTAATGGGCAAATATCATTTGGCAAATACCAAATAGGCAAAGAAGTCGGTGCTCTCCGAAAGGCTGGGACTACAGCTCATTTGCTCACTTGTCTACCGCCAACACTATATTCACCTAGAAAACAACATCTGTGGAACATCATGGAAACATCTTCCAGCTACAGTTTTTTGCAAACCTTAATATTTGAGTTAAATATGCCATGACAGCAATACTTAAATTTTTTTCTACCTTTGGGGGCTTTCTCCAAATTTTTCTCCTCACAATTAATTATAGCTTCAAGTATCTTACGAAATGAAACACTGCCAGAGAACTTCCCTGGATATGGGAATTGGCTTATTCACAGTATTAAGCTTGTGCAATAGCTATCTATAAATTTTTGGAATATGCCTAATAACAACACTATCTTTCCCCTCCCAGTAATTCCTGGATATGGTAGCAAAGCTAGCACAGGCAATAAACAACTCCTGAGCTGCAGTGTCTCTGCTCTGTTTTGGAGAGCACAGCACGCACAGGGGTTGTTCCTGCCAAGCTGGCCTCTGTGCCAGCTCCTGGTTGGGAAACAAGCCTTTGGAGATATAGACCATGGTTAAGCCTACTAAGTGGGACCTTCCCAGTGCCCTGCACACCACAGGTGCATCTTGTGCTTTTCATGCCTAAGAATGTGCAAAATGTGCATATATAATATTTTTAACTTTTTAACATTGTTCAGTAAATCTGCTTTTCCACTGATTCGAAGTTTAACATATTAAGCTCTTTCTGTATTCCTTAGCCCATCAACAGTACATGTAAACACTTCCATTTTCCTTCACTTTGTTAAATTAGCATAATATATAGCCACACATATCCATATTTTATTCTGACACAGAATGAAAATCACAAAGGGTTTGTTATTATTTATTTTAAATTGGATATCTTCCTAAAAGAAATAACTCTCAAATGAAACACAAAATTGTAGGAACACAAATTCACTATCTACTAACTACCAGTAGCAACAGAATTAAGGTCAGACATGCCTAAACATTCAAATTAAACATGCAAATTAATCCTTTCAGTACTTTAAGGTACTGCTGTCATTGTTAGCCTGTAAAAATAGGGTCCTTTTAACAAACTGTAAAAGAAACTTTGCCCTCTTAGAGCTACTGATCACACATGACCTTTATGCAATTAAGGGTACATTAATACCCAAGTGGAGATGTTTAAATGGTTCTTAGTGATTTAATACACTTTTCACTAAGCTGGAAAATAATATGTACTTAAATTGCCTAAATTGTTTTGGAAATCTTAACATGCAGTTACTTAAATAGGTTGCTTTAACAGATACATATAATGACCTACATAATAATACTTAATAAAGGTGCTCTTTAAGATGATTACATACTGGATTTTCTTCAGTAAGCTCACAGCCATACTATCTGAGTACCCAATATTCATTAATAAATTTATCTTCACAATTACTTTTATGAGACAAGCTTCTCATAACTCATAAACAAGAAATTGAAACAGAAATAATAGATGTTTTGTTCAGTCTGACAGTTGCATCAGAACCCAAAGCACTTGATACTAATGTCCTCTTCACAAATACAAGTCTTAATCACAAGCCAGCCTGTCTCTCTGAAGCAATATGAACCCTATTTACAGAGCCATTATCATCCCCACTGCATCAAAAAGATAAAGAGCACCAACAAGTATTTTTTCGTTTAAAACAGTGAGGGGAGGTAGCTGACATTAGATTTCTTCCTTGCATGTGAAGAATGTGAGCATCTTTAATGATGCAATTGATAAAATTGTTTCAAACTGTTCTAAACACCTTCCAGACCATCTTAAATGACTAATAGCTAAAACAGGATTCAGCAAGGTATGTCTCCTCTCCCTTCTTCATGGTCTTGTCATAAACTCAGTTGCCCACTCATTCAGAACATGGCTAAATGAGCTCTTCAGCTACAAACCCTCAAGATGCAGTGAACTTACTGTATTACTCACTCTCACTGCCAGAAACAGAGAATTCCTGCCTCTTGACTGAACATTTCTGGTGCTTACGTTCTGCTGGCTCTGGGATTTCTTTGATCCTTCTGTGAGCTGATTTAACTTTCTAAAACATAAGAGAATTCCAGCAGACTGATGAACCAATTTCTCTCGAATGAGAGATGCATGACAAAGGCTGAGAAGTACCAGAACTTGTAATCAGAAGGCAGCAGGGTTACCCAGTCCAAGCTGAGGGAGTGTCTCTTCCTTCTTTTGGCAATAAGGAAATCAGCTTGTCTGTAGTCCAAGTAGATTCTGCAAATCTTTAATTTCCATTTAAGTTGCTTCCATTTACAGTCTGCCTTATGTTATCTCAAGAAGTCTCACTAAAAGGCAGCTATAGGTTTTTTTGAAAATAGAGATGTCAGACCTAACACAGAAGACTGACTCCTAAAAATCTTTAAGTAAGAAAATAAAACTGAACAGCAAATACTATTTTCTGCAGAAAAGTCAACCTTGTATTATAATAGTAAGTGCTACAGGATCAATTAAGTTTTGCCTAGTGGCATTTATGATAGCCCAAGGCCACATTACAACTTTAATTGACTGTGCTGGTTTTAACTCTGGTAGAGTTATAACCTTCACAGTGGCTGGCATGGGGCCATGTTTAGGACTTTTCCTGGAAACAGAGCTGATAACCAGAGACCTTTTCATTACTGCTGCACAGTGCTCCCACAGAGCAAGGTGTTTCTGCTCCTCACTCACCCCACCAGCAAGGGGCCTGGGGGTGCACAAGGAGTTGGGAGATGACACAGCCAGGACAGCTGACCCCAACTGACCAAGGGTATTCCAGACCATATGGCATCATGCTCTGCATATAGAGTGGGGGGAAGAAGAGTGGGACGTTTGGAAGGATGACTTTGTCTTCCCAAGTATGCATTGCTGGAGCCCTGTTGTCCTGGGGATGACTGAACACCTGCTTGCCCATGGGAAGCTGTGAATTCCTTGTTTTGCTTTGTGTGTGCAGATTTTGCTTTCCCTATTAAACTCTCTTTATCTCAACCCACAAGTGTTCTTTGACCTTCTGAGTCTCCTCCCCATGCCACCAAGTAGAAGTGAGTGAGCAGCTGCATGGGGTTGGGCTATCAGCTGAGGTTAAACTACAACAATGACCAACTGACCATAAGTGACCAACACACTCTGGCTAGAACCTCTTTGCTCACTTGACACACAAATTCCAGCTCTAAAATTAAAAAAAAATGTAACTTGCAGTAGTTCAGCAGTAGACAAACACTTCTACAAATCACTTTATCACAAAGGTGTCTGAAAAGGAGGTGAATAATGTACAAGATTTTTGGGCTTGCATTGTTCTGGTAACAGGTTTCTGAGAGGGACACTGCATCTGATCCTGATGCACAAAGAAAACTGCCTCAACCTTCATATACAAAGTCCTAAGAAAAGTGTTGAATATTCCATATGCTCCTTCCAAAGTTTTACTAGGATCCTCACAATTCCTGTGAACTTTTTCACTCTGAACTCTTAAAGATTTTCATCTTTTCATGGCCTGAATTCTCCATTCCCCCTTGAAGACAAATCAAGAACGTGAACAGACACCATGAAAGAAGG
The DNA here is from genome assembly GCF_965178545.1 of Coloeus monedula. Classification (NCBI taxonomy): domain Eukaryota; kingdom Metazoa; phylum Chordata; class Aves; order Passeriformes; family Corvidae; genus Coloeus; species Coloeus monedula. The sequence goes on along the minus strand of NC_138786.1, from coordinate 32,678,875 downwards.
CAGTTCTTACCTTTGTAACATGGAAAAATGCAAGAGTATGATTAAATACAATCTCATGCAATCCAGTTGTTATTTCAATTACTGTTAAACAAAAGTAACTCATGGCTTGTACTTTCCAGGACAGCACAGTAACAATGCTAATTGCTCCATCTTCAAAGAACTGCTTCCTGTTTCTCATCTAAATTTTTCAGTAAGATATTGCTGAAAGAGGAGTAAGTTTTTTTGGGGTTTTTTTTATGGTTTGGTTTTTTTTCTTCACCAGTGCAACTTGACACTTATTTCAGTAGATCCTTCCAGCAAGAATATCCAAATATCCTCTTGTCTCCACTAAAAATACTTTACTTAATATGTGAAGCAAAAAGACCATTCAAGCAAAACAAAAAGAGAGCAAAAATGTGCAGCTTGCTTTGCAGACTGAAATCTTTCATTGTCCACAGAAAACACTGGGTTATTTCTTCTCCAACATCTTAAAAATTGACTTAATCTTATGAATGAGTATTTATTCATTTGCAACTTTTATGTTTCCCAGCGTAACTACTAAATATGTATTCTAAGAAAATTTATAGCCCTCTTGTGTGTATGGCAGAACAAATAAATGCAATAGAATTGATTTTACTTCAGATGTACTGTGAGTGAATGTTAAAGACCATTTTTGGAAGCAGATATACATTACCTACACTGCATGGACACTGTTACCTAAGAAGCTACAAATTGTAAAGATGAAGAAGAACAGCATTTATGCTGAAAAAAAATAATTTATTGACTGTTGCTAATAGGGTTTGGCAAGTATTGCTGTCATTTTAATTTGCAAATGTTTAACTAGTGAAAAACAATCAGTTTTTTCAACTTTTCTCTGGGTAGCTTGAAAAGATACTGCATAAGAGATATACAGGCATGCTTGAAGAACGAAGTTCTGCCAGTGACTTAGAATTCCTCGAGAGCCATATACTTTGGACCATAATTTATAAGGTGAGCAGAATTTGCCTTCCTACTACACCTTAAGCTCTTTCCTTTCATTTTAAAATGAGTTAATTTTAACTTCATTTATAATTCTGTATTTGGCCTCAAATCATACCACTGGTAAGTTGAAAGCACAGCATGCAGAAAAACAGTAAGAAGCCTAAGCGTTGCAGAAATGATACATGTAATCTAGAAAAGAAAGATCCAAGATCTTGACAGCTTAAATGACTTTCTCACGCAAGATACTTTGCTTTTTTTCCTCACAAAGTTTTTAGCAGAAAGTAGATCAGAATAAAACTGGGCAATACATAGTGGAAAATCTTTGAACTAAAGATTGCCCAGAGAGGTTGTAGAGTCTCCCTCACTGGAGATATCCAAGAACCATCTGGATGCAATCCCATGCCATGTGCTCTAGAATGACCATGACTGGGAGACTGAACCAGAGGATCCACTGTGGTCCCTTCCAACCTTACCCACTCTGCGATTCTGTAAATTGTACAGGCAGCAAACAGCATAAAATAAAATGATTTTATATGTTAACATGTGACAAGCTGATACAGCAAATTACTTACTCAGTAAACTCACAACTCAATTTTGAAAGGATGATTAGTTCATTTCAGAACTCAACAGCAAGTGTAAAACATTAAAGACATCTTAAAACTGAATTCCACTTCTATTATCTTTGAAATTTTTTATACATCGTCTTAAGACATCACTGTGAAGCACATTGTATAATTTATTTTAATTCTCTACAGAACAATACAGTTAATTCAGTATCGTCAATAACTTTATACAGGTACAGTATTGAAGCCATGTCCTCTTTTGCTTACTGTCAAGTACAAAACAGCTTATACAGTCTAAAAAAAAGCTACAAACCACACTTGTAGCATAATGTCTGTTGTGCCTGGTTAAAGTTTACAGTAGTGGCTTTTTGATCTTTCAAGACAAATAAACATGACACCACATGATAACAAACAGCTGTGCAAACTCAGACTTAGGAGGAAGACTTAACTACCTCCTTTTTCCAGAACTACTTTTCCCTGCTTTACTGCTGCTACCACCAGACTTGCTGGAAGATTTTGAAGAGAAAAGTCTTGTCATGAATTCAGACACATCTGGCAGCTCATGGTTGGAATTCAGCATGTTCATTGACTGCTCCATTTCCTGCATGCAAAGATCAGATAATCTTAATAGCTTGTAACAATTCTGGCTGTATCTAAGGCATCAGTTGAAAGATTGTATGAGAAGGATACCAAATTTTCCCAGTACTGTTTTACTTTTTGTAGTGCTCCAGGATACATATTGCTACATAGTTTTATGCAACCACAGCTAAACACCCAGCTACACAAAGAAAAATAAAACCCCAAAACTAAAAACAGTGGTGTATGGAAAATGGTAACCACGTCTTAAGCAGTCTGACAGGGCAAGCATCTGATTAAAAAAAATCCAAAAGATAAAAATTATTTATTTTCAGCACTTTTTTTCTCCATATTAAAATCTAGGCTATTGTTTAGATATTCAGATCTGTGTTCTCATAGATGTCACACTTTTTTTTTTCAAATTAGTATTATTCATAGCTAATTAACAAATTTTTGATGCTGCTTAAAGGGATTAGATATATTTCTTGCCCTACCTTCTGACACCAAGCTACTAGAGTAGTGCAGCTGAGTTTTCATTCCTTCAAGAAAGAAATTATTTTAATGTAAGACCATATATCCAGATAAGCTTAATGTAACTTTGGGGTTTAGCATAGTGGTTCTCTGAGATGAATTAGCATGTTTTAAAATAAACCAGTCTTGAAGTACTTTTAATGCATATAACAGCTGAACTGCACATCCACAATGGGATAATGCTTATAGCAATTGTGACTTTCATGTGGGATTGTCACCTTGTTCTTCTCCCATTCAGAATGATGGATCTTTAAGTGCTTTCAAGGCATTTTAGTAGCCTTTGTTACTATTGCCTCTACACTATACCTGTAGTTAACACCCCTACAACAAGCACAGTTACTAAATCATTAAACTTTCTATACAAACTAGTACTGTGCTGATTCCATGAAGGAAAACAAGTTAATTTGAAAAACCTTATACAAGCTCCATATACTCCACAAGTTAACAATTTAATACATGGTCATCTAGAGAATGCCATTGCAATGTAGTTCTTAAAACCAACTTTTTTCTACTCTTTAAAGGTAAATTTCTCCTTAAGAAGTCCTATCAATTTTATCATAAGGATTAAATCATCAGAAGTTTTGATGGTTTTACCATCATAACAGCCTGTCCATAAGCAGTGTCAGATCACTGAAAAAAGTAAGAAATATGTGACTATCTTTTTTTAAAATTCAACTTCCAGAGTTCAGTTTAGTTTGAAGAACATGCCATGAATACCTAGCACATCTTTGTATCTGTTTTTTAATCAAACTATAGCCAAAAGAGCATTACACAGCTCTGATATGCTTTCTAAAGCTATTACTTATTTAAAAAAAAACCCAAAAAACCTCAGACACCTATAAAGTACTACTGAAGACAGTGGTCATTTACACAAAAAGGAGTTTTTAGTTAACCAAGCCTTCAAAAAGCAGCCACCCATGACAGACAAATAATACTTGTAAAAATAAAAGATTTAGCAAACATCTTGAATCTCCACTTTGTCCTAGCCTTCTGCTATTTGGCATTTTGCATGATGAAAGGACAATAAATCAGATAATTTAATGACTTCATTAAGACTCCATATCATACACACTAGTGTGACATCTGGATTTAACAGTGTACTAAACTGTGGTTTAGGCTGAAGGGAAAGAGAATCCCACATCACACTCTCTGCAACACACTTGACACTTACTAAATGACGCGTTGTTAAAACAGCAGCAATGTATCAGCTGAATAAATGATGCCCATTAAGCCTTCTATTAAAGCACAGTTTTGTTTTTATTACTTTCTGTGCCCTGAATTCTCATTATCTTTGGTCTCTACAGATGCATCAATTAAACATACTTACCCGCCTCATATCAGGATCACTGGTGTTGACAACTTTAGGCAAAAGCACAAATATCAGTAATGGAAGAACCATCATCATCACCTACAGAGAAAACAGGAAAATACCTCTTCAGCTTAGGTGTTGCTCTAAACACTTTTAGACCTACTAAAATAAAATTAAGCTCTACTAAACAGCCAGACTCTAGAACTACTGCATTCTGAATCAGTACGCCAGTAACATTAATCCACTTGTCAGGAAAGAAACCTGATAAGGGACTATTGTGCTTTAAAAAATAGATTTCAAAGTTGGACCAATAAAGCAAATGGTTGTTCTCTCTTACACCTGTTGCAATTACAGTTCTGCAACATGTTGATCTCTGCACTACTAGAACAGCATCACATGGTCAAAGGAGGAGACTACGGGCTATTTTCAGAGGACGTGCGTTAACAGTGGTATATAGGGGAGGAGATGTCACAGAAAAACTTTCCATTTGTAAGCAAGCGAAAACAAAGAATACAATCCTCTCAGAAGAGCAAAGGAAAAATGCACATTTTTCCTCAACTGTTTTATTCTTAGTATTCTCACAAGCAGCTGTATTTGGATCCTTAGTATACTTTTAATATTTGTATGTTTCCTGTACATACCATAGGGTTCATGAGGAAATCTGTCCATCCCCAAGATTCTCTCTTTATAAAGTATGAAGGTGGTCCAGAAGATTTCATCTGGAGTGGGTAAGGCAGCCTGACAACTTCAGAGGGTTTGATGTAATTCACGTATCTTGCTCTATTAAGCAAAATGTAAATAATTGAAAATAAAAACATAGAATCTTCAGTAAATAATAAAGATTTTAAAAAATTCGAACAAGTTTTAATAAAATACTACAAACAAAATCATCTGCTAAGCAGTGTCAGCTAGGCTTCACTTTTCAAAAGCTGATTTCTCTCAGCAGCATGTTTTATGAAATCAAAAGCAAAACATTTGTTGTCACCTTGGTAACGAGCAAGAAAAACTATGCTGTTTAGGGTCCAGATTTGAACAGTGCAGCGTAGTTTAATCAGTTTGCTCAAGACATCAATTACTTGGATGTGAAGTTAGTACCTTTTCCATAAGTGCATTATTTTGCTTTTATCAATACTGAATCTCGGTCTTTATTACTTTGTAAGGTTTTTCCATAGTTCTTCACTAGTATTCTTCATTGGGGCCTCATATTTAGGTAATTACTCAGTACTAACACCTTTGCCACTCTTGACCCATTTCTCATGATTTATGAATATTTACCTACTTTGTGCAACTCCAGGGATGACTTCTGCCCATAAATAATTTATTCCTTCTGAATTTTTCACCAAATACTCATTTATAGAATGTCTTTCTCTCCTACCTTATACTACGTATTTCCTTCAAAAACTTGAGATTTTCAAGTAGATCATACCAAATGCATGTTATCCACATGCTGTTTCCTCTTTCTAGGAACTTTTCAAGGCATATTTTTCTAAGGCAGCACATTCCATAAAAAAGGCCTGTTGACATTTTTCACAAGTATAGTTTTTCATGCATTTCTGACTCCTCAACTGCATTCCTCATTATAGAGTTTTTATCTGTTGGACTGGTAGAGATGCCAAGCCTCCTGCTACTTTCCTCTGCAGACGTATCCTAGCAACTTACTCAACATCAAATCTGTCATCTCACTAGTCCTTAGACACACAAACAGTGCTAAGGCTGAGGTTATACCCAATATTTCGTCTATATCTTTGTATTTATTACATATTAATTATTGCCAGTAAGATACTAACAAAGTATGAAAAAAAATTACATAAAGTTTGGAAAAAAATTAAGTTCAAACAAATTGTTCGAGATTATTATAAGCTTAAACCTTATTATAATAATTATATACTATAATCATATTATAAATTATTATATTATATTAATTAGCATTATGAACAGACTTCACTGTTTTCAGTGAGATTCCAATTTTAAACCCCCCTAAATACACTGCTGGAGTATTTACACTGATGATTGTATTCCTAGAAGTTAAGATGCCATGTGCATGCTTGGACAAAGAAAAAGTAACTAAAAGCATATTCATTTAAACGAAAACCACCTTAAGATAGATTTTTCTGTACTACTGAATAGTTTGCACTTACAGGTATACAGTCAGGAGTGGTTTGGCCACAGCATAAAAACAAGCTAACAATCCTACAGAAAACATGCAAACTGTCAACTGCTAGTATTAACCAGTAACTGTAACAAGTATCCTACAGGGGTGCAACAGAAATATTTAAAACTTCATTGTGCCAAGTCCTGATAGAACATTTATTAAAGAAATGGAAAAGGGAAGAAGAAAAAAAAAGGTGCTGACAAATAATAAAGCAGTTAACTGATTTATGCCTAGATTTTATTTCAGGGTAGCTGCATAAAAAAATAAGAAAAGCAAACAAACAGATGGACTTTTAAAGTCTACTTTTTCTTATTTCAGGCCATAAATACGAAAGGAAGAAAGATATCAGACTTTGAAATTTGAGAAATGTGCTTCTAGAAGTGATGTTAAAAGAAACTGACACATACAGTCTGAGATGGAGCATGTGACCTACAGCACTGTTTCCATGAGTTCTTGTACTGTGCTGTCAGGCACATGAAATTCATCAGTACAGAGGCAAATCAGGAAACGCTCACCTCATTTTGCCTTTTGAAGTTATGTCAACTCGCACGGGCTCAAATTTATGAGCAGGGGATATAACTTCCACTACGTAAGATCCTGAAGGCACATCATGAACCACAAAACTTCCATCAGTCCTGAAAAAAACAGTGAGTTCCGCAATATTTCAGTGTGCTCCAGAATATAAGACAGGATTCTCTGCTGGATTTTTTTCTTAAAGAAGCTGTATCATTTTATATTATAATTCTTAATATAACCACAGTGACCAAACAGAAAATTTAAATCAGTCACCACTCACAATATCAAGCCCCTTAAGTTCATCAATGCATGCCGCAATAGTAGCAGAAATTCCCTGTTAGGCTAAAGATTTTGTTGTGCCCTCAAGGTGTTGTCTTGCTGGCAGAATAATTTAGCAGCCCAAATAAGACCTGAAATAAGTTATATTTCATGTATTCAAGTGATGGCAGAAGTAATTTACACCTTCCTTCCGCCTTCTGAAATACATACAATGAAGTTTACTTTACTTCAGTACTTCTGCTGAAAGCAAAAACCCTCCCAGACTGACATCCTACATAGTGTGGGTTGGTATTAGGGACGATTTGCAATGCACAAAAATAGCAATTTGTGTCTTTGTTGTGAAATAGCGGTTTTTAATTCTAATTGCTCCCTTTAGGACCAGCCCACGCCGGAAAGCTCAATAAGCAATAAGGAAACTAAGAGCTCTGAACATATACACAGAAGGGATTTTCATACAGGTGGCTTTTATTTTAAAATGTGGAACTTGAATATTCAATGAAAATATTGGTAAAAGGTTACTTGAAAGCTTCAGCACTAGCTGCCTTAACGGTACAGAAGTTTTCCTCCTGTGTGTTTCCAGAAGTTTCAAGTAAGAAAACCCTAGTGTTCTCTACCTTGTTAAGAGCAACATCAAAGATCTCTTTCCTGAAAATAAGATTCAAAATTAAGACAAAAATTTGTTCAAAGGCCAAAAACTGTAATAAACCCTAACACATCAGAAACAGGGAAAAGAAAAACAAATGAATGAGCCCTCTTAAAAGTGAATTCTCAAAGAATTTGTCATTATGTCCTTCCTACCAGACCTCTCTCTAACATGCAAGGACCTACCCACCTTTATGTGATGATTTGAATCCCTAAGAATGCTTACACTATCTTATACTGCAAGTGGTATAAGGATGTTTCCCTAGGAATTTCCTTTCAATTTTTCATTCTTTACAGTATTTGAGAAATTTAGAGTTTCAATTAAACATTTAGAAATTTGCCTGATAGCAGCTATTAAATCAGCTCCCAAATATGTCAGGCTCTCATAACTTGTTTGTAGTGGCTTAGCAGGTGTTACACAGTCAAGATTTTACAAGATCTGCAGAGCAGAATCTGTTGTGCTAATTTATTGACAGAACTCAAAGTTAAGTTTAACTCTTATTGCAGAGGGATTAATTTAAAATTATGAATATTTATGAGGGTGCATCTTAATTCCATGTAATTTTTATATATCTTTTAAAAGCAATGTATTATATTGTATTGAAAATCGTGAAGAGATTTTAGAATTTACTTCTACTCTTGAAATTATTACATTAGTTCAGTTCCTAATTCTGAGGATAATTTCTGTGCCTTAAATTCTCTAGATCTTTTGCTTATCTGAATATATTCAGTACCACCCGAGACTGAATCTTTACAGCTTCCAGCGGCATTTGCATGATGATGTGTGAAGGAATAAAGCCACATCTCTTAAAGCGGCTTTCCCCAGTACAGTTAAGGTTTTTCACGAGTACTCTTAACACAGAACTACAACTGTAACTTCTGCCATGAACAAACATGTCTCCATATCGGGTAAATTCTTAGCCAAGGTGAGGTTCTTAAATAAGAAGTGGCAGAATTTACAACAGAAGCTGAGAATAAACACATCGTCCTCCAGACAGTGCAAACTCCTTTGGGGTTTTTGTTTGTTTTAGTTGTTGTTTATTTTTTTAAATTAAAATTACGTTCCAAAGCTTTTGGCCAGTAACCTGAGTCATCAGTTTGGATACGTCTGCTGGAGGCTGAGGCCAAAACCTACGGCACTGCGCGGCTGGCCGTGCTCGGCCCCTTACAAGCCGGGGGGGTGGGGGGGGTGGTGAGGGCAGTGTTCCCAGTACCGCCAGCAGCTCAGCTCGGGATTCTGTGATTCCACGATCCCACAGCTGTGCGCGGCTGACCGGGACACGGCCGAGCCCTGCAGGAGCCGCCCCCGCCGCCCGCCATCGAAGTGCCGGACCGGGCCAGGCCTGCGAGCGGGCCATGGGGCCCCGGCAGACGCCGGCTCCCGCCCGGGCAGGGCCGCCCGCCGCCCCGCGGGACCCGAGCCCCCGCCCCGCCCCGCCCCGCCCCGCCCCGCTCCGCTCCGCCCGCCGCTCACTTCAGGAAGCCGACGTGCTCCTCCCCGTCCACCAGCACCCGGGCCCCCGCGATCCAGTCCTGCGGCTTCACCCCCGGCACCACGGCCCGGCCCTCGATCTTAAACCGCTCCCCTGGGCCCGCGCCGCCCGACGGCTCCGCCGGCCCGACGGGCTCCGATCCGCGGGCGCCGCGGGGCAGCGGCGCCGCCGAGAGCCAGAGCAGCGCCAGCCACAGGCTCCCGCCCCGCGCCGCCATCGCCGCGCGCCGCCCGCGCTGCGCCTGCGCCCGCCGCCTGCGGGGATGGGCGGGCCCGGCGAGGCCCCGCCCCCGGGCCGGCGCTGCCGCCGCGTGAGCGGGGAGCGCGTTCGGGTCCCTGCTCGCACAGCTGGCGGCACAAGCAGGTGTTGGAAGAACAGGGACGGCTCCCTTGTAGTTCGGTGTGTGAGTAAAGCAAAGGATAAGATACGTTGCCACTTAAAATGTGGAATGAAACAAATGTGAACCTGAAGAAAATAAATGCGTAAGAAGTTGATGTACCTTTCTTGGTAATGGATATATTTAAGGCATTTTAGTTAGAAATCTTAATTGTTGTCATCAAAAGACTAATAAACGTTTTCTAGAGGGGAAAAAAGTAACAAAAAGCTTACAAAAGATTAAACGTGGCCTAAAGTCTCATCTTTTAAAATTATTTGTAGCACTGCAGTTTGTTTCTGATTAGTTACAATAGTATGAAAATGTGTTACTTAGCAGGCGGGCACAGATTTATGGGAGAAACCAGGAGGACTGTAATACCCTGCCCCCTAATTTCCCTTTACAAAGCACATCCTGTTATGTCATATGTATTTGTTGTCACGTTGTGGCTACACTTGCTTCCTTTTACCTCTCTTATTTATGTCAGAGTTAATCACTGAACCTGTGGAAAACACCATCATTAGACAAGATGAACCTGGTCATCAGCTGATAATAAAAACATTACATTATACTAGGCATGATTTAAAAAGCATATGTCATCCTATGTCAGTGGGATGTTGTGAATTATTTGTCTGGTAGTATCTCTGAGCTGTCTACTTTGGAGAAAATCAGGAAGACATGATCTGTGAGGTTCTTCTGTCACATAAATTCACAAATGCCTAAAACTCCAGTAGTTTTGGGGGTGGAAACCTAAGAATGTCAGAACTGAATAGCGCTAGAAGTACTTACCAATAGAACCACTAAGCAGTAGCATTTATACTAAAGCTACTGACACAACACTCTTTCCAGTACAACACCACTGACAGACATCATCTTCATAGTGACAGATCATGGTACTAGTTTTTACATGCAGTTGGTGTAAAAATGCTCCTATTTTTAAAATGCCCTCAAGGAACTGTATTAGGATAGTGTCAGACCACAGTATGAATGATAATGCCCTCCACTTTTAAGGATTTCCTCATCCTAATTTCTTGGTTTAAATCCTTGGAGAACCCAAAGGAAAAAAACCCTTATTTGTTCTCTCTCTATATATCATCCTGTTAACAAACTGAAAGGTTAATTGAACAGCATCTTGCTTTATCCAATAGCTGCATTGGCATGCACACTTTTCAGTGTTAGGTTAGTAGTCTCTTGTCCTCTCACCATGTAACTTCTTTACATATTAGAAGTTCTCTTTCATACAGACATATTAGTTACCATATCTCTAAGTGCACACAACTGAGAAAAAAATTAACTTGGTTGATTACTGCCTTTTTATTTGGCTAAGACTAGCTAGAATGGCAGCTTGAGTGGATTTCACAATGCTATTTTGTGAGTTTTCATATTGTGCTGTGGATATTTATCTTCTAGGTAAAAAGAACAAATCCCAGAAGAACAGTAGTACAAATGGAAAAAAAGACATAAAAAGATCCAGGTATGTATTTATCAAAACAATTAGTACATCAGCTGGGAGATGCTACCTGGTTTTTTTCTGGAAGGAACTTTACTATTAGCAAAGTCGTTTCTCCAGCTTGATTTCAAGTGACTCTCTCATCAAAAGACCGATAAAACAGCCAAGTAACAGTTTCATTTCAATTGAAACAACCAAACAATTCTATGAACTTGAAAGTGCAGTCAAGAATGACTTCCATGTAGTTATGGATTCATTGACGGATTCCCTCCTTGACTAGCAGCTACATAGAAAATTACAAGTTTCTTAAAAGTTCTATCCTGCTCACAAGCAAATTTTCAGTTTTGTCTGAGTTGTCAACCAGCTGCCGCTAACGCTACAGAATTGTCAGCCAGATGGATGAGAGCTGACAGCCCCTAATGCGTTGAACAAAGAGAAGGTCAAGATTAATGTAATGCCATCACACTGGTAACACTGAAATCTGTGTCTCCAGATTCTTGTCACCTTTGGTTTCACATACAAACTGAAAAAGCAGAGGAGACCCATTAAATGCTTCTGAACACCACATCAGAATCTAAGATCATCATAGCTGTTTACAAAGAACTAAGCAGTTTATATACTGTTGGATACTCTTAAGTAGTAAGAGTTTTTTAATCTCCCAAGGATAGAAGCAGTTTGCAAAAAATGCAGCAGAATTTTTTTTTTTTTATGAATCCTTTTCACAGTTGGAATGCTAGCAAAACTTGCTACATGTTTTTTGCTTACAGGTCACCATTAGTAAGGCATATAATTAATCTTTGAACATTTCAGTGTAATTGCTCTGAAAACTTCTCTTCCATAAAGCTAATAGTACCTTGTGTAGTATTTAAATATTTGCTTTTGAAAATGATTTGTCATTGATACTGGTTTACTGTAATACACCAGACAGACACTGGACCACAAACAGCAGCAGCCCAAAATCTGTTTTGTGCGTGACTCAGGCTGAATATGCAGAGGTGTTGACTTTGACCAGACAAGCAGGGAGCACCTTCAGCCATCTGCCTCTAATCTGACCATAATCTTTGAGTCAGTTCCCCGATATAGATACACAGATAACAACACAACACACCAGATGAATAATGCTGGTTCACAAATGTTCAGTGGAAGCAAAGATACAGTCCTTACTGACACGAAGAATAAATAAGAACTACATGTGCATCAGAATACTCATAGCTACAGCCTATTTGGTTTTTGATAAACTAATTAGAGGTGAGAAGAAATCAAAATGCCCAGCCAAGAGAACAGGTTTATGAGAATACACAAACTGAATATAGATGGAACAATTCAACATAAATGTACTGTGAAAGGCCACAGCCAGGTAACTCATTTACTGAGCTCTCTCCTACCCAAGGAGCTTTACTATGATTAAACACCAAATTAGCAAAAATTGTGCTGCATATTTCTTTCAGCACCATTAAAAAAAATAAATTATTGTAATGTGGAGTCATAATGCCATCTACTGGCAATTTACTGTGCTACACTAGAAATGGTAATTCGGACAGAAAAGTCAGGATTGCAGCCTGAATTCACAACAGCCTTTTTGTTCTTCTGAATATAAGATGCCCTGAGAGGGTGTCTGACTTGGGGCAGAAATGTATGCAGGTCGTCTTCAGTTGCTCCAAAATCCCAGTCTGCTTGTAACAGATTGCCTGTTCAAACAATGGCAATGGAATTGTCTGGAGCACAAGTCTCATAAGAAGCAGCTGAGGGAGCTGGGGTTGCTTAGCCTGGAGGAAAAGAGGCTCAGGGGAGATCTTACTGTTCTCTAAAACTACCTGAAAAGAAGTTGCAGCAATGTGGGGATCAGCCTCTTCAACCAAGTAACAAGTGACAGGAGGAAATGGCCTCAAATTGCACCAGGGGAGGTTTAGATAAGACATTAGGGAAAAAAATTCTTAACCAAAAGGGTTGTCAAACATGGGAACAGGCTGCTCAGGGAAGTGGTGAAGTCCCCATTCCTGGAAGTATTTAAATGACACAGAGATGTGAGATGTGAAGCTTATGGAGTACAGTTTAGTGGTGGACTTGGCAGTGTCAGGTTACTGGCTGGACTCAATAACCTAAGGCTTTTGGCAATCTAAATGACTCTGTGGTAGGGCAGAAAAATCTCTTAATTCCCTGCAAACTCTTCTGTTGTCAGAATAATTCCTGCATCTCCAACACGTCCACCCCCACAGCATGGACTCAGCATGTACGATTGAGGACTTTCCTGTCTCAGAAAGATAACATTCCCCTACTCCCTTGTTTGCTTTCACCTCAAGTTGACCAGGCAAACTTCTTCAGGACTTTTTTTTTCCAGGAATGAATTGTTTTCATCTTCTTGTAATATATGTCCAAAACCATGAACAGGATACTCTACTTTGGCACACTTATGCTAGGAGATAGCAAATGCTGACATTGAGATTGCAAGATGATAGCCAGTTTTGTCCGGTTGCAACTGAACTGATCTTTACTAAATTCAAATTTCATTCTTTGGTGGAGGAATTTAATTAATAGTTTAACTACAGGGAAAAGGAGCATAATTTTCCTGCTGTAAAAGTTTCCAGACTCCCTCATGCAAGCAGAACAAAGACGTACCTTGATGGTAACCTGGAAGTCAGTTTTAGAGTACTTTGACTGCACTCCTCATCTGCTCCTGTTCTCCATAAAAATTTGTCCCTACATGTCTGTTAAGCAGCAATTGTGCATTAACCATGCAAGCAGTGGGTTTAAGAATTGCAGCATTCATTAAGCTGACTAGGTAAGAAGCTATGACCCACAGAATGATGCTACACACGTCCTCAGATTCCTGTGTTGTTACTTGTATGGAAAGCACCTGTAATCATTCACATGAGGCTAGAATGACACATCACTGTGATGCTTGGGTTCTAAAAATATAAGCAGTTTAGCATCCTTATATCTTGGTATGCAGTCTAAATGCTGTTTTTTACATCTGGATTTTACTTCCATAATGCCACAAGGTGGCCTCCACGTAATACAGCATTATCTTCACATCCTTTACAGAATGACATTTGAAAGCATGCTTTTGCTTTACTGCAGTGTTAGTAATAGACAACCACAAGATGACATTCCTTTCTTTGTATTTCAGGCTCAAGAAGCTCACATGCTGTGTAGAATTGGTTCACATCTGACAGGAGCTCAGAGCAACACAAAGTAGCTGCAAGCACTTTCGTAGAATGTTCTACCAGAGAGAAGCCTGTTCAGGAACCAAGCGTGTGACACGCTCAGAAAGCAGGTCTACAAGTTGTCTGCCCTGCAGAGAGTCTGGGAAATCCTGCATCCGACATGTGAAGGGCTGCAGTAATTCAGACAGCCTTAAGCAGTTGCTTAAATTATGCTACAGTTACCTCTGTGCTAGGAGAACCTGAAGAAAGAAAGGCCAAAAGCAACAGAGATCCTCCTTCTGGCTGGAAGTTAAACCATTTCTGGCCTATCAGGAAAGTTGATGCTGGTTTTCAAGAGGGTGAATGTCCAAAGACAACTAAAGATTGATTTGCCCTATTTCAAACCTTACAGTTCCTTAATTTACTTTCTTGGGGGGCTGGGGGAGCTTTATTTTACACAATTTATAGTGGGACTTAAAAGTATAGCAATGCAAGTGGGAGTGGAGTAGCAATTTCTAGATGATAAACATTTTCTTTGGTGTATTAAAAATGTTGTTACAAAAGCTATTACAGTGTGTACTATTAGCAAATCTAGATTCAAACTAAATATGAAAGTAGTAAAACCTGTGAGCTTGCACTGTTTGACAAAGCAAAAGAAACAAAGCTGGGTCTTAAACTCCTTTTCTCATTCTGAATTGAAGTGAATCTTCAGCAGTAGCTGTAGAAACCTTTTTCTTTTAAACACAATATGTCCATTTTTGAGAAGCTGAGAACTGTAGCGCTCCTCGGTTTTATCTCTACACACCTTTCTTGTACAAGGCTGACATTTGAGATACATAACCTACACATGCACAGATGATACCTAAACAAGTTCACCAACTGCCAATTCTTGGAAATTCAACACTTAGAAGAATAACTTGATAACTTTTTCCTACTGTCTTCTTTCAATGTATTGACCTGTAATTCTCCTGTGACTCTTTTCAAGCTGTTGTTGAAATAAACAACTTTAATTCTTCTATTCTTTCAGTATTTACCTTGTTTATCTGAATGAAATAATTTGGAGGTGCATTACACCTCCATTACACTGTAAGTAAGCTAAATATGAATCTTGTTTTTATCTTTAAAGTGCATTCTTGTTTTTATCTTTAAAGTGCTATTTGTGTGCGCTTTTATGCTGAATCAGACTGTGCAAGTAAAGACATAACTTAATGAGCCTGAGTTTGTACATGACAGAGAACTGCTCAAATGTCCCACTGTGGGGAACTGCACACATTATCTATCATTAATCAATGGCAAACAAGCTAATTTTCTATGCGTTGTTACATTGCTATTCAGTGTGTTAAACAGTTTCATTAAAGCAATGTGATTAACAGCTTTGCAATTAGTAGTACTAGTAGTTCCTGTTTGACTCAAATATATCTATGTCAGCCTTAGACTAGAGGTAAATAAGAGTCCTATGGGAGTACAGTGATTCCATCTATATTGTATTAATACCTATTTTTTTCACTTTAATAGTTTAGCCTGAAGCAGGATTTGCCAATTCTCAAATAAGCACTGTGGGGGTTAAATGAAATAATTTTTAGATTTATAATACTAGCATTATCATATAAAGTATTTCCAATTGCAGCATGAAGTTTTGTATTTGCCATATGATTCATGGGTTTGGAAGTCTGTGTTTCCTTCCTCAATTTTTAAAGTTAAATAAAAATGGTTCATTTTTCTATTTCTCATACATTTTTGGAAAAAAATAATAGCATAAGTGACCTTGCAATGCCTTTTCTTCCCCTCTAGCTACTTGCTTTCATTATTTTTAAGTGTACTGTAAATATATTTGACAGCAGGCTCCTCTGGGAAGCTCCTTATAATGGCTGGCAAAATCCAGGGATCACAGGAAGTAGTAGCTTTGCCACAGATAGCAAAAGTCCTGAATTTAACTTTGTGCTTTGCTTTTAGAGTCTTATTTTAGGCAAATAAAGTAACTATGATCTACTGAAAGAGTGTTGCAGGATTTAATTTACAACTTTTAGTGTCTCCTGCAAGCCTGAAGAATTCAGCAATGCATCTTAAAACTGTTGTTCATTTCAGGTGACAGAGACTCTGGTGTCTAGTTTAGAATTACTTCCTGCAAGTGTAAAGATATGTTTTTAGATATTGACATGTCAAAATATTAGGAGGAGAAAACAAAATCAAATAATTTCCAGGGCTGCTTTGTATTCTTGCAAAAGTGTTGGGGATGGGTGGGTGGAATGGAGAGGGGAAGAAACAGTGCATAAACTCTTAACAAAAATATACATTGCACTGAGGTCCCAGGTAATACCTGTCTAGAAAAGGTACAACCTAAATCAAACCCACCCCTCTGTCATCTCTGAAAGTGACAATCTTGTGTGCTATCCCTTTCTCCATAGCATAGCGCAATGCTCAATGAAAAAGCAACTGGACCTCTTAAAGGCTGCAGTGTAGCTACCTGGAAGAGGAGCATTCTTCAGCAAGGCCACAGAGAGCTTGAGCTCAGGTGAACCCCCAGCAAGTCCCACTGCAGGCTTTTACACAGCCCAGTATCTGGCTGAACAGTCTCTGTGGCAGACAAAACATAGGGAGATTAGAAAGTCTGAACCTGTGCATTTAAAATTAGAACATTCTCCTGGCGTACAAAACACACAGTCACATCTTAACCTAGAAAAGGCACATACAGGAAAGACAGACATGTTATTTTATAACTGAATTCTCGACATAACATTAGATGAGAGTTTGGAACATCTTCTAAGGGTAGTTCAGCTAGGAAAGAATCCTACTAAGGGTTCACCAAAAGGGTCTCCTAGCAGAGGTGATGCTGTGTCTGAAGCTCACAAAGCAGATCGGGGAGCAGTGCTGCAGCTGCTCCACACATGCCACAGCTCCGCATGGCTGACTGCTGGCAGCGCCGTGAGGAGAAGCAGCCGTATATATGAGACAGTAGCTGTCACTAAGACTGGGTTCAAACCATCCTTAAATCAGTAATTGCTGCTTATCTTCCTTTTATTTCACCACTAGATGTGGGAACAAAAGGTAGGGTTTGCTGGAGCCATCTGACTCAAATTAGTTCTTCCTCTCACTTGAGTCTCCCATTGTTGAGACAGTAAAATTCAATTATATTGCTGCAAAGCCAACACAAATGATATTTTCATCAAAAACCTTACTTCTCCTAAACACCAGTGAAGATACTATTTTTGGACTATTAAAATCAGTTGAAGTTCTCAATACATTTCCTGGCCAAAAGACAACCTCATATAAATGCCTGAAAAATGAGACAATTATGCTAAAACAGAAACACATGGACAGCAGTATCTTGGAGACATACCTTAGGGCTAATGGATAGAAACTGCTCTATAATGTAGGAAAAATACCATAAGTTGAGTAAATATCACAAAGAAACCACGGACAAATCAATTTTGTCAGGAAAAAAGTATTAATGAGGATACTAAGATCTGTAGATTAATGATTTCTCAATACAGAAGCCTATTACAATCAAGATTTAGATTTGGTGAGCTTACAAAGGAAGAGAGGTCTTACAGTTCCTTACACAAGCAGAATCTTTGACATCAGAACTGTTTCAACCAAACTAAACTTAAAGGAATCACTAGAGGCTAAATGCTCATTTTCCAGAGCTCAGAGAGAACTATCAAATAAGAAAGCAGCATCAGAAGCATGTATGCCAAATCCTGCAAACAGAAATGCTGAAATATGCCTCACTAGTCCCTAAGGTAAAAGTTGAAGTTAGCAAGCTGCCAGTTGTGAAGAAAAGCTCCAAGGGCGTTCTCCTCTTATTTACAGCCCTTCAGAGTAAGGTGGCTGAGGTCATGAACCAAATGTTCACTTAGAAAGTAAACTAAATCACAGTGCACTAACCCTAAAAAAGCCCCAAACAATTTGTAATGTCAGAGATTCCCCGCTCAGAAATGAATTCTTATGTCTCCTTTTCAATGAAAAATGGAGAGCAGCATTTGTTGTCATTTGGCTACAGCACTACTTTATGCTAGAGACAAGTGAATTCTAGTTTTTTGGTTTGGGTTGAGTTTTGAATTGCTGTTTGTGGTTTGGTGGTTTTTCTTGGGTCCCCCCCCCACTTTCTGGTTTTCAGCTTTAGTAGCAACCTTCTCTGTTCATCTGGAAAGCAACTAATCTGCTTTTTGAATGACGAATTGTGAGGTGGAAAGAACCCCTTTAGAGATGTTAAGGGACATGCCACCAATAGAAACATAAATGTATTGAAGAGGAAAGGGCAAAAAGGATACTTCTGCATAGAAATGAGTGCAAACATGCTTACACAGCATTTTGTGAACATAACACATCCTCACTCTACCCAACATCCTGATTATTTTGTGTGGTCAGAAAACCACGAAAGACAAACTTGTAAAACTGAAAATTCAAATTGCCACTAACAAATTTAAAGAACTGTACTTAGAGGAGGAGGCAAGACGGGTGAATAGGAAAAAAACACCAGCCCAAACCAACAAACCACTCACCACTAAGCAGCAGGATTTCTCCCTAACTAGTCACCAGCCAACCATTCGTTAAGGTTCGTAACTGTAGGCATTTTCAATTAATACCCAGTAGAATATTGGTAGGGCATTCATGTTTAAAAAACATTTACACACACAAACCCTCTTAATACAACAGCTTAATCTTAAATACCACGGTGGCCTCCACAGTTGCCCTGTGTAGAGCACACAAGCCTCTGAGTTTTCACAGCTCAATGGCACAAAGTTGTTTTGTAGTGAGAACCTGGAAGACCTGAGGGACAAGACATCACTCGGGAAACTAGGTGTGCCAAATATGAAGGCATTTTATGCTCACTTGGATAAGCGACAAGGATGTGGAGCTGGAAATTCAGCCAAGCAGATGTGCCCCAACACGTCAAAGGGGTGGAAAAGCAGCAACTGTCAAGAAAGATGACTGCTCTATGAGCATCAGGTCTCCAGCCTTCCTTTGTGAAGTGCCTCTCTGCTGTGGAGAAGGCACACGGGACTGGAAACACTATTATCATATCCCAATCCCCCAACAATCACAGGCACCCTTTTCAGGTAATGTGAATTTTTGTACTGTATCTTAAATATTCCTCCCCCAGTTTTATGCAATTCCCTACATTTACATCCAGGACAGCACACATTGGCCACAGTCCTGATCATAATGTGCCTGTGTTCAAGCCCTCAACCCCCTTTAGTGATTATTGATGCCACCACTCAGAGGGCAGTATTTTTAGAGGTACCTCTTGCAGCGCTACCCCATCATCCAATTAACAGATTTAGAAAACTCCCTCTCTGCTCTCTTTATCCAAAACCACCTCAATTGTAACATCTTAAAAAAAAAAAAAAAGGCAAAAGGCTCTAAGAAAATTTATGCGAAAAGACAGTTGCTCTGGTGGGCAGGGTTCACTTCACAACCAGCTACTCTGCTTATTCTTATGCTAATGCTGGCTGTTGGCACAGAATCACTCCAGAATTAACACTCCCATCGATCACCACCCATTTTGGCTGATTAAAAAGTCAAGCTTTTTAGACTTACCAAAACACAAGTTTGAGAACAAAACTTGGCAGCTATTTCTTTAGTCTTGCTTTGTTTTACTGCTTCACTAGTAATTACCTAAACCGTACAATGTTGAAAATCAAGTTTTATCACTATGTGTACAATGATGGTTAATTGTATTTTTATAATTTACTGTTTCCTGCAGCTGGAACATGAGGTGGCAGTCATCCAAAAATTAACTAATGCAGCAAGGTTGGTTTTTTTCCCCCTATTCAGTCAGAAACTTATTTTAATAACTAAAATTTTAAGTAAACATACATAAATGCTTATGCCTTTAAGCTTCAAGACAAAGTACTATTAGTAGACATAAAAAGTATTAAGAGATTTCTGCTCTCCAAACTAAACATACAACAAATAGTTCTTTTCTGAATTCATTGTAGCAATTCTGTCAGAATAGAAAGAGCAGTTTTGGTTTCTTACAGCCAAGAGCTGTTAAGACTTCAACTCCCCAATAATCCATCATTCCACTTTTATCTAGACTGAGTAGATAATAGGACAGCTGATTCACACGAGAAAAGACAATTCAATAGTAATGAAATGTGCACAGTCCTAACAGCTGCCTGTATTTGTGCAATTTCCCCATTTGGAACCAAACACGTTTCTTGTATGTGGCAACCCTCCTCTGAAAGTCTGTAAAAATTATTTAACTCTTGCAGAAAAGAAGTTTGTCTCACGCAGAAGAGAAGTAATGAAAGCCTGTTATCACAAAAGACAAAAAGACCAGCTATTTTTCTGAAGGTGGAATACCTACTCCACTAAGTCTTTAAATCCATAGTGTATCTGAAATGAGTAGAAGTGGCAACTGCAAGATCCAAACATAATTTGGGCTTTTTGAAAGTGAAGTTCAATAGACTAAATTCAATTTGATAGAGAAATCATAAATTACAAAAGCTATTTTAAACTGTCTACAAGTCACTTTAAAGTATGATACTAGGGTGCGTACGTATTTCAACATTTACACCTGAAAGAGCAGATAGTTTTGGAATGTAACTTTATCTTGATATTTAGATTTGGTTTGTTTCACAATACATATAGTGCTTATGTAAAAAAGAAAGTATCACGAATACGATTACAGTAACAGTAAAGTCCACTAGTTCTGTTTATTTCAAGCCTATACAAACAGAAAACAGCCTCCTTCCCAAATCCACAGAAAACTATTATTCACAGAATTGTATTAAAAGAAGTCAGAAGCATATTTGTAAAAGGATTTTATCAACTTTTGGCATCTATCACTTTCCAAAGGGGATTCGAATGGTTCTAAGCACTTAAATGAAAGAATAAGGGAAAAATAAAAAGGTGGAAAAGATAAAAGCAGCATCCTTGTGTTTTGTTATAGCGAAGAACAGATGTTTGACACCCCAACATTTAGTTGCTCATCTACACTACAGCGCTCAAAGCAATGACTGCCTGAATTGAAGCAGCGATCTGTATCAATCAGGAACACTGTGGAATACATTCAAGCTGAAAGTAGATCTCATTTTACAGCAATGTGATCAGCAGCCACAATCTACACAAAGAGATATACTACAAAACCACAGTCAGAACAGAAACAAAAATAGTCTAGGTCTGCAATAGTTGTGAATATTTCCATTTTATCCCTTTAAGGGACAATGCTACACCTCATGCCTCCCTTATGGCAGGTTAGTACGAGACTCCAGCTTAGTACTCAATGCAGAAAACAAGAACAGAAACAAATACTGCAGCTCTGGTTATTTAGAACGAAAGCATTTTATTTTTTTCCAAGTTCAAAGTCAAACTTAGAGCTGTGAATGCACACTTCAATTCATAGTATTAACAAAATTTGCGGGAAAAGTTTTAAAGATGGAAATTTTTCACAACTGCTTCAAATTGAATCACGTTAAATAGCTAGCCCTGTGTTTTGTCTAGAATTCTCATCTTCCCCCTCTCACTTCTAACAAGACAATCTCTTAGTATATTTAAAGTAGATGAGCAATAAATAACATCATTAAGTGCTAAAGAATATATGCAGAAAGGGGGAGAAAAATAGTTCCATTTAGTCTCATTCTGAGACATAAAACAAGCCATTTAACTCATGGAATAAACATAAATTGTTTAAAGAAGGTTAACAAAAGCACTAATAACACAAGCATGCTCAATCTATTTTCTCTGTGAATCTTTATCTGGAGCCTACAATGACTACTGTGTGTAGGATGGTAGACTGAAGGCAAAAATTAGACTACACTGTCTGGCTTTTACCAAGGCTATTAAAAGATGGATTTTTTTTCCTTCCCTAATACAGCATCAGCTCAATATAAAGTTAATCTCAGAAGAATCAACTGCTTTCATAAACTTTAGCATTTGCATTGTGCAAAGCTGGAATAACTTCACACCAGTACCATAATTTGCATGGTTTTGTATTCTGAAATAGTTAACTATGAACCACCAGTCTCACTTTGCACCAGAGAACTAGGCACAAAAAATAGCTCCAAATCTCCACACTAAGACAGACATCCAGTCTTCTGTAGAACTGGAAGATCTGGCAAGATGAACTGGTAAAAGCAACCACTTGCTAGTCTGAAATGTAAGCTTCACATATACTTTCAAGTTTCCACTCACAAGAATGTCCACTCTTTCAAGAAAAAAATCCCAACAAATTAACACTGGAGCATCCATCTTCAAAACCTTTATCTCTTTAATGCAAAATGCATAAAGACCTCCAACTCCAAACTTGCCTACTTCATGTACCAGAAAATGAAAATACAGCCTGCTTTAAGATACATTCGGTATAATGCAGTGGGGCTGATGTCACTCAGCCTAGGGCATGCGTACTTTGTCCTTTCCTACTCTCCCATCCCTCCTGCACCTCAAGTGTTAAAACTGCAGCCTCTGATAAAGCAGCCTACAGGAGGGAAGAAATAATTTTATTTATATCTCACTGCAGACAGTAAGCTCCTGGAAGGCTAAAGCTAATTTTTTTAATACCAGCAACAATCTGCAAGCACTATTAGGTAGTCTGGAACTGCAGCACCTGTGTGATACAAGAGTAGAGGACTCTTTCCTGAGAAATAGGCATAGCTCCTTCAAAACAGAGACATACATAATCATTAAGACATGCTAACTTCTTCACACCCAGCTACTTAATGGGACAGCTTTTTTCATCTCCACTCTTCAGCAAGCTATCAGCAATACCTCAGCTGGGCCACTTACATTTACAAAATATTGGACTTTTTTGTTCAGCCCTGCAGAAAGAGACAGTTTGCCAGAAGGATTCTTTAATTTCAGTTTAGGGGATGGGCAAATCTTGGGTCACACTTAAAAGAAGTACTCCCTCAGCAAAACAGCCTCAAGTACTTTCAGAGAACACTGAGGCAAAAGACATACTGTTTTTCAAAGACATCAGTTTCACATCAAGTGGTATAACATGAAGAACAGCTTTGTGGAGGCATCCTTCATCCTCAAGTACATATGTGCTTCTGCATCACAAGAACATACAGGAAAAGGATTAATTCTGCCTGGATCTTTTGATACATCCTAGAAAAAGCATTTTTAGAAAGTATCACAAAGATTAGCATTTTTGCACGTTGATAGCTCATAAACTTATTCTTAGATTCACTGAGACAACTATAAGAATTTAGTGGAGTTACACAGCTACTAGGACATTTAACTCATGTCAACTTTGACCAGATATTATACATGTACATTCTGTAACAGCAAAACTGATTCCTAGCCATTTGAGAACAAAAGAGGGTACAAGAAGCTGAACCTGAATATTAGTGTGAATAGTTTAAATGAATTATGAACACGATGGAAAAAATAATTTGATAATACAGACACCTGAATCCTGTTCTTACAGTCTAGTAGCTGCCTGAAAACAGTAAAAAATTCATTTAAAATAAGGCACAGATACTAATGACAGTGTTTAATACTGTATTATTGATGCTGCCAAAATACAACTTTCGGCAGTTAAAAAGAATGCATTTCTTTATTAGATAGTCCTCAGTAATGATCCTCAAGTCAATCTTACCTCGCCTCTAAAACAAAAGCACTTAAAAGAAGTTAGGATTTGGTACCTCTATGGCCACATACAGAATTTATTATAAGCCCCATGTATCTAAATCTATATTCAAGATGGATTTTTAAATACTAGAGTATCCCTTTAATCAATTACAACTATGCTTTCTTCTCTAATCAGAAATAAATGGCCATTATTTTGTCTATTAAAAAAAATAATTAAAAAACCTGATTTTCCATAAACAGTATTCTCCTTGAGGAATAATCTAAGAGTTTCAGCAATTATTACCCAAATGATGAAAATGCAAAAGTATCAAAGTCTAGTTAAGTGCTCAACAGAACAGTAAAGTAATACAAGAATGTTGTCATACTAGAATTCCTTTAAATTTTTAATTGATAGTAAGAACATTTTTTGAAAAGTCCTATCTCAAAACTTTTTGAGCATGAAATATCTCTACTGATACACAACAATTCTAGCAAAAATATTGGCTACGTGCATGTCTCCAGATTGTCCCACAAAGTTCTCAGTTTTGGGATGTCACAGAAACTCTTTGTTACTGACTGCCTAGGAAACGCAAAACCTTTGGTGGTTTACAGAACAGTCAAATAACCAAAAGCACCAAGTTCTGATGACAGATTTCTAGTTGGCCTTCATAAGTCAGCAACAATGATACATAAACTAAATACAAAATGAAGCAACAGGAGGCCTAAAGTTATTGACCACTAGAGGAGTTTAAAATTCATTTATTTAATCTGTAAAGAAAAAACTACTTGGGGCTATCAAAAGACTCGTCTCCTGCATGTCAATAAAAGTGCACATGCTTAATGCTAGGTATGAAAACAACCTTTGTAAGTACTTATTTTTAAGAAAGTAGTCTATTTGGTCATACATGCTGTGCATGTATACTTTTAAGTGAAGAGCTGGCACTTCACAAGTTTTAATTGAAAAAGCATGCTTCCTAATCACAAAGTTAAAAAAGGAAACAGCAAGCCTAAAATTAAGACTCCCTCAGAGCTATTAAGATATAGCTTTTAAATTAAAATAGAACAGCATATCAATATGACAGTAGAACAGTTTATAGCTGTATTCTCAATGCTATTTGTTGGTATGAATTTGCCATCACTGATCAGGCTCAAACTTGATCAATTTTGCAAAAGCTCTTTGTCAGTTTCTTAAAGGAGGTAGTATAAAAAGGGTGTGATCTGAATAACATGGCCTCACCTGGCTGTAAACATTTCAAACAATTGACATAAATATCTATGATAAAAAGTATTGTGGAAGAGATTATTCTAGAAATTGGTGGTTTTGAACTTGAAAAGAAAAAACAGTAGATACATTTAATATATTTACTTATTTGCATGTAGTTTGAATGATACAGAACAAGATTACTGTGTTAGAAATCCACATACAATATAAAAACATTTGTTAGACATAAATTCACCATTCTGCTGACATTTGCAGTAACTGTTCATCCAAGCTTAACTTCAGGTATTTATAATATTTTTCATACATGAATCTTTGTATATGTGCAATTAACTACACAATGTGAAACCCTGATTTTTGTAGTTTTTCATCACAATCTGAACATAATAGCTATTTGCATCTTAACATATTGGCTTTTCGAAACACTAGTAATTAAGGCATCTTTGCTGTATAGTTTCTCAATAGTGCAAACAAAAACTGTCTTTAATAATTTGATTAAAACATAGAAGTAAATGAATATCCCAAAGTTGTTTGTATTTTTTTAATGTAATTGGAAGATAGTTGTGCATTTTGTAGTTCTCTTGTGAAAGAGACATATAAAAGCTCTTAATGCTGATTGTTTTTGTTGGTTCCTTATAACTGGTTCTGCTGTCTTGTCTTCATGACAATATAATTCATCTTCTTTTATGCGATGATGCTGCAAAATACAGTGGCATTTAAAGGAATACCTAGTAACTGAGCGAATCCCAAATGCAGCAAAGGCATACAGTTTTCATAGTGCACTTTCACCTCACTGAAGTAAAAGTTGCTCCTACTAGACATTTTCCACTTCAATGTGAAGTAGATTTGTTAGGGTTTTGTTAGTGGTTTCATTAAACAGCTTGACAGTTCAGTTCTCTTCTGCCAGTATTTCTCAAAAGGCTTTCAGTACACATTTCAGGGATACTTCAGGGGATTGTTTCACCACATAAGCACACATAGCTTCCCCATCATGTCAGTGTAGCTGCAATAAATAAGCATTTACATCCTAGAAGGAAAAAAAAGGAGAAAGTGTTTGTCACATTCCTTATAGCTCTAACATCAACTCTATGCCTGAAGCAGGGTAACCAATAAGGACCATAACACAAGAATAATTGTATTTGCCCAAATTTCAGAACAAGTTATCTTCACAATTACTTTCAAATAATGCTTTCAATGACATTTCTTTATGTACTAAAAAGCCTGCAAGAAGAGTAGGGCTAGTTTTCAAAGCCATCAATTTAGTTTGTTATTGCTCTGCTCCCTGCATGAACAGGAAAGATCATCATCATAATATGATCACGTAGTTAAAACATATTCCTTCAGCCAAACCCTCCAACATTCTTGTACTACTTTTGCTCCTCTTGCTCGGGTGACCTTGTTCACAATCTATCCTGATGTACATTAAGAAGCCAGCAAATGAACATAAAGGGAATCTGAACCCTAGGGAAACAAACTGACACCACCTATAGCTGCTATGCTGATCTAGCAAAAGAACTAGGCAGTCTACATTACATACTCTCATGGCTCTACCAAGCTGGGAGTTAGAACTCAGTTCTTCTGCATCTCTGCTGACTGAAACTCTGGAAGATGTTTGTAATTATCCTTGTAGGGACATCAAAATTGAAGTTGCAGGTGCACAGCAGTCCCAGAAAAAAAGGAAATAACTTATTTGTTTGATACACCAATGCAATCAGTTCTTTAGGCATAGAATTATAGATTCCACAAAATTCCTTATCATGTAATTAAAAGATGCAATTTTGAAGCTCTTTTCAAGTTCACTCAAATCCTGCACACAACCAAGTGTCTGCTGTAATTCCCTTCTCACTACCTTCGTCAGGACCCTCCACCTGGAGAGGTTTCTTACCTAGTGTAACTTTTAGCCATGTTTATAGAAATGAGCATGAACAGCAAAACATAAATCTACCAGACACCCTTATTATGCTACTGATACCACAACCTACTGAGAAATGTAAGCAGGGATTCATCTCAGACAGGCTCCTGCTCTCCACAAACTCATCATTTTCTAAGCATTAGGCCAGCAATAAGCTTTAGAATTTAGTATGTTGTCACTTGCCCCAGTCACCTTATGTGCAAATGCCAATGACATTCCTGGGCTAAGACTCTCCATTCTGCATTACACTTACAACAATGGGTACAACAGATCTAAGAGAAAACATCTGTCCCTTTCACAGTCTACCTAATCAACTGAGCCCTTTTTAACATCAATTTTAAGGCTCATTACTATTAGCTACTTTGTTATTAAGGAGATGCTTCCTCTGTAAAGTAAGAAAAAAAGATTAAAAAATTATTACCATTCTAAATCACACAACTATCATAGGGAATCAACTCCAGATTTCTGTAAAAACCATGCAATACACTTCTGCATTAGCAGAAACTAAAGTAAAAGTGTTTCTGTCCAACCACAGTTTAGCATACGTAAAACAAGAGGAATACTGCAGGTGATACAACCACATTTATTACTGAATACAACCAGAACTGGATTACCTTAGCTATATTACCAGTATATCCTGGAACCAGAGTAAGGTGATTCTCCTGTTCCCACAAAACACTTAGTTGTTGTTTTAAAATATTAATATTTCTGAAAGAGAATGAACATCACTTTATAACATACATAAGTACATTTCAGTAGTCTCTTTTACTAAAATGAATTATTAGTACTGCATATAGACTCAGCCTATACAACAGATATTGCCATAAGATCTCAAAAATTTTCATTTAACTTCTACAGCATTTGTATAATCCCTGATATGACTATGTCCTACATGTATTAAAGCAGCAGCAAAAAAAAAAGAAAAAAAACCCCAGTAACTTGACTACCCTTAAAGTAAGCTTCCAAACACCACCTACCTGTGTCTTAACAACAGAAATACTTTTAAGCTTTAGCTTTAAAATTGTAATTTTGCCTTTTGTAGGCAAGTTATGCTCTTACTTATCAAAACTGAAACAGATTGAGATGAACTAGGCTACAGGAACATATTTAAGTATTTCCCAACACTATACTCACCCATCTTCTGCCTTTTCTGTATGTGCAGATAGCTCTGACCACCATCTTTTAATGACAGCCTGAAGCCAGTTTAAACCAACTATCACATATCTGTAACAACACATTTTACACATTATGCATTTCCTCCTCCCTGTACATTATCCACAGGCCAGATAAAGTGTTGAGATAAATTGGTAAGCAATTTAGAAAGCAACACATTTTCTATTCTGGAAGAACAAAAACCTAGGCAAATTGGTAAGTTTAAATACTTGCCTACCTTTGCAATTTCTAAGTGGTAACTGAAATTCTTGTTGAAAAAGTAGAAGAAAACTCTGCCTTGATTTCATGTTATGAAGCACACTAAAACCTCAGTGCTATTCTTTTTTACTGTTTAGGATAAATAAATCGCCATAAGGGCGAACCCAGTCCTCTCTCCTAACATTGCATACAACAATCTCTGCACCCCTGCTTTGTTAAAGGATAAAGGTTCAGAGGAAAGCTTCTATTCCAGAGCTTTCTCATTTCCTGAGAAAGGCAGAGTTGGGAGAAGGGGCAGAGGGAACAAGAGTCAGAGGACTAAAAACTATTCATTTCCAGGGCTCTGCATAGCCAGGAAGTAATAGTGTTTTAAAAACATCCCAAGCTGATACTTACTCTTCGTATTTGCTTTTAAGCAGAGATTTCACTAAAGGCAAAAGATCTACACAGCAGCCAACTGAAACATACGGTTTTTCTTCCTGTAAACTTAAAAAACAAGATGTTTCAGAAGTGCTTGAACTTCTGTATGGTTATAAGCAGATTCTAATCCCCCTCTTTTTTTTGTTTGTACCTGTTTGTAAGCACAGGAAGGCAGTCTACTACTACTCCAAGATCCTGTATCCTAGAAACATTAAGAATAAAATCAGAAGTGTTACTAGTAGATCCTACTACTAGTAGTAGTAGTTAAAGTATATGCTTCCACTATGATTTAAAAAGCGTAACAAAGTCACAACATTTACAGAACTGCTAGAAATACTGTGACATATTTGGGCTTGCTATCATTTTAAGGATATAAAAGAAGAGACTTATTTTACCTCACTAAGTAGGCTACCAGTTCACTTATACTTCTCCTTCTCCAAAAGGTTAAAGCTACATTCAGTCTCAGGTTCCTGCTGAAAAGAACTTGAGCCATAGTTTCATGGTCCTGAGAAACCTGCATGTTTTTAGAAATATAAAAGAAGTTGCCACAAGTTAGGTAGCCAGCAATAAAACAATAAGCTACTCTAATATAATAATCTGGTATAAGATAATAGACTTTTCTACCTGTATGTTGATGAGTCTGTTTTAGAAATGTATCTAACGATAGCCTTAAAATCATAAATTTCCCTTAGAAGGGGCACAAAAAGATTAGACCTACTTTACACAAAAGCTACAAGAATAAGGTTTGTACCTATTTACCACCTAAGAGAGGTATCTAATAATCAAAATGAGCATTCATGAGCATCAGCCTATAATTCTCACCAACTCTGAGAACATTTTACTTAGATGATTATTAATTTTGACACAATTTAGACACAAGTAATTACATGTATTATTCCAAACTCTGACAGATAAGGTTCATTTCTGAAAAAGCTTGCTCTCTGAATGAAGTTCAGGCATTTTAATTAATTAGACCTTGGATTGGAATGAACACTGCAGAGCCACACACATCTCTCAAACCAGTTAAATAGTAATCTGTGGCCAGAGGCCAGTGATCTGGTCCTTAGCTTCTCAGAAAATGAATCTTCCCTGTCTTCATTTCTTTACCCTTCTTTCTGCAACCTCTTTAGTGTAGCTATTCTGCTCTTTTCTTGAATCCATCAAATTAAACAGTGCAGAAGTGCTGCAGACTTGTGCCTTCAGCCCATTGGGCTCTCAGGGCTGTCTCCTCACGGCAGCCCACATGTACTGTGACAAGACAGCATGGTGATAGTCTCTGATCTTACCTTCCCTGCGATGCCTCACTTTAAACACATACAAGCCTCGATGAATAATAAAAATCTATTGTGACAGAAATGCAAACTTCAACATTAAGAGCCTTAAATGGCCTTCACTGTCACAAAATCCATTTCATTTAAATATCTGACCTTCTATCAGTTTCAGAAGCCCTACAAGCATCCACTAAGTTTCCTCAACCAATCCTAACAAGAAATAAAGTCTTACACAAACACTTAGTTTTGCACACACAAAGTTGATACTGCTATTGAAAATTGTCCTAACCTACCTCACCAGTTTATCCCCACTGATACACTAACATTTTTACACTTCTGTGAACACGCATATGGACACATGTCCTGCTGGTTCATGAAACCTAAGCAGGTCAAAACAACGTTCTCCTTTGGGTGCTGGTGCAACTTTAATCCAGTCAAGTCAGGCAGATCCGAGCTTCTGACCTGACACAAAGATGGAGAAAAGTGGCAGGACTATTACTGTCGACAACAGTATCACCACAAACTGACAGAGACAGTAAATAACAAGACCTGGTATTTAAAGAATTGAAGGAAATTAATCTAAAGAAAGAAAGCTTTCACAGCTAAGTACCAGGAACATTTCTTTTTTAAACTCAAGTTTCTTCAAACTCCACCCACCTCCGAAAAAAATGCGCTGTATTTGGATGAGGGGCCTTCTGTTTGAGATGAGCCAGAATCACTAGAATTCAGCAAGTGTGTACGACTGTTGTGAAGTTTTGCTGGCAGATTCCCTGCACAAGCCAGTTCGTTTTCTTTATTTGCCATGTCACGGCCCCTAGATTTAGGGCACAGTTTCTTTCTGTAACAAGGCTTTGGAGTATAACAATGAACTTTCCTTTTACAATATACCACTTTGAAAAGAGAGAGGGGACTGGTCACCGTTTTTCCAACCGTTACTCTGCAATAATAAAGCACTATTTTAGTGAAGGTTGCTCCAAACCAAATCAATCGCATTACTACATTTATTTATATACATATAATTATGAATTCAGCAGTCAGCTTTTGGGTTATTGAAAACATTTTTCCCCCAATATATGCCTTAATGACACTTGGGTTATCAGACGTTATGCCACCAATATTCTCTGTTTTTATTAATGCACAGACTCATAATTATGAAAGAAAACACAAGAACCAAGAATTGTCATTAAAATCAAGACTTATCATCTGTTTGTGTCTGCTTTGGTGTTGTAATCAATTTCAACTGTTTCTTCCTACCTCTGTCACACTTTAAACTCAAATATTACACAACACAGCCCTCCTACCTGTTTGTGTATGAAGCCAGCTGTTTTGGAGATTTCTTACCCTGGGAGAAAAGAAACAGAGAAGAAAAAAGCTGTTTTACTAGAAAGGGTCAAACACTCCCATCTATACTACTTAGCATTAATGGTAACATTTACATTGTGCACATCAGCAAGGCAAAGTTATGATCTTTTTTGTTAAAACTGACTCATAAAATCTATTTATTTCACTATTAAAATGTGAATTTTAATAATTTCAATAAACAAACAGAGGATATTGGCATCTTCACCACTTACTGAAGAAGTCTTACAGTAAGTTTGCCTCTCTAGTGCTTTTTCTGTACTCCACTGTCTTACTCTTTTGCCAGTAACACAGGTAAGAGGTTATGAAAACTGCTTCTGAGTAGCAAGAATCCAGTGAAAATCTCTACATGTTACCAATGTGGTAGAAGAAGCTGTATGACTATACAACAGATCCATTTCAATGAGTGTTTCACCTACACCACCCTCTCACTTGTGCCATGTAGCTCTCTTGGCAAGAAAGAACTTTTTCACGATAGAATTCCCGTGCTGAAACATTCTCGGCAAGATTGCAGAAAAGCAGGCATGAGTAAGACTGCATCAGTACCTACTGCTCACATGGACAATACAATGCACTGATCCGTGCAGCTGCTGCCTGCATCTATTATAACACATAGTTTTCATAATATAATTGCTGTTCAAGTTCTATTGCACATCTAAACATCAAATGCTTACTAGTGCTGTGCTTCTAGTTTTAGACCGCTCAGAACTATGAACTTGATAAATGTTTACTTCAGTTTTGTCAAGGGACATTAAAAAACCCACCAAACAACACAAACAGCTTACCTCCTTCATGATCTTTTTAGTGGAAGAAGAGATTCTTTTTCTGGGGAGATCAATGGGATGACCTTCAATATGCAATACTTTCTGGTTTTTAACATTGTGAGCTTCAGATGCCATAATCTCTCAAATCCCTGTTCTCAAGGGAAAGATATTTAGTTGTATTTTCTAAAACATTCCATCAACTTTCTTCAAATGCAGCTAGCAACACCAGTTAAAAGAATTCAATTATTTGCAAGATCTTCCATCTTATAAATTACCCAAGACATCATCCTTTAGTGAATGTTAGCTGAAGGCCTTATCATTATTAACACGTTGATGAGCATTTCAAAATACCTATTTAGCTTTCAAAAAAAAGGAAAAAAAACCAAAATCACTCCAAGAAAGAGAGGAAGAGATTTTGTTTTCAGACCAGCTTGCTACACCTGCACTGAGGGGTGCCATACAAACAAGAATTCAAGTAGAGGGCAATTTACAAGACTCTTTCCTCATGCTATGAATTTTATCTGCTGCCTAGAGAAAAATGATTGGTTCCACAACTGGTTCCAAGGGCAAAAGGCAGCTAACAAACTGATTCCTGTTTTTGAGGAAGAAGGCTAACTTCATCAAAATAACAAGAGTTAAAAAAAAAATGGAGTGAAATATATTCCCCTTAGTTTACTGGCCAATGCACACTCCACCCCATTTTTGTTAAAACAGAACTTCAGCTATTTTTAATACTAAACCCCACAACTTTATTCTATGTCTTAAGTCCCTTGTCTTGAGTATGCAAATATTTCTACAAGCATCAACACCAAGATTGAGACAGCTGTACATATGATTTTGCATGTTTTCTAACTCATCAGAAGATCCATTGCTTGAGACTAGGTTCAACAACTACATCATCCTAGAGGCACTATTCTTTAAGTGTTTTAGCAAGACATCCTATGCTACTTTTAAAAGACAACCACTTGCTCTGATATTACTGGTTTTTCCCCTAAAAGGTGAAACTCTGGTCCCAACATGAGTGCTCCAATCTCTCCTGTCCATCTTCAGCAGCAGTCCTATCCCTTTTACTCTGTGTAGCAGATTTATCTCCCATTAAGAACTTCAGCATTTAAGACACTAAGACACTGAGCACTGAATAAGCCAGATGGGAAACAGCTTATTAGCCATGAAGATCCATGCAGCAGCTAGAGGCCATCAAATAAAACAAGCAGGTGGCAGTTTCAAAACAAGATAGATGCTGTATTCTAAACATCAGGCACATTAAAATCCACATTGTAGGGTACAGTGGAAAAAAAATTTCTTCAAATGTTTCGATTTTCTTTAGAACTGGGATCAGTACTAAAGAACTTCACTTGAGATATCTCTCTCAAAAAATGGAATATTTACTGACAGAATCCCTTACCTTTAAAGATGGGAAAACAAAGCCCTCAGACTACAGCAAGAATTGCAAATAGCAGCATTATTTAGGGCAAGATCTTTAACAGCTGGTGGTCAATATTTTTCCAGATATAAGATGGGCTTAAGACTGGTTCATTAACTTAATTTTTCCACACTATGGGATGGTGACAGAAGAGTTATCACTTTGTCAGCTCTCCACACTTCCCAGTTCTCCCACACAGGCTTGTAAATAAACTTTTCCCTGAAGTTTAGAAAAAACCTCACAAAACCAAACACTTTTTCCTCTGCTTACCAGGCTGGTTAAAACCATTATTTGGACTTAAAATGGGCTGTATAAGGCATATGCTGAACAACTGGACTTCTGAAGAAGAACCCAACCCAATAATCCTAAAATCCAAATGAATCCATCCTTTTATTCAGGCCAGAGATGAAGAGGACATGGAAAAGTCTTGATTTTTTCTTTTCTTCTATCCACTGTTTGAGAATAATACCAAGAAGAAAGCAATAAACTCTAAAATAACAGGGGGGACAACCTCTACCCACCAGAGCTAAACCCCACAGTCATCTCATCAGATGCTAAAAGAATTCCTAATCTCTGTTCCTGAAGAATAATTTTTGTGATTACTCCCATAACATACTACCAGCTTACAATTCTTCATGCCTAACAGTGACTGCTCCTTATTTTTCCTTGTTTAATAAATTATCTCTATCTATCCTCATCTTTCACACTAAGCAGTACAAAAGAATCTGATCACCAAAATAAATGACAGCACTGTATAACTAGAATGCTTTTTGCTTAAAAGAAGTGTAAAATATCAGAAGGCTAGAAAGCAATGTCCTACCAAGGAAATTCAATTAGCATATCAGTTTTTAATATTGGGCTCTAAAGAGCCTAAGGTAACATCTCAAAATACCTGAACTGGAGCTACCTGAAAGCTGGAGAGAGATGACCCTGGAAAAAAAAGGAAGTTCCTTAAAAAGGTTGCATGTGTCTAGGAGAAAAATTAAGAGAATTTTACACTCTGACAAATCTGACATAAGAATATATTGTCCCCCAGCCTCCCAATTGAAACAGAATGAGACAACAGAACTATCAATTCTTTCCTTAAAGACTGGTAAAATAAATTTTAAAGGTCAAAAGATGATCAGATATAAAGGGCCAGAGAATGAAGCGAAGTCATACATAAGGATTTTACTGTCCAACAGTTTAGAGAGGTTTCCATAGTTTCCTGTTGAGGGTCTCATTTTATGCAGAAGTAGCAGTGAACATTCAGACAGTAATGAAATAGCTGTGTTTTTAGCCAAGGTGCAGAACCTCTCCCTTGGACCTGACAAAGTATACATGGAAAATACGGTCAGTATTTAAAGACAGCCTCAAGGAAGATCCAGACTCACATCTCTGTTGTGCTAATTAGTAAACAATGTAACCAAGAACAGACTTAGCGGACACAAACAATATAATGGGAAAGATTCAGCCTGGCTGTCACTAAGGCAACACAGCCTAGAGAAGAGAAGGCTCAGGGGTGACCTCACTGTGGCCTTCCAGTACCTGAAGGGGCTACAAGAGAGCTGGAGAGGGACTTTTTACCAGAGCATTTGTGACAGGCCAAAGGGTAACTTTCAGACTGAAAGAGGGTAGATTTAGATTGGATATTAGGATGAAATTCTTTACTGTGAGGGTGGTAAGGCACTGGAACACATTTCCTAGAGAACTGGTTGATGCCCTGTCCCTGGAAGTGTTCAAGGCCAGGTTAGATGGGGCTTTGAGCAGTCTGGTCTAGTGGAAGGTGTCCCTTCCTTCCCACGGTGGGAAACTGGAACTAGAAGACCTTTAGGGTCCATTATGACCCAAACTATTCCATGATTCTATGAAGTCCTGCTCTGCAAAATTATTGAAATTTATTAAGAGTATGGGGTAGTACAACATGGATAAAGGGCAACTAAATGATAGATTCTGAGTTTCCAAGTCCTGCACTTAAATCTCGAGTAAACTAGGCAACCAAGTGAAAAAAGGGAAAGATTTTGCATGTACAAGTATCTAAGGAACAGCCATAAACTGTCTAAGCAGTTTCCACACTGCAGAAAATCACCTCCAGATCCCTGGGTAAAACCTGCATTGGTTTATGCTGTTCAATATGTTCACAAATTACCTCACAAAAGGCGATGAAGACTGTTGACAATACGAAGCCATACCAGACTGTGAAGATGAGGGCTAACTGAAGAACTGGAGGAGGACTGTGAGGTACAATAAGCAGAAGCAATGATTATAGATTAGTATAAAGCAAAGCCTATGTATCTGCAGGTATGAGAAAATTCTGGGTTCCTATTGGAATCACTGTCTCTAAGCTAGTAACTGCCACCCACAAAAATATCTGGATATAGGACAGTTTACTTTAGATCATCTGGACTGCTCAGTGCTCCATATGAATCAATAAATAGAAAAATAAACAGAACACTATTGTGACAGTGTACAGAACTAATTTGTACCTGTATTTCAAATACTGAGTGCAGGGTTAGTTAACTTTCTTTAAAAAAACCAAACCAACCCTAAAAAGTCAAAAAAACTTCTGATAAAGTAAAAAAGAGCTCAGACAAAGGCAAGTTAAAAATACATGGAATACCTTTCATATAACCAACAGCTGAGTAGATCAGCCTTTTCAGTCTGGAGAGGTGGCTACTTATAGCTGGCAGGGGAAATACAAAGGCCTACAAAATGAATGGCTTGGAGAAGGTGCACAGAGATCGTGCTCTCTCTCGCCCAATATAAAAATAAAGGGTCAAAAGACAATAGATGAAGATCAGATCAAAACTAACAAGAGTAAGCTGCGGGCAAATATAATCAACCTGAACTTGCCATAGGATGCTGTGGACCCAAATGTTTTATATGGGTTCTAGGACAGACTGTGCAAATACATTAAAAAAAAAATAGATTGTAAGTGATTAAACTCAGATACACAACCCACGTAGTCCAGACAGAGCAGAACACAAGCAGAAGAATCTGGTACACACAAACCTAACAGTTCAATAGTAAACTTAGCATCTCAAGAAACCAGCTGCAAAAGGCTTAGTAACACCCAAGAAAATGCTGGCTGGCCAGCAATTAAAAAGATGAATGCTACAGGATGTAAGGCACTTTACAGGGCTCTTCACAACTTTGATTTCCTATTTAAAATTGGGTATCATCTAGGGATAGCTAATTAGACACTACAGCCCCTTGTAATTTTGGCATATATACAGAAGGTTTTTAAACTGGCATTAGACACTAACTCATCCAGAGTCAAACAATCTATACCTCAATGTCTTTAATTTCTGACTTTTCCCATGTGATGAGCACAGCTAGTTGTATTTGATCAGGACAATCTGCTATACCATCTCTTTGAGGCCAATGCGTCTCGCTTGCTTAACAAAGTTTTTTAAAATAAACTAAGGATAGAATGCATGTCCCTTCAGCTCTGCCTTGGTCCATCATACAATCCTAAACTGTTTTACAACTGTAACAAGGTAGACTGCAAATCTGAAGAGAGATGTATGATTTCATTAGGATGATAGAATCAAATTCCACCAACTTCCCCTATCCTGTGGCTGATTTCTCAAAGCAGACAATCTTCCCTTCTCCTCCTTTTATTCTCTTCAATCTTCGGTAAGCAGAAGGACTAAAGTAACAGCAGCCATATATCCTGAGAAGAAGCTGATTTTTCCCCACAGTCAAAAGACAGTACCTGCGCAAAGTTTTCTTGATGGTTCTACTGGTATTTTCTATCTCTGATCTCTCCCAGATGCAATAAAACTCTTCAGGTCATACCAGAATTAGGCAAAGGAAGTCAGCACTAACAGGCTTTCAAGTGCATATCTATCAGAGGCAAGTATTAACAACTCTGCCACTCCCTCCCATCGTCCTATGTTCTGGGCACGGCCCCCAGAGAGGGACAAACTCTTCTTGGCACGTTATGTAATCTACACATGTATTAACATAATATTATTTTCTTACAGAACACAGGCTGGACTACTTTGTATGGCAGCAAGGAAAACGTAAAATAGTTAGATATCTTAAGTCATCAGCAATACTTTTTAAAAGACACATTATTCTATCCTGTGCCTTGTCCAAATTCTAATAGCTACCTTTTCCTGTAGCATTCCATGTGCACTAGCCATTGCAAATGTTCCTGTGATTCTCACCCATCCCATAGCAACCAAATGCAAGTTCAAGGATGACAATATTAAACTTAGATGAAAGAGCTAATTGATCATTACTCCCAAGGAGGGGAGCTCATGCTTTGAAAGCATTCCATATAATAGGTATGCATCAGGGAATCAGTAATGGTCAACTAATTTCACTGGCCATTATCAGATCTACAGTGGTCACAAGAAACTTCGAAGAATGGTTATGTCAAATTTACTTCCAAAAGGGTGATTTGCTTACAAAAATAAACTAGCACTGTCTTCTGATGTAGAAGTGATTTTGTAAGCTTGACATAACTTCCTTTCATTTTAGTTCTGATAAATGTTACAAAATCCATCTGTCTTTGTTTTAGAAGGCTTCCACATCCTTTGAATAGGAAACAGGGTTTTTTTTCCAAATTCCTTTTTTAGCAATTAATGTACTGACAGTTCACCAGCTGTTAAATATTGAATTTTCTTGAAAAAAGGAAGTGGAGTTCAAGATTCTAAGGAGTATGTTAATGCAAAATTTTTCTGTAACATTATAGTGTCTTATATGCTAGCAGAACACAGTTTTTTAATGTGCTATACCTGTCAGGCCATTTGTTCCAGTTTAAAGTTTTATTATGTTGATAAAAACAACAGAAATGTCACTAAATTTGCAGTAAATACGAAGACTATTTGAACAACTAACTATAGTAGATTAGCTTGTACCTAAGATTTAAGCTCTTTTTCTTCTTACATATAGAATTTGTATGTGGCCCACTATCAGTCACAATGAACCTCCAAAAATTACAAGTCACACTTCATTCAAGTTTCATGAGGATGAACCCACATGAGCATTAGCTCTCCTTGTGGAAATAACCCAGGAGTCTAATAACTAAACCCTATTCACATTTTCTACAAAAAAGAAGTCAAAACCTCAAGTCTTCTGCATCTGGAGGTACCATTTACAAATATGTTAAGCTGCCATGAAGTAACAGCTTCTGAAGTCATCTTTCACTAATGATGAAGTGTCTAAAGATACTTCTACCTGTTGACTTTCCCTTATGAACACTCTGGGGATAGTAAGTTTGGACTGAGAGTAAGTTTATAACTGAGAGGTGTTATAAAGCAAATAAACTCCCACACCACCAAAGTGCCCACATTAATATTATACACAACTCTTTAAGAAACTACTCATGAAATTAAACACAGCAATTTCTTTTACCATTTATGGCTCAACCCAAAGAGTTTAAAAAAACTGCAACAAGAATTTTGAATTCAAATCCAGAGACAGACATACTGGTAAACCCCTCAAGCTCCAAACTTAGTGGAGGCTAAGGAAGTACTCACTACTTAGCTGAACAGTCTCTGACTACATTTCACACAGCTTTCACATGGTTTTTTATGCTACCCTCAAATACACTCCTATTATTGATTTTAGTCTGTTTATAGTATTTAAAAAAACCTTCCGTATTTATAGTCAAGCTTCTTACCCTGGGACCAACATACACTTAATTCTTTTTGAAAAAATAACTAATTTAAATTATTATTAAACAATACAAATGAAATATATAGCAGACATTATATATAACACTATAATTAAATATAATGAAAATAAATTTAAAAGAGAAGTTTCAAAAGTAAGTGAATATATATACACACAGCTATAAGAATACATGCGTATCAAAATACTCACATACGCTTCCTAATATACATATAAAAATACCTTAAAATATTATTTTTAATATATTATGATTAAATCCTGAGTTATAAAGTTTAGGAATTCAAAAGTTCAATGAAATAACATTAGAGAAATTTAAATCAAAATTACATGGACTGATAATACAAAATGAAAGTGACATTTTTAGACAAGAACATATCCTTTCCAATCAGCAAGGCCAAAGAGGCACAAACCTACCTTCTGTTATGCTTTAATTCTACTAAACATGGGCAACTATATTTTTTAATTATTTTCCTGATTACAGTCAGAGAATGAGAGGAAGAAAAAACCAGGGGAACAGGGAAAGCAAAAATGACGTTCCAAGAAGAGATGGACGAAAGCTGCTTTTAAGCAAACGGACTTAACCTTCCTCCAAAGCAGAGCGTATTACAAAAAGAGAAACAAAAGATTTCCAAGATCACCACCTAATCGCTCTCCTTAAAAAGGATCTCCCTATTCAGAACGTCTTTATTTTAAATCTGCATGCCAAATCATCCAGCACGGAAAAAGTAATTTGAAAGCTTTTGAACAAAGTAATTAATGCAGGATCTGATCTTCAAGCACTTAGGTTTTTTCTCCCCCCTTCCTTCCCCCTGGAATCTGTCACACCCAAGGAATTAAATCCGTCAGCAGGCCTCACACCCAGCTTGTTGTCCTTCCTTTCGGCAGCACCAGAGCCTTCCCTGCTCTCCTGGCACATATCTGCCATTGCACACGCTTGCTTCGAGCTGAGCCTGATGGCACCATTTTAGAAAAAGACCGAAGTGCCAGAACTCGCTCTCTGGAGACGGCAGGCACTGCACACAGCCGTGCCGGGGGGCCGGGCGAGGCGGCCGGGGAACGGGACGGAGCGATCCGCGTCCCCGCACCGCCCGCGGCCCCCGCCACCGCCCCGCACGCCCGGCGCGACGCCTCGGAGCCGCGCCCGGTCCCGGCGGGGCAGAGCGCGGCCCCGCTGCGTTCCCCCCGGCCGGCGGCCCCGGGCACTCCCGCCCCACTCACCCGCTGCTCATGTTCGGGGCCGGGCCGAGGCGGGCGGAGCGGCGGGAGCGCTACTGCCGAGCCCCGGCGCCCGGAGCCTGCGCCATTCAAACGCCGCCGCGGTGCATGCCGGGCCGCGCGCGCCGCACCACGCCCCGCTGCACGCGCCGCGCGGCATCGCGGCGCCCTCTGCCGGCCACCGTCTCCCGCCCCGCCCCGCCCCGCCCCGCCCCGCCCCGCCCCGCCCCGCCCCGCCCCGCCCCGCCCCGCCCCGCCCCGCCCCGCCCCGCCCCGCGCCGCCCCGCGCCGCCCCGCGCCGCTCGCGTCACTGCGCGCCCTCGCGGTCTCCGGGGGCGGAGCTGCGCAGCCGGGAGGAACCTGGGAATGCCGAATGATACCGAATCACGGATCTCACAGCCTGAGCTGCCCGCCGTCTCTGCAGGCCGCCAATGACGAGCCGTGGTTATGAGTATGCAACGCTGAAACTGGCTGAGAAATCTGTGGCAGCTCCACGCTCTGCTGCATTATCACAGAAGCACAGAATAAGCTGAGTTGGAAGGGCCCCACAGAGATTACCAAGTCCAACTCCTGCATAGCACCATCCCCAGGTGTCACAGCGTGTGCCCGAGAGCACTGAACTCTGTCAGGCTGGTGCTGTTCCAGTGCCTAAACACCCTTTGGATGAAAAATCGTCTCCTAATACTCAACCTAAATCTCCCCTGACACTACTTCAGGACATCGTCTCAGTTTCTGTCAGTGTTCACCACAGAGAGGACCCTCCAGTTCCCATCACAAGGGAGTTGTAGACTGCAAGGAAGTCTTCCCTCAGTCTTCTCCAGGCTGCACAAAGTGACCTCAGCCACTCCTCATATGGCTTCCCCTCAAGGCCCTTCTCCATCTTCATTACCCTACTTTGGATGCTCTCTAATAGCTTAATGACATCTTGTCTTGTGGTGCTGAAAACTGACCCCCAGCGCTCGAGGTGAGGCCGCCCCAGTGCAGAGCAGAGCGGGACAATCCCCTCCCTTGCCCGGCTGGCGATGCTGGGCCTGACGCCCCCAAGGACAGGGTTGGCCCTCCTGGCTGCCAGGGCACTGCTGACTCATGTTCAACTTGCCATCGACCAGGACCCCGAGGGCCCTTTCTGTGGCACTGCTTCCCAGCCTTTCATTCCCCAGTCTGTCCATACATCAGGGTTGCCCCATCCCAGCTGCAGAATTCAGCACTTTCCCTTGATGAGCTTCATATAGTTGGTGATTAAGTCCTCTAATCTGTGGTGCTGTCTCTGTAGGGTCCCCCTGCCTTTCAGGGAGTCACTAGCTCCTCCCAGTTTTGTATTGTCTGCAAATTTGTTTAGTAGTCCTTTCAGTCCTGTGTCCAGCTCATTAATGAAGATGTTGACGAGCACAGGGACGAGGATGGAGACACAATAGTGACAGGAGGAACACTCGGGACAGGTTGCCAGTCTGATGTCACTCCATTCACTACAACTCTGTGTGCCTGACCTGCGAGCCAGTTGCTCACCCACCATATGATGTGTTTATCCAGCTGTGTGCTGGACATTTTATCCAGAAAGGTGCTATGAGGAAAAGTATTGAAAGCTTTACTGATTATAATCAGTAAGACCTTTCTGTCCTGGCTCCTTTTGTGTGGAAGCAAACATAGGATGTATTCTTTGCTGGAGGTGGTATCCTTCTTTCATTGATGGTCTCCTGAAAGAGAATGACACTACTTTTCCATAGGAAGGAAAGCACGTAGCCCAGTTTCAGGTGCAGATGAAAGGCTGCCAAGGAGAGGTAATAAACAGTATTTCACTATCATCATTCCCCTTTTCATCCAAAACACCCTGGTGATTAGAAATGCATTCTTATTTCCAGTCTAAATTTATTCACGTCCTGCTTATTCTTCCAGTACCAATATTACCCTGCAGTTTAAACAACTCTCACCTACTATCATGGCTATTTGCTGCAAGAATAACGTAAGAGAGTAATTTTATCCTCTCAACAATTTCATTTCACTGACGTTACAGTCTTGGTCTCCCATTGCAGGATAGCCTTCCTGTTTGCTCAATCATCCTAATGTCACTTTTACCTACATTTTTGCAGATGTTACAGTTTCCATCCTGTGTGAAGAGTGTTTAATATATACATGGTTTTACTCATCTGAGCAGCTGTGGATATCCAGGTACATATGGCCACTAAGGGATTTTAAAAGAATATGTTCTTTGAGTTGTGAGTACCGATGGTAACTTTTTAGAGAAAACAGATGATGCTTTTTGAGAGAACAGGACAGCTGGCAGATGGTGTACACTAAAGAAATGTTTGGGCTTTTCAAAACAGACCTTTCCAATGAAGTCTGTCAGGAGCACATAGTTACATACCAAATGGTTTTTAGATTATTGCCATCTCAATGCAGTTAATTCCATGTGGATGCTAGACAGTGATAGAAATGGCAAAAGTGCTCCTTGTGTGATGTGATCTTAAGTTTAGCTGTAAAAGGCAGCACAACTGGTTTGTTCAGGCAAGGTACCAAACATAATATTGTTTTTATTACTGGGCCCTGCTACTAAAGACCTATTCTGAAAAGAAGCTGTTCTGCAAGTCCACAGAAATTTTGTAATGAAAATGTAATTTCTGTCAAGGGCCCAATTCTGTTCTCAGAAGCACACAAACTGACTCTGGCTACTCAGCAATGACCGTTGACCATCTAGCTACTAATACTAACAGGTTCATAACGGTTATCCTAGGGATCAGCTGTAGTAATTTCCATTAAAAATTCCCACTTCTTTTATGTATTTTCCTTTGGTTCTGTTTTTGATATGCATACTTTCAGTTGTTTTAAATTACTATCTGGGCCTTGAAAAACAGTTCCCTTAGCTAAACTTTCTTACACCCTTTCTGAATAATTCCTTAGCCTATTTTCCGTTAATTTACTTTTTTCTCCCGTCTTCAACAAATTAAAGAAAAAAAAATCAGAATTTCTTGTATTAACTGCAAGATACTGAAAATACTCTTTTTTTGAAACTTTCTTTTCCACTTCCATGTTCATTTTAATGTTTTTTGTTTGGTTTGTTTTTGTTTTTTTAATTAAACACTTGAGGAATTTTTGAATATTTTAAATTTTTTGGCAAGGTCTAATTATATATCTTTGCAAGGAAAAGAATTACACATGAGAGATTCCACTTTGTGTAACCTACTTTAGAACAATGCTTTTTACTACTTACTATGACACTAAGTGTGATGTGGTAGGACGGCTATGGACAAAAGATGGAGGAGTATTTTTAGTCATTAGAA
Source organism: Coloeus monedula (assembly GCF_965178545.1). NCBI lineage: Eukaryota > Metazoa > Chordata > Aves > Passeriformes > Corvidae > Coloeus > Coloeus monedula. The sequence continues at coordinate 32,635,515 of NC_138786.1, read as the reverse complement.
ACATCATGATTCTAAATGGATTAAACAGGTTATCATAAATAAAGCTGAAAAAGAACTTTTATATACACACTGCACGCGTTTCTGTAGCTGCCCTAAGTGAAACTGTATGAAACATGAAGGGAGGAGTGAACACTAGGACATCTAAGATAGCAGCAAGAAGCTCTGCTTACCCTTTCTCCTCTCTCAAGGGCAGCTTTTTTACAGTTACTTACATGACTCCCCTGTAAATGAGTTCTTCGTGCATGGCTTGACACATTTGAACAGTCCAATCTTCCAGATGGGTGAAGGACTCTAACTAGGTGTCCTGGTAATTATGGTAATTGTAGTGGGACAGGATTTTATAAGATCATGATACATAATCTGAATCATGTTTTTCTGCAGCAGTGAAAGAATATAGATCCAAATATATCCAGGTCTAGCACAGAATTGCACACATATTTGCATTTTAAAATAACCTACTAGCTCCTTCCTCTTGTGTTCTCATATTTTCAAAATTTATACTGGTATTAAACTCATTTGCATTTTTAAAGAATTCCAGTGATCAAGTCTGGATATAGAGAAGCTCAGAAATTCTGAGTTGTTTCCCTTGCAGTTATCTTGAGCTCCCTATTTTATGTTTTATGTCATCTTTGCAAATGTAAAAGTAGCTTTTCTTGCCATTTATAGTGTAAACCAGAAATTTTGATAGTGATTGTGGATGCAATACAGAAATCTGATGTGTACAAATTAAAAGCTTGAATGTGCAGCAGAGCAAAGTACTTGTGCAGAGGGCAAAGATAGTGGGGATGATAGGATGAATAAATTCACTAAAACTGGTTCTTGTGTTCTGAGCTGATTAAGGTGTTCTGACTGTTATACCAATAATGTGGTTATTTTCCTGAAACCTGCAAAAGGTAATTGCATCACGGTATTTTCTTCTTATGATGCCTACTTTACTTATTTCCAGATTGCATTTCTCACAAACAGCCTACTTGGATTTTCTGCTTTTCCTGATATTTTTTCTGCAATAAACTTTTCCTTCCAGACGTTGAATAAGTAGTACTATCTGAATTGATGCTGTAATTTTACCAGCCTGGCTTCTTTTTCATTCCTCCTTAGGTGGAATTTGAAGTCAGTAAAATGTACTGTCATTTATGGATCTTCTCCCAGATCTGCCCAGTAGATGCCTGGGATGTGCAGTGGATGGGACATTTGAGGGGGCGGTAGTTACTCCAAGACTACTGTTTAATCTTCAGCCCACAGGTTGGAGACAGGACGGCTCAGGCAGTTGGTAATGAGATAAAGCTTTTCACCTCTGAATTGCCAGCTCTGGGCCAGATTAGTAGGACAGAATATTTCCACCATCTGGTGTCTGGTCAGTGACCCATATGAGAGAAATCAGTAGCCATCCCTGCTACTGGTGAACAGCTTTACAATTAACCCCCTCTCCACCCCCACCTCCCAACACATACTGTGTGAGAATGATTGCACCACACACAGCTCCAAATGAGCACGAGGACTAAAAATTGCTCTAGAAACTTGATGATCAGGACTCATCCTGAAGGGAGTGTGGGAAAATTTGCCAGTATGAGCTGTCAGGGGATGCTGTTTCACTGAGAATACTCAATTTAGAGAAAGCTAGTTTTTTAGACAGCAAACAACTGATGATTCTTGGCTGAAAATAACAGCTTGTAAGAAAAGTAACTTGATTTTTCTATGATGCAGAAAAGCTGAACTTCAAAAGGCAAATATCCACCAATAATATTTCTTGTTGTCATATGATGTCAATACTCATATAGGATGAAAAGGATGCTCTTTTCAAATGTGTAAAGTTTTTGTAATCTGAGATAGTTTAGATGATTTAATGAATAAAGAATTATGAGTCAGTGTGCCAAATTGGGATTATTTGTACCACAGTACTTCTGGACACTGCATCCAGTTCCTATTTTAGAAATAAGGCCAGGTGTAATTACAGAATCTGTGTATTGGGCTAGTATCTGAATTTCTGTAGTTTTCTGAAGCAATATTCTGTCTGAACCAAGAAATGCAATTTAAATTGTACTTGCGAGAGAAAAAACCCCTCTCATACTGTAATATTAAAAACAGTGCTTATATTGAAAATTGTTATTCGTTACTATAATATTTTATTTTAATATGGAAAGAATAAACCAATGCTAACCAGTTTAGGGCTTTGCTTAATGTTCCTGAAGCAAAACTAGGCTTTTAGGGTGATCACTTTGAGAGAAACCGAACACCTAGGCCTTAATAAAGAGATTTAAGGAAACGTATGAAGAATTTAGGGTCTGATTTTCTGGGTTGCTGACACAGTTTGGTGTTTGAGGTCAGGCATCTCGCCGGCACTTACGGCAGTTTCAGGCGCGGCGCACGCCCGGCCTGGCGCACGCGCCGCGCGCTCCCGCGGCCAGCCCGGGCCGGCCGGAATCGCGGGCTGGCTTCGAGGCGCCGCCCAGCAGGGGGCGCCCCCGCGCCGGCCGCCCCGCTCTCCGTCCGGCCCGCGCGCCGAGCGCGCGCATTTTCCAAACCTATTTTCAAACCTATTTTCAAAGCTGTTTTCCGAACCATGTTCTCTTTGCATGGCTTTGCTGAAAGTGCCATTATCTTGCGTTTGTGAGTGACTGTTTCATAAAAAACCCCACCCTTTTTTCATTTATGTCTACTGTTATATACCTATGGTTATCTTGTCATTTTATTAGCTATGTATCACCTGGGCATCTTAACCCTTGAATAATTTTTCTCATCCACATTATTCAAGAAACAGACCCTGAGTTAATTTCTCTATAAACAGCTTGTGAGGGCAGTAGGCTTTTAAATTAAACAATCTTGGCTTTGTAAAATGTTGTAACTCAGGGTAGCGTAAGGTAAAGATTGGAATTCTTTTTGTGTGTGTATGGCAAGAACTTTCAGATTTCAATAACAGGCTGTAGTGGCTGTGATCTCACCTGTGGTTTGTACTGTGGGATTTCACTTTCGTAGAAGTCACGGAATACATTCTGGGATACAAAGAATTTGGCTAAAACATCTCACCTCAAATATGTGTTTTTTCTGTTAGGTCTTCAGTCTCAGAAACACAGATGTTTTGGAAAGAATCTTTGTCTCTGCAGGCTCAGTTAATGACTAGCAAACAAATACAACAAAATCATGTTGCCTTCATCTCCAACTATTTTATTTAACAAATCTTGTTTCAAAACTTAATGACTGTACTATCATTTTTTGTGCTGCCGTCTATACCTTCATTCTCTTTAATTTATTTATTTCTCCCTTTAATCCCTCCACGTCCTTAAATCCTTTAGTTCAGCCTAATCCTTCAAATCCTATAATTACTCAAACAAAGCATTTTAACCTTGTGGCCTTCCTGGACTCTTGCCTATTGCTTATGACATGTAGGTCTCGTTTGACTAATGGTGTTTACTGCTGCATTTTCTTTCCTAGGATACACATGGAAAATTTCTTGCTACATAGCTCTCATTTATAGCAGGGCTCAGTTTCACAATATAACTATGACCATTGTAAAAATAGTGGTGGCTGCATTCCACTCTAAGAACAATTGCTTCTTTTAGTCAGAATTTATTGTTGATCTTGGTGTAATCCCAAATAATTAATCCCACTAAAGCCTAGATTTTGATTATTTTGATTTCAAGTAACTATTCCCAAATTCTTTGTGTCTCTTCAAAAGTATTTTTTGCATACTGTGTAAGGTGTATAACCAGTTTAATTCAGGCATCTAAGAATGACAACACTTGATGATACTATATTGGTTTGCCTGAATATTTGTCTAAACACTTAATAAACACATTATATTATTTCTCTTAGAAAATTCTGAACAGTAGGATGAGGATGCTTGTTTATAGTATTTATAATTTTTCCTGGAAGGTATTTTGTAAAGAAGTAGTCATACCTTTACTTACTTTATTTATTTTAATTTTTGAAGGAGGAATGAGGGGACCAGGCTCTAAAATTAACAAGTGATTTTGTATGTATTTTAAATTATTACTAAGCATCATGATTCTAACTGAAAAAACCCACAATCCTGTTTTCAACATTAAGCACCTGTGTCAGGGAAAAGTTCTAAACTGTTCTGAATGTTTTATGTAGTAAGAAAGATATGTTTCTTTGGAGATAATAATCAACAGAAAAGTCACGAAATCTGCAACTTTATTCTGTGTTCAGCTGTTCCAAAGCTGTTGTGGAGGGTACCCATGCTTATACAGGGATGTACATTGATAGCTTGAATCCTCTAAGCTCAACTAGAAGGAGATTCTCCTTATTACTGTTTTCATGACCAAAATTTTTTAGAGCCAAATTCTCTAACCAATGTTTGAGCCACAGCCTCTGGCCCTCACCTCTGTGCCTTTTATGTACAGTTAATACACCACATATTTATCAGATGTACACTGAGTGATTTTTTCCTAATGTACACACATTACTTTAAAGTGCCTGAACAAACCATGGAAGCATTTATGAAAATATACTGGGATGACTTTTAGGCACCAGAGACTTGCACATCTGGGCCGGACACAGATTTATGGCATCACCCTTACCAGCATGTCTTTGAAAGAAGTTCTGCCTAAGAAAATATGAGTTCTCCTTATAAGGCACACTAAGCTCAGCTGGAAGCAACAGAATGCCCAGAACTATTTTCTCAGTATGATTTCTTGGGATAATACCTTTTTTCTGAGATTGAGTAACTGAGACTAAGCTGTTGAAAATAAAATCAGTTCATAAAACAATTTTTTTTTTTTTTAAATTTAGCATAACCAGACTCCTAAACTCACTTTCCCATTCCACACCGAAAAGGACGTAATTGTAGGTACAAGAAGGGAGAACAATCATGATAAGATATAGGATGTGGGAGAAAATTTATTTTTGGGGAAGAGACGTTGAAAAGACTTTTACAGTACAATTTGTGGAGGAGACATGTAAGTTCAGATTTCTCCCCAGTGGAGTCAATGAGAGCAGAGCTATCTCATGCCGAAACTTACTAATTATTGAGGAGCATTGAGAAAGACACAGTACCTAGCATGCATTTCATGTATTCCTCAATACAATTAGATTATTAAAGACACTATAAAGTAGCACTTAAAATGCAGATGCTGTGTCAAAATGTGTAGGTAGAGATAATACAGCATTTTTTGGACCAATCTAACACTCTTGGCAAAATAGGGATGTTTTGGGACATGCACAGTTTTTGTGCATGTGGACCAAGCAAATGTCTGTATCAGCTCAGATTAACTGTGCAGTTGAGTTCACCTCTGCAGGATGTTACTGAGACAAATAGCACAATATGATATGATGTAACATAAAAGAGAACAGTTAAAAATTAAAAAAAAAAAAAAGTAAAAATATTACAAATACTTAAAATTTAAGGAAAAGGATTTTAATTGGTAGGAATATGACAAAAATTGAACCATCTTAATACTGCTGCCAGACCCATTGCTTTCCTCTTTCCTTTAGCATTTGTCACTACTGATAAAAGTACTGTGTATTTACTGAAAATAGCCTGGACACTACATTGCTTGACTATTTAAGAGAATTCATGGTGACTGCAATATCTTTGAGCTTGCTGTTGCTTGCATGAAATTATTACAGCTGTGAAGAAAAGCTGTAAGTGAAATGAATCAATTTAAGGACCAGCCATACTTGTTCACGATAATCAGTACTGAATCCCTGCAGCCTTTTAGTAATAACCATAATAGTCATTATGCACAATGAGCACCAGTAGTCTGCCATTATTAGACCAACAAAGCATCAGCCTGGTTTCTTCATTTTAGACCTGCTTCTTGATGTTAATCAGGAGTAACTCCTTAAGCAAACAACAGGTTCTGTGATATTTTTCTCTTTTCAGTAAATACAAGCTACGGTACCTTAACATGCAGAATCCTCTGTGTCTATTCTGCAGCTTAATCTTGCATGATCATAGCCCTGTCTTCACAGCTCTTTCATGTTGGTTAAATACCATCTTCTTACTATCTTTGTTGACGCCTGGCAAGACAAAAAAACCCCAAACAGGTAATTCTTCAGGGAGCTTGGATTTGATTAGTTTTTAAACCTTAACTTTTTCCTGGAAGTGTAGGCTATGACATGAACATTTTGCCACTTTACTAAATGGTAAAGAGGTAATAGGTTCTATTTTTACAACTTAAAATATGGCTCCATTTTTATCTTTTCTGTGTCTGTTTATTCTTCTGCAGCTGCATTTTGCAATATTTTCCTTTTTAGGTTTAAAAAGGGCTACAGTTTTCCATTTTTGGTTTAGAAAATCTGTATAGATAACTTATAGGCTGAACTTTTTTCTTGAGTAAGAGAAATCAGTCTTTAAGAAATCTGATTTAGTACCTTCACATTGTAGGTTACATATTCTGTTCTTTATATGCTTCACTTCCATGAGATACAGATTTGGAAGATCTGTAAAAAAAGTTGTTCTTCTTCCTGTCTCTTTTATTGTATTTTAAAATTTTATTAGATATATTTTTATTGTGTACCTGATCCTGTGTATCTGTCATCCTGATTCTCCCTGCAAATAGGGGTGGGAGAGCTGCTAAGCTTCTAAGGGGCTGTGTGGGAACCTCCAGATGTTGTCTGAATCTTGGAGCATCCATTTATTTTGGTCTGTTGCTCTGAGATTCTTTGCAACTTTCTGCACTTAACATGAAGAGTTGCCTGCTCCTCATTCGCATTTTAGTATTGTGTTTTATGGAGTCTTTAATGGCAATGGAATTAATGAATTGTCGCATTATGGGATCTCAGATGATAGCTCAGTTCTTATTTGTAATCATATTTTGCAAAGCTTTTATTCTTTTGAACATAATGCTGTGGCTATTGATTGAAGAAAAGCTTTGTGGAGACTTCTAGAACTATTTCTGGTTTTTGCTGGTTCATTTAAAATCATATTCAAAGCAGATAATTTCTGTCAATCTTTGTTAAAGAGGTGGGGCATGTTTCCATTCAGGGTTATCTACTTGATGCTCTGGACTTCAAAGGAGACAATTTTTTGTAACTTAAGTAAAACAGCTATTCTCAAAATCAGATTCAAATAGATTACATAAACTGTTTTAAAATTGAAGTGGAATTAAAATATGAAATTCAACCTAAAATCCTGTGGTTGAAAACGTCCACATCCAACAGTGAGCAAAAATAGTATGCAGCTATTAGGCTACAAATGTGTATCCAGGCATGCAAAGAAAGGACAAGGCAAGGATATGTTATTTTAATTGCAGTACTGCTGTACCATACCCTAAGAATCTCATAACTCTCTCTTCTCCTGTGCCTGTACAGTTTGGTTGTTTCTCACTTCCTTTAAAGTATAGAGAGCTTATTTCTGGGTCCAAGTGACCTCAGACATGTCAAAAAAAGGCCCTCTATAACTAGTTTTGATTGTACTTTTCTTCTAAGCCTGTTATTCTGCATCACTCCACATGGTGTCTTCATGGACTGTAAATCTTTAAAAATAATTCAGAAGCCAGTTCCCTTTGAATCCAGCCTTTCATTCTTCACATCTCTCCTGTGCACGTGTATTAACACACAGCTCGTGTCTGACCCATTTGTGATTTCACAAGATTTAAAGCTGTTTACTTTGAAGACTCGATTTTTTGTTTTCTGCAAGGAAGGTGACCTAGTAAATGAATAATTTAAAGTTGCTTCAGGGAGTTAAGTATGTTAGAAGAACATGATTTTGTTTTTGAAGGCTTTGAAGTGATTCTTCTTTACTTTCTAAATACGTGCATTCAGAAGCAATGTTGTTCAATACATTACTGTAGGTCAGACTCCTAAGTAAGACAGTGGGATAGTGGAACATAGCATGTGAAGAAATCCCTGAGAAGAAAGTCAGAGGAATGGAGTTTGTTCATCCTGGAAAGGAGAAGGCTTGGGATGATGCAGTTGCAGTCTTCCAACACTTGATAGTGCAGCTGTTGTAGAGAGGGAGGTGCTTTCTTTTCAAGCATGCACAGGGACAGGACAAGAGGCAATAGTCAAAAGTTCTTTAGAAAAAATCTGTCTGGACATAGGAAAGATTTTTTCCACCATGAGAACAACTAAACTCTGGAATAGGTTGCTCAGAGAAATGGTGGAATGTTCCTCACAGGAATTACTAAGAACTTGGCTTGGCGGAGCCCTGGGCAACCTAATCTAGATCCCTGCTTTCAGGAGTTTAGACCAGATCATCTTAACAGCCACCTTTAACTTGGACTATTCTGTTTGCACTGTTCTTCTTGTTACCTAATTTTTAAAGTTCAGTGTTGGAAATAACCTGTCTTTAAGGAGAAAATTCTGATATTACTTCTAGTGTGCGAGTGAGTTGTTGTGATGAGGACCCAAAGTGTAGTGTTATATAATATAAAGACAGAGACATACAGAAAGACATGCAGAATGAAGTGAGACATGCAAAAAGAGTATGATGTTTAAAAAGTCATCCAACCAGGCAAAGTGTTTCACAGGTTCCTTCTTCCATTTTGTGACAGCATCAGTTGCAGTGAATGTCTTAGTTACTGAGATTGTGTTAGAATGGAAAGAAGCTTTTAAGACACTCCCCAGACTTTAGAAAGCCAGAGTAGTCACTGTTCTCAGTGTTACTGGAGAGTGTTAGAATGCATGGGACATCTCTTCTGCTGAGAAAACTGCAGAAAACTATTCCACCTAATCATATAATTCAAATATTTGATGCTTATAAAGCAGTGAGATTTTTCGGTTTTGCTTTATCAAGACAAAATTATTTTCATACGTAAGAACTGCCTGGAGACCTGAGTCAGCTATTACACAAGCGGACTTTTTAAAAGTAGGTAGCTAAAAGCATGACAGCTAATGCATTCAATTCTTGGTGTATATTGAAATTAGAAAACCAGGATAAGAAAGCCTGAAAGTCCTCAAAAAATAAGGGTATAAATGCAGCATTTTAAAAGGTCAAGGTGAATGTAAATGACAGGTTTCGCTGAATTGCTAATCATTAATAGTGATAAAAAGAAATGTCTACACTGCCTTTTTTGGTGTTGAGAAGACACAACAGAGAAAGAAGCATAAAGCACGTAAGTAAAAGGGAAAGGATATATTTAAAAAAATGACACCACAGCAAATTTCCAAGGACAGTAAAAGACTTGGAAGCCTCAAAAAGTAGGTGTCACTATGCCTTTTATGTAGCCAGTCTCTGGTGTTCCAGATCCAGAACTCTGTGTTGCATGCCTCAGCTCCCTCTCACCCTCTGAGTTTTATATTCCTTCCTGCATGGAATCACCACAGCTCCAGCAGGAAGGGAGGACACATTAGTGTCTAACAGAGGAGGCAGAGCTCTGAGTCAAAGCTTGTAAATATTCTTATTAAGGTTGTAAATAGTTTCATTGTAATAAATCATAGATTAACTTACATACAAGACAGCAATTTTTAAAGAGGTAGAGTTTTCTCTCCAGGTCTTTGTTGGAATGCAAAACTATCTGCTGCTGCTTACAATGAAAATGTTCCAGTTTCTTTAGGGAAAGAAGCCTACAGACATGCAAGATTCTTCCCAATGCATCCTCCTTTCCAGGTACTTGTGGGATAAACTCAGAGCAAATTAGTAATTTTGTTCATCAGAGTCCTGCTCGGAGCTGGAATAAAGCACTGTTCACTGTGAAATAAATGACAAGTCTTTCAGTGTTATTATTCAATAGTAGGTTAGGATTTCATGCTTGGCATCTTTCATATTATGTTTTTTAAGGCTGGTCATCTGCTGGTGCAAAAGTCTATATACAAACACCTCTCATTCCTCTTGTTTAATGAATTTATGTATTCTCTGTAATGCAAAGCAATTTGAAAATCTTAATTTATAATTTTTCTTTTCTTACCACTTTTTTATCATGTGAGCAGACTTTTGTTCCAATTGCTTCAAGTACAGTTCTTGAGGATCTATAAGATGATTTAAATGTTACAAGTTTTGGGTCTGAGGCTCCTTCTTCTGTATTGAGAATTTCCAGGTCAACCTTGGTAATACAGAAATGTGGTGTAAAGGGTATGATCTATTAACAGGTGCCACTGGTTCATAGCCATTATGTCAAAGTTAAGTTGCAGATGCTCACAGAACCACCATTCCATGACCTCAGTCTCTGAAACAAGTTTAAAGCTTCACTTTAGCAATATCAGAAAGAGAGTGAATCCTAAATTCTGTTAAATGAATAAGTATGTAAATGAGTGGTGACTAAAGGTTTATTTACTATAGTAATTTACATTTTAGTAAATTGCAAAGTTGTTTTTTTACAGAAAACTTCTTGTGAAGCATAGTTTAAAACAGCGCCCATTTCGTTAAAGGCCTTGATAAAAAACCACAGTAATTCTCATTCATTCACAATAAAACAGTTCAGCACCACATATATTTCAAAGTATTCAAATTCTGCTTTTCAGAGAAAGTGATTAATCCCCTCATCCACCTTTTCATTCCATCTTTCAAGAATATCTCAGAAGTGTACAGATATTACTTGTTTTCACCACAGCTCTGAAGAAGGAGTGATTATTACCTTGTTTAGCAAAGGGGAGACACAGATTTAAAGGACTGCATGTGATCTCAATTCGAGATAACAATTAGGGGTGTAATTCAGTCACTCTTCAGACCCAGGCCACCAGTTTTGCCAGCAAAAGGAAGCCGAGACAGAATTCTGTGAAATACTGTGAGTCATGGTATGATTTCTTCACTGAACTTGGCATTAAACATTTCCTACGTTCAGACGTGACTTCCAGTAAGTTAATAAGCTTGTCATCTAGAAGCATATTCTACTGGAAATCTGTGAAACGCTCTGGTTATTTGATTTGTCAGCATTGCACAGGAGTTCGCAAGTGTGATATAGGACGAAAATGAGCTTGAAGTAAAGGCTGTATCATAATGCAGTCAAAAACAATGAAAATTCGAGCAGTTCCTAATTGTTAAGTCTTTGATTCTACACCAAAATAATACTTTCTTAATGTGTTTTTTTAATGGATAATTTCTTAGCTTAGAAAAGAGAGCTCAAAGGCCCCAGAAACTCCCTAGTGCAGCATCACAATGAAGCTCAAGTCCCTTTTCTTGTATTTCTCCAAGTAACATTTAAACTCATTGATAAATTTAAAGGTTTCCAATAGGTAGAGAAGTCTTAAGAATACAAAATGTTTTTCAAGTATGGTGAAAATTTGTAGCAGAACAGGGAAATAGGACCCCACTATGCAGTACTGCCATGGAGTGATATGGTAGAGCAGAGACATTTTTTGGCTTGCCATGTGTCCTACATGTGTATCAGAATGAAGTATAGCTGCCAGAATAACAAAAATAAATCAAAAAAAGAGTGAATATAAAAATTTGTTATTTTATACAATTCCTTTATCTATGCAATCACATTTGCTAATCCAATTTGTACCTTTACTGATCAAATCTTGTATATACTAATTCCACCTTTATCTTTACTAACCCAGTCTTCTCCATTTTTATACTTACACTAGCATTTCTGCCCTTGTGACTTGAGAAAACAATTATATATTGCTATTTATATTTTCTCCATAATCATGTATCTGGTTGTCTATGAAGAACATTCTTAGAATGCCAGCATAAACCCATGACTGAAAGGAAGATGGGAATTTCTATGCTCAGTGGCATATGCAATAGCAATAGAAACATACAGAATCATAGGATACTTTGGGTTGTAAGGGACCTTTAAAGGACATCTAGTCCAACTCTCCTGCAATGGGTAATCTTCAATGGGTAATCTTGCTCATAACCCCATCCAACCTGACCTGGAATGGTTCCAGGGATGGGGCATCTACCACCTCCCCGGGCAATCTGTTCCAGTGTGTCACTACCTGCTTTGTAAAAAATGTCTTCCTTATATCTAGTCTAAATCCACCCTCTCTTAGTTTAAAACTGCTACCCCTTGTCCTGTCTCAACAGGCCCAGATAAACTGTCTGCCCCCATCTTATAGGTGTCCTTTACATACTGGAAGGCTGCAATAAGGTCTCCCCAGAGCCTTCTCCAGCTGAACAACCCCAATTCTCTCAGTCTGTCTCCACAGGAGAGGTGCTTAAGCCCCTCCGATCATCTTTGTGGCCGTCCTCTGGACTTGCCCTAGCGAGTCAATGTCTTTCCTGTGCTGGGGTCTCACCAGAGAGCAGCAGAACAGAAAGAATGATCTGCCTTGTCATGCTGGCCACGTGTCTTTTGATGCAGCCCATTAGTCCCCTGTGAGCCAGCTTTCTGCTAGCTTTAGGTAAGCAGAAAATCCTGGGGAAGACATCTCTTTTGAGTGATAGGAGGAATAAACACTCCTAAGAATTATTAGAGGTGAAAGATTCAGTTGTTCAAACAATGAAAAACACCACAAGGCAACAGCCTCTTAAGTCTACTGCTTTTTTCCTTTTTGTTTTGATTCACAAGCTGGAAAATTCCTGGGACTCCTGAAATGCTTGTGGTCAGTTTGATATTTCCTTATAAGTTGTCTTTTATAAGATTACCTGTCCAACCCATATAACAGGTATCTCTTTAAAAGACAGTAGACGTTCCTGTAACACCGTATGGTGGGAAGTCAACTGGGACTTAAAAATATATAAGGGTTATTATATTGATTTATAATGTGCAAGTAAACTCATCTTTTTTTCCAAATAGTTTTATATACAGCTTAACACAGAAGTGTTTGCAGGAGACCTAGCCTCATACGCTCTGGAAAATTTAAGGATCAGAGTGGAGCTTTTCAAATAGTGGTCAAAGAAGTAACATTTATACAGCCTTCCTGCTTCCTGCTTAAGAAGTCTGCGCCTTTTCTTCCCCAATGCCCAATACATATACACATGTTCTTAAGAAACAGTATGGTTTGCAGAATAGAGAGATTAAGTTTTTTAACATAAGGTTTTTATATTTTTGATGTTGTAAAATCAATAATCAACTTTCTGAGAGAAGAATTTGATATTTAATTTAAAGATTTCCAGCTCTTCCCTTTCTCTCTTCTGTCTCCTTTTCTTCTCTGTTGTTCCTTTTGTGCTGACTTGTTGTAACTTGTCTTTGAAATTAACAGCTCTTTCAAGGTGTGTTATTGGGATGTTTGGCCAAGGGATTGCATTTTATCCACACCCTTGCCCTTATAAATTGGTAAGATGCTTCTTCAAAGTAGAATGCATATCTGTGATACAATGAGGTGCACACCACATTTAAAATTTTTGTTTTAAATTCTGTATCTTTTCTCATATTTAATCTGTAAAATCCTAAGGAATTTTTCTATGTGGAACAGAAATCAAAGCAATGATAAAGTCTTTTTTATGACATTTACTTTGGAAATGAAGTCATAAACACTTGTTAAACTTGGCTGGTTTTACACATTAATTCACATGGGATTTCATTTGCATTCCATGTAGTCAAAACAGATGTGTTTTAATAGCAATGAAAGTTGATTATTATTTGTTTTCTTAAACAAGCAGCTTTCATTGATGTTTTGTAGTTCAAATAAACTCTAGTGACTTGCCTCAGAAAGTTTGAACACCTCTTTTAAGGCTAAAATTGTAGAAATCCCTCTGAAATAATCTTTGATGTGATTTTTCAAGCAGTGACAGGTCAAAGTGACTAAAGGGGACTTTCTATGGAGAAGTTAACGAGTCTTTTCCCATTCTGCTCTCATTTACAGTCTGCCTGAAATTCTAGGAATCTTACCTGTCCAGCTACCGCTTTTTCTGTAAGACAGCCCCCATTGCTACAATCAGCATGGGTTTTATAAATCCCTTTCATAATGAGATGTGTTGTGAAGTAGCAGAAATTTCTATTGTGAACTTAATGAACTTCACTGCCAAATCCGTGGGTAAAAGACAGCAAACACAGGGAAAGAGCCAACACTTCTGACTCCATTCAATTTCTTAAAGTTGATATTCTACACAAGTTTTATGGGAATATTAGTATTTCTACTCATTAAATAAACCTTAGTGAAAATAGGAGGCTCTGATAACTGTCCATTCATACTTTCCACTAAAATTTTGATTTCCCTAATTTGTACCTGCATGTAGGTCCAGATACAGTGAGAAATAAAGGTGCAATTTTACAGCTCCTGAGTACATTGAATTTTGATTTTCACAGAGGTAAGGACTATTTTCCTTCTTTGTGTATTTTCTTCTATTATGTAAAACACAGCAAAACGAGCATCTTTACCATCATCAGAGGGGTTGCACACAGATCTGGGTTAGTATTTTCATTCATAACAAATGGCTTTCATGATAGGCCTGATATGGTTGTTTAGACAATTTTTCATTTATGTGGAAATTTTTGGTTCAATAGAGAAACCACTGGCAAACTTGCTGTGAAGTCTCTGTACTCTCTAGTGAGTTTTGATATTTGATTTTGATGTGACAGGATATTGTTCTTTAAAAGTCCTTGTTGCTCTGCTCCTTTTGTGACCTTCAAAGAAAGTCAAAAGCACTCTTCCATGCCAGTGCTTTCCTCTACCACAAAACACAAATACTTTTTCCTGGAATATTTGCTAAAGTGCATGGGATTTACCTTTCTAGTAGCTTTTTTCATGGAGAATACTTACAGGAAGGAACAAGTCTTCTTTCTGTTTGGTTTTCCATTCCTGAAGCAAATATTTTAGCCTCTTTATCTACTTCACTGAATTTTCAGACAAGTAGCATGGCTCATTCTTTGTCTAAAACCCCTTGACCTCATTTTTTTCAACTGAAGTTAGCTTATGTTTCAACACTGAAGTTGAAGAATAGATTAAATCCTTCAAGGATCTTTTGTAATATATATTGAAGTTTGTGTTTATTTATTGTATGCATTATTCTCCAAGTGATTTGATAACTTACTGAAACATATGGTAGTTTCTAAAAGGAAGAGAAAAGCAAAATTTTTTTATTAAACTGAGAAAAGATGTAGTCTTTATATAGACATTATAATATCTGCCAAAATGTAACTTGAGCAGAATTACACAATTAATTTCTGAGTTATTTTCAAGCACTAAGTGCTTGTCTTATTCTACTGCCTTTGAATTATCACTAAAACTGTCACGATCATGGTTAGTACAGGGAACTTTTAAAAATTATATCTTTGCATCTTATGTTTTCATATAGGAGCCTTTCATAAAAACTCTCTGTATTTATTATGTGTATAAGGAGAAATTAATGATGAAAAGAATTTTTAATGTTTTCTAACATGCTACATATAATTTTTATAACCCTAGAAAATGTTCTATTTCAGAAATTCCTGAGGGACAAATATTGCAATGATCTTTGTTTCGTTTTATAACACCTGCCCTTTGAGCAGTTGCAAATAAAAATAGATAATTGTCCTCTAGGTTACCAGCATGAAACAGACTTCCAAGAAATTGTATATATTTTCATTCTTGTTGGCACCATGACTTACAAATTTATATTCAAAGAAATTGCATTTATCATTCTGACATCGTAATTTACTGAAACTTTTCAGATAGTACCAAAACATTTTTTGCGAGCACACAGTTCTCTTTTTGTACAGAAGGATGACTCATTTTAGCCTACTGCAATTGTAAACAAGAAGAAATTGTTCTAGGAGCATGCATGCCTTCCTGCTACTGTTCACTTTAACATTTAGGACAGGGTGGAGCAGCCACAGAATTTTCACTGTCACATCTTTTCAATTGCTGCACTTCTATCTTATTTTACAAGTTTTTAATAAAAAATTTACACCTGTGAGATTAAATAACTTATACAACACTGTTATCTAATTTTTTTTTGTCACAAATATTTTGCTCATCTTGTGTCTTCCTTTTATTCAAAGAAATCAAGACTGACCTTAGAAAGGGAAGTATGTCTTAGTCTGCTCTAGATGATTTAAGTAATAATAAATGCAGCTTTATTTCTATGCTGGAAATATCTTGATAATTTGTGTTTGTTGTTTTTATTTGGTGATAAAAAGGAGAAGAAATTAGAGGCTATATTCAATTAAGTTTGACACGATAAAATTTAGTTTTTTAAGAACTTTCCCCCTGGATTACACTACAGAACCTAGTTTTTATTGCTACGCAACTTCAACAGTGGGTTTGAAGTGAAAGATTTATAAAGCTCTATTGCTAAGAAGGAATCACAGCCAATATCTAGTCTGCAGTGAGGGGAAATCTTAAATCCCATTCCTCAGACTACTTCCTCCAGTCTACAGGGATACACCCTCTTACACAGGATCTGCAGCACTAAATTCCCTCCTGGAGTTAGTTGCTCATGTCATTTTTCCTTAAAATACAAGTTGGACTCTTTGTTTCTTTTTGTGAATAGAGAGTGGTAGCTGGAGCATATTCTGAATTTAATTCTCAACTGTTCTTGAAGGTACTCACACCAATATTCAACAGGATTTCCTCATCAGTACGTGGGAGATTTCTACCTGGGCACTACCATTCCTGAAGAAGCTGTGCAGAAAGTTGTGAGAAGTTAATCAGGGCCACCCAGCTTCAGGCTGGGTGTTTGCTGAATTCCTGATTCAAAGCATGCTTTCACTCATAGCTTAAAAGAGAACAGAGAAGCAGACAAGACCGAGATTATCACAAATGTACTTACTGAAATTTACTCCTATTTGAATGCCCAGCACTGGTCACAAAACACTTTGAAGGAAAAAAATATCACCAGTTTCTTTTTCTATGAAAATTCAGAATAAAATTATGAGGCAGAGTTCCTTCAGAAATTTAGTGCAAAAAGAATCTTTGCTTATACTTGACTGGTGTTTTAAGATTTTCTGTGATACAGATACCATTCTGGCAGAAGAGACAGAATAATAATAAACCAAATGAATACTGAGTGTGAAGGAATATTTTTTTTCTCCCCTCTAAAAAATCTTCAAAAATATATCATGATTCCAATTGACTTTGTCTTCTCAAAAAACTTCATTCTGAGAATTATTGAAGATGAATTGTCCAAGAAAAAGTCTTGCAGCAGTCAGTGCTTGCTGTCAGGAGCTACAGCTATTGAGATGATTCAGTCTCTGCCTCAGATGCAGAGTAATGGAGGGGACAGTCTCCTTTGGATGATCTATGGATGTTTATTGCTAAAGCCTCCTCCGGGAAATTTCATAGGTGAGGATCTACGCCTCTTTCCTGGCTTCAGGGAAGGCTGGATTTTCACTGCTATTATTAAAAACAAATTTTGAGCTTTTGACTGTAGCTATAGTTACTTGGTGAGTAAGGTCAAGGGTTTTAGTGAGAAAAACAATACAATGTTACCCAAGACTTCAGTTTGTGATAACAACTGAGGGTTTTTTCATACTTTAGGTGAATCAAGTTCAGAATTTAGTCATGCTCCACTGGAAGTCGAGAGCAGGATACCCATTGCCTTCATGCATATATGAAGAGTCAAGCCTTGGGGGAAGTAACAGTAGGCTCCAGGAATTCTAGCATAATATATAAGGAGCTGAGGACAGTGGCTGGCAAATAGCAAGTAATTTAATGTGTATCTTTCTTACTGCAAGCCTAGTTTTCACTGCATCTGATTTAGTCAGGACCAATCACACTAACATGCCCACCCAAAAGTTCAGACAAGTGATCAGTTATTTCAGGAGCAGCTGTTTTTTTCAGTACACTTTTTTTCATTATGTTTTCTTAATCTTGACATATTTTTTTCCTTCTCAGTCTTTTAAGAACAAAGGACAGTTTATGTAACTGCCTTATTTTTCATAGCTTCCAATTTGCTTCTGGAATAAATCTTAGATTATTTAATTTACAGATGAAAGCACACAAATTTATATTTAAATGACACTGTCAATCAGTGTGAAGAAGCTGTTTTAGTTCTTCAAAATGCTGGTTTTTGGCATTTCTCACTGTGATAATGAAATGCACAAACTTAGACGTATTTTGCTGTGAGTTGTGTACTACTCAGAGAACACATTTTGAGTTTGATAAACGCCACTAATATATTAGGTACTTGATAGGTTGGTTTTTTTTTCCTCAAGGAATATAGACTAAATATCACCACTTGGAATAGTCATAAATGTAGAAAACATTGCTTACCTGAATATGCAAGAAAACTATTTATAAGCCAAAGTTTACTAAATGTGAAAGTCTAAGTAGTTGCATTTTATTTTTTTTCTGATCTATAACCAGCACTACTAAATGACATGACGTTTGGAACATGACTCTTTACGATATCAAATGAGCTGGAAAAGATTTCAAGAGGCCATCTAGTCCAATCTCCTGTTCAAAACCTCTTTTACTGCTTGTGGCATGAGAAATGCTGGATATTCTGCTGACCTACAGTTAAGACATCACTGGCTTGGTAATAAGAGCAGCACATTTGTTCTTTAATTAGTCTTTGCTTCCCTACTTTGCATGATCCTTTGAAACTCTGCTGAGTAACCTGATGCATACCTGTGATCTTGACCAAAATCATGTAGCAAATAAATGGTTGAGCTACATATAAAATTCAGGAAGCTGACTCTCAATCCTTTGTTCAAAGACTATTCTCTCTGGACTGCTTTGAAATTGTTTGAAAAAATCCTTATGAAATTTTGTCTGAGATTTGTGCTGAGGCATCAAACAGGAAAACTTCTGTCTGTCATGGAAAAAATTGCATGACAGCTCTGCACCCTATGCAGCAATGTGTTCAGCTCTGTACTTATCACTCATAAAACATGAAGAAGATATATTTTCTATTGACATCCTACCGTTGTTGGTGATCTGGAAAAAATTACGTCAAATTAAAAATAGATGATCACATTTAGATACCTTTTTTTTATTTTGTTCCCAACACAGGTCCCACAGTATTAATAATGTTAATTGGAGCAAAATTTTACATTGGCTGATGGTCAAAATGCAGGATTAATGCTGCTTGCTCAACAGGTCTTAGTGAGAATTATTTTTATCATATAATAATTGGAGAAAATATAATTTTCTGATAGACTGAGGAAAGTTTAATTTTAGCACTTTTATTATGTATAAAAAAATAATTTCCTAAATGCAGCAGTTAATCATTTGCTAGTTAATGGTATATTAAGCAATTCTATTGCTGTTTGCAATATTTAGTCAAAAAACATCTCCAAACATAAAGACATTCAGAAGGGTTTTTTTCTACTGCCTTTGGAAAATGTGAGAGGTGAGGTGTGGGTAAAGATTAAGAGAGCAGCTGCTTTCTGCAAAGACTTTTGATGGGGTTGTGGGAACTGCAGCTTGCATGGTTCTGTTCCAGCTCCTGGGTGGTACTGGAAGAGTGTGAATAGCTTACTCCTCAGGAATAATGCATACCATCACACTGCAGGGTACTATATTTCAAGTGCTGTCCTTACTGACTGGTGAGAGGGGCTATTTTATGTGAAGATACTTGGTAGCAAAAACAAAGTTAAGATTCTAATGTACAAACCCTATTTTTATGAATATACATGTATTTAAATTTTTTTTTTTTAAATTTTTAACCTCAGTTGAAGAACTGAACAGAAACATTCACTATCTGGATTATTTGCAAAATAGATCTAGACATCTGATACTAAATGTGGTTTTTTTAGCTATTCTGTTTCCTTTGAGGAGGTTCTCATGTGAGGTATTGCACTGAAGAAAATTGTGAGGGCTCTACTTGATTACATAGAGCGTGGTGAGTTCTTCATGTTTCCACACTTCATATTTTTAGAGTCTTTTATCTCTAGCCAAAGTCTGAAAGTTCTACTCACATCTCTCTTAAAAATCCTGGGAGAAGAGGTGGGCATAATTCCAGCATCCCTTCTAATCATACCTCAATGTAATCTCTTGTAACATCAAAGCAGTTGGAGGAGGATGACTGGGGAAAAAAAAAAAAGAGTCAGCTAAAGTTCAGTCTCTGAATAGGCTGTGTTTGCCTTTAGATTTCTGTGTGAGGAGGAAGGGGGTGGTGGTGTCAAACTAATCACATTGAAAACTTGGCTTTTCCTGAAATAAGGTCCATATATGCCTGGATAATGAAATTTTCAATAACTATTTGCCTTCATTATTGTGAGGGGAAACAGTTAATGTAGGAATTCAAGCTAGTCATTTTTAACCTTTAAATATCAGACACCTGAGTTTCATTTCTAGAGCAATGTCCAACATGTTATGTGGCACTTTTAGACAAATTTGCAGCTGGTACAGCACTTGTATTTTATCTCTGGGAGCCAAGTATGGACTGCATATATTGAATTGACTTGCAGAACTAGAAAGAAACTAATGCCAGATGTCACTTGTTCTAACACTTTGAAAATCAATCACAAACCATTTACTCTGTCCAGTTAGGGCAGGTAGGAGAGGACATTATACCTTGCATAAAAGCAGTAAGCATTAATTAAAGTCCCTCCCAAGAAAAGTCAGTGAATGCTGAGACCATAAGAACATAGACTTCTCCCTACATCTCTTCTGTGCACTCTGGTGAATTATTTACACAAATTCTGCTTTTTTTTTTTTTTTTTGCAGAAGTCTTGTAACGAAGTCATCACTTCTAACACTTCAACTCCTGCATAGTATTTTCTGCTGATCGTGCCTTGGGTTTCTTGAAAAGAACATACCCATTAGAACATCATAAATTAAATTTTCTTATTGATCACAGCCCAAGAAAGTGCATTCTAGCTTGGACTCCTGTCTATATGATTCTTTGTCAGACAGTCTTGCACTGAGGTATCCTGATCGGTACCAAGCTAGTGTTCCTGGATATCTGGTTACTTGTATGTTATTTATCCAGGGTAAGGGCTTGGGTTCAAAAGAAAGATATGTGAGCTGTCTTACTGTTGTATTTTCTTCCCACTGTGATACTTCCCAAATTCTGATCCTCCTGATGATAGCTATTCTTATGAAAACTTTTTACCCTTTTCTATGTACAAATCTCAGACAGTGGAAAATATCAGGAATATTGGAGTAAGAATCAGTTTGGATGCACTAAGAATAACATCTTTTACTCTATATATTACCTAACAATTCACAGAAACACTTTTCCATAACAGCAATTTAACTGAAATTTATTAAAAAATTTGGGTATGAACATCTTCACCAACTTTTGTTTCTCCCTTAGAATGTAGCATCTGTGACTGAAAAAAAAGCTATAAATTTCCTATTTATCAACTGCAGAGTTATTTGCATGTACCTGAAAGAAGATCCATATATGCATAATGAAATTTTCAATAACTATTTGCCTTCATTAATGTGAGGGGAAACAGTTCATGTAGGAACTTGAGCAACCTGGTGTAGTTGAAGATATTGCAGGAGGGTTAGACTAGATGGCCTTTAAATGTCCCTTCCAGTCCAAACTATTCTGTGATTCTATGGTTTTCTACAGAAGTTCTTCACATGAAGCAATAATAAAGTACAAAACATCATTTCTGGGTGAAGTGTTGACAAGAAAATTATTTTCTTTATTCAGTTTGTATGGCTATAAAAGCCTTCATAGGTAATATGAAACAGAGTAATGGCAATTTATACTTCAGCAAAAGGAATGGATAAAATTTTTTAATTCTAACTTAGCTAGATAGCCACAGAATCAAGGGTCTGGTTTAACTGAAAAAAAAGAAGTCTTTTGATCCCATATAATCTGGGTCTTATTCCATAAGAAATTGAATACATCAATTTTGAAATTAAACCCAGCATGAGGACTGAAACTAAGAATGTACATAACAAAATGTGTATATGTAGTAGATTTTCACATCCTTCACTCAGTTAAAAGAGGAAGAAATAGGAAAAGATTTTTGAGGAAAAAATCAGTAAATCTTGTTCACTATGAGTAGGCATAAAAATTTGAGATCCTTTTGAAGATTTGACACCATTTTTGAATGTGAACTCAGCTACATGTCCCAAAATTGGTTTTTGTAGATGGAAATTGTTACTAAGTAATCCTTTCACAACTTCTGTATACTTTTAAGGTTCACCTGGGCTCAAAAGACTTAGGTGTATGCCATTGCTGGCCTTCCCACTTCAGCTAAATAAAGTGAAAAAATAGGTTAAGTTGATGCTTTAGGCAGTAGTGATGATAAGTAGAAAAGCACTCTTTGAAGTATCAGAGTTGTGAGCTCACAATCCAAGTTTCTGGATTTTCAGGTTGTAAACTGACTAGAAGATTGAGGATTAGAACAAACATTTTACTACTCTATATTTGTCATTGTGGGAATATGATTCTTACACGGTGAGTTTATTTCCTATAATAATTAAAAGCTATAACATAAGCCTCATATACCAGCACTGTTAGACTTCAAAACTAAATAGTGTCCTTTTTTGTTTTTAAAACTCTAAATGGTCCTTTCCCAAACAAAGCAGCACTTGCTAATATCTATTTCAGTACTTTTTAGCAATGATTCACTGAATCCAAAAATCCTTTTCTGACACAAGGGGATGGTGTGAAAGTTTGGAAATTCCTTAATAGAATTCACAGACCTAGTTTAAAAGTGTAAAATATCTTTTTCCTACTAGTTCTATTTAAATCAATGAGGAAAAAAGCTTAACTCCTGAGCAGATGAACTTATGCCTCATCAGATATAATAAATTCAGTACAATTTTATTGCTTCTTTCCTTCTTCATATACGACCAGATGATCATACCAACTTGTTCCAATGTTTATATGAACTTGTTGATCTGGACTTTCTAGGAAATAGAACAGTGTTATTCTTCCTCATGGGAAACACGTAATGCTTGATAAGGAAGCATGCTTGCAGATAGGGATTTATGAAAGAAATTTATTTTTCATGTAAGACAGTTGAAGCAAAACAAACTCAGAGCCAATCTGAACAGTTTTCAAGCCCAACCAACACAGCTGCACATTATCCCTGTAATCAGTACCAAGAGAAGTGGCTCTGTGGCTTGGAAAACATCAAATTTTAGTTCTGTGAGGGTGCTTTGAGTGTGAAAGCGAGTCTATATGCTTTGCTGGGCATGTGTCCAGGCATTTAATTCATGAAGTGGCCTTCTCTCTACTTCAGGTGAGGTGGTCTAATGACTTGGTTGGCACAGGATGTGTGCAGTCACAACCAAAAGTTCCAGTTGTCTGACACTTGAATTTTTGCCTTTGAATAGCAATTGAAACATATCTCCTATTAAATAACCTTCTGTACATTCCTCTCACTGCAGTGCTTGGTTATTGAACAAACTAAACCAATGACATCACTTGATGAGTTAAAGATACTCAGCACCAAACCATTCAGGAAATACTCAGACTATTGCAGAATCAGGCCCCTAATTACAAACTTATGTGCAGTGTTATGGTTCATTTGTGTTACTGATCTCCCATTACAGTGGCAAACACTTTTTTTTCTCAGTAATCCACCTCTGTGATTCTAAATATTCTCCAAGGACAAATATGGCTACTGCTAAAGGCAGGCCAAGGTTCCATAGTTGAATTTCACATACAACTGATAGTATAAGGTTGTGACAGAAATAATGTCTGTCTTCTAAATGCTGTTGTTGTCTCTATCTATTAAGAAAAAGATATTAAAACCTCATTTTTATGCCAGTCTGCAGCATAATATGTTTGACAGTTTGGAGATCAACAAGCAGCCTTTTGGGCTGTTTTCTTGTACAGAAAGCAAGCTTTTTGATGGGTGGACACAATATTCTTTTTTTTACTAAAATTCTGAATGAAATAATTACCAAATTTTTGGTACTTTTCCAAGACAGTTTCTAAAGAAGCATAAGAGACTGACACAAATTGATTTGCTACTGTATCTCTAGAATATCTACTTCTATCTAGAAGTTAAAAATGCTATATAAATGAATAATATGAGTTTTAAAATAGGTAACTAATGCATTATAATTTTGATGTAGGAAGATAGAGCTATTACTAAAATATTTTCAACTGGTCAAACAGCAGTTTTACTTTGGGACCAACCAGCAATAAGACTGTGACTTTTCTTTTGGCTTCCTTCAGAACTGTACCAGTCCTGTCTCTTGCAGACTATGATTTCTGGCATAACTCTGCTAGTCTATGCACCAAAGAGAACAACCAAAGGCTCCATACATTATTCATACAATCCTGGTTGCATTCAATGACTGCACGAGACTGTATAAAAGTAGGCAATATGACTAGAGATACAGAGAACTATTGGCTGTTGTTATGTCTGTAGAAATGAAGAAGAAAGAGGTTTGTCATGGAATGCCATATTTGCCTCTATAAACCTGGTATTTACATACCTTTTAAGGCCTAGTTAAGCAATTGAAATCTCGAGCGATCACTGTGGAAAACTGTGAGCATGGATAGTCCGTACAACTATATGATTGTACTGTGATACCTGTTAAACTCCACCAAATTCTTTGTTATATCCTTTTTCAAAGAGTAGTCCATTATTGTGTATATGTATACTTGTTTTTCAAGAACTTGCACAGAGAGTAGGCTTGATTCATGTGGAGGATGCATTTGATTCTGTTAATGTGAATAATAGAAGCTGAGTGTTCTGTGTTTAAAGGTGGTATTTGAAAACTACATATCCTTATCCCTTTTCCACTCTGCTAGCTCTTCTGTAAACAAATATTTAGAACTGCTAATACTATAAATATATACTCCTCATACTCATTTTTTACTTACAGCAGGGAGTGCTTCAGCTAAAGACTCCAACCAAGATGGTGCAAATATTAATACTTCATTTCCCGTTGCATGCTGTTGAAGCACCAATGGCTCTGCATATATGTTGAAATACAGATGGCTCTGCCACAAATCTTACAGCAGCTGAAGTACAGCATGACTTCAGGAATGCTTTTAGCTATGTTGAGCCTTTATGTCCTCTGTCACGATTCTTGAAGGATGCTACAAAATACTGTGCAAAAAATTTATCCTGAATCCTTTCCTTGATACTGATTCTTCAATCTGTTGGAAGCTGTTAGAAGATCCAGATTTTTATATTCTGTCTTCCATAATGACATGTTATTTTACTACATTCATACACACAAAAAGAAGGACACAACGCTTCCTCTGGCTCAGTCTATCCCATGCCTATTTTGGGGAATGGAACACTTGCAATGTATTATAGTGGTTTATATTCTTATGATGTTATTGCTTTATTAAATAATTTTAGAGATATCTTAAGCCTAACCATGTTTCTAAATGCAAGGACTTATTGTACAAACAGGAAAATAAGTAGCAGAAACAAAAACCTCTGTTATGAAGCAGTTATTTTAATTCCAATATTCAAAGGAATGAAACTGTCAAGGAATGGTGAATATGTGATATACAAAAACTGCTACTGAGCAGAATAATTTTTAGGAGAGTTCATTTGATTTTTTAAATTATTCAGTAAGGGACAGCTGTAGACAAGGGAAACAAAAATATCTCTGAAAGTAATTAAAAACATGTTTTGGCAACCTTTTCTTTAGAAAAGTAGAAAATATTTCAGATTTAGATTCTAATTCATGAAACAGATCCATCCTTTTTTGCTTTGTAGCTGTGAGTCCTGTCAGTTCCTGCTGCGAAAAGTAAACAGAGTAACTCATAAAAGCTTTCTTGTTTTTTGTTAGTTTACTAGGAAAGAAGGTCTGTCCAGCTTCTGCCCTTTTATTCTCTGCATTGTCTATCTGTCAGAGTGAAATAACTTCATTTAGCTATACAACATTTCAAATTAAATGTTGTGTCTGGTTGCTTGGCAAATATTAGGTCAATTATTTTCCATGGTGCAGTGCCTACTTGATATGTATCTGTCCATTATCCTAGAAAATCTTTAATTTTAATTTAGGAACGCTGTATCTAAAAACGTTACCCTCACTGCTCCCTTTCATTAAATCACTTATCTCCATGGATATTGAACAGCCTGCTTTCCTGCATGATAGTTGTGGTTTGCTGGTGAACCAACAGTATGTATTGCTTTGTATCTCTCACTGAAGCTTTAGAGATTTTGCAAATGAGCCATAAAAAAACCCCATAACAGAAATATGGGACAAGATCACACTTACACACATGTGAAGCTAGACTTCAAGAGCTATCTTTCTGCCCTAGCAAATATCCCACCTATCTAATATATGACACTCCTGCTGTTACCCAGTTGCTTCCAAGTTACATTTAAAAATTACCCCTTTTTTATTGTCATAGAAGACTTGCATTTAAATCCCAGTAAAATGCCAATCTGTTGAGGATACAGGCTTCAGGTTTATTTACCTTCATAATAAGCCCATAGGTATTCTAAATAAACTTTCAGTTAAAAACACTGAACATGTATTTTTGTCTGATAAGGCATTTTTTGATAATTATAACTACATAGTTACTACGTAGTATGACTGTAATTTAACAACATTAGACCTTGTTCTAGTTACCTCTCTCTACTTGCTGCTTTGAGCACACAAAACATCTAAATTTAAATGTTAGATTTTCTGGTGTTTCTCTGTTTTAAAGAGCTAGAGAAAAAGTAGACAAGAAATTTTTATTTAACATATCTGGATCTTTTTACACATAGATTGGCGAGTTAAAGCTTATTTTTAAGTCACATGTTAGTTCAAAACAAAGGGGAAAAAATGATATTATTGTCAAATTTAAATCTTGTGCAAGTCCTGCTAGTCTTTCTGGCTTGTTATTAAATAAGTAGGTAGGAGTTTGCATTTCTGCAGTGTCTTTCATCCCAGAGAACTTAAAAAAAATGGATTAATACACACAACAAGCCCTTGAATTTAGCAGCTGCTACGGAGATCTTTGATAGCAGAATGTGAGTGCAGTTAAAATAGAAGGATTAACTCTTGCACCAAATAGAGCAAAACTTTACAAACTGAATGCACAACGATCCTAAGTCATAAAGTATAATTAAAAATGCTGAAAGTCATAAGGTTAAAGGACTAAATTTACTGAGTATCCTTTGATGTGACAGCCCAGGTTCTATATATTTAATCCTGGATTGTATCCAGTGTCAATGTGTGCTTATATGGAACAGTATATCTTATAACTGAGCTAAAACTCTTGGTGTCTAAAATACAAATCAACAATATATAATTTTGGGAAAAAAGGTAGTAAGACCAAGAAGGGATGTTTGACAAAAGAAAAAACTGGAACATAGGAACAAACAGATTTAGCAAAAGCAATGAAAATATCAGCATTTTCCTGAAGTGATCGTGCTGAAGGTCCAATGACCTCTCAAGCAGCTATTATGAACTTTGTGTGTGCATATGCATGGTCCAGACTCACCTAAATGCAGATCTGAAATGAAATTTTCCATTATGAATCTTGCCTGGTTTCCCCATATGTGAAAATAGGCAGATCCTAACTGTGTACAGTTCTGTCTAGGAGGCTCCTGGGACACTTTAGAGCATAAATAATACTTTTATCTGAAAACGATCCAAGTTCAGACAGCTGTGTGTAAAGGCTCCCAGCTTATTCTTAAGAGAGGAATAAAAGTAAGAGTAGTTTCTTGTGATTTATTAGTGATACTTTTAGTAAATTCCAGGTCACAGCAATAAGAGATGGTATATATTTTAGAAATTACGGGCTGGGGCACATAAATAAGAAAACTGTTCAGAATGAAACAGTAAACAACTTTATTACAGCTATGAATCTCACTCAATGATAGTTGATCATTGGCCACAGAAGTTGTTTTTAAGAGACAGAGTGCTGGACACAAGATAGGAATGATCCTCGGCTATTTTCAAGAAATCCATGGCTGTTTGATTTCCATGTGAACAACTCATTAAAGATGAAGTGCAAGACTGTAGCTTTTACGATACCTCAAGACTGAAAAATTCAGAGCCTTTGATGTCTGCAGCACAGTTCTACTGGGAATAACAATGGCAGAAAATTGAAATTGTGGTATAGAATTAGACAAGGTATTATGCCTTAGCTTTACCGCAGTATAGCTTTTCCTGTAACTCCTGCAGAAGATGCTGTCTATTTATTTTCTGCTGTTACTCTTGCCCAACAGAGCAGAAACATGTAGCTTAGCACTGCAGGACAATCCAAAATGGTGCAAGTCTTCATTTTTTGAGCTTTGATTTTCAAAGAAAAATTGTGCCAATACATCTATAACAATAAGCACTTTAGCTGAAACTGTACTAGTCCCTTTACTTTACCTTCTAAATCTGGTAGGGGTGTTGCAGACATGTGGAAGGCCCATTTCCCACATTGCCTGGCTAGCACATCTGTAAAGTTCTCTGGAAATAGCACCTTTGAATGTATTTTAGTATTTCTTGTTCTCTCTGCAGAGGCTGCCAGCCAGTCTACAAATAATGCCAGCTGAGTATGCTACATTTTTGATAGTTTTTGCTTGTCCCCACAAACAAAAGTAATTGTGCATTTGTTTGTTTATATTTTGCTCTGTCAAGCTTGTAACAAGCCATACCATTGTAATGGAGTGAAGATATCACCTTCAGTTTTCACCTGCAAGAAGTTGCTGCCTTAGATAAATGAGGCTTTCTGTTCCTTCTGTTTTGACTTAGATGGTCTTCGGCTGGAAGGTTGCAATACAAGATGAAACCACAGAACCCTTGTTTTCAGCTGAAAAGAAAACATTTCCATGAATAGATGAGACTCATACCCTCAACGTCACTGTTTTGGCAAAGAATGTTTTGAAAGAAATATGCAAGAAACTATGCTTATTCTTAAAGAAATTACAGGAAATGTATAACTTTATTATATTTCTTAAACACTGACATTTAAAAAACATAATCTTTTAAAAATGAGACTTTAAGAATATCTTGGACTGGAAGAGAACTTAACCACAGTTTGGAAGAAACAAAAGCAAAGAGATTTGAACCTCTAAAGTAGAAAGACACGAAAGAAGGCAAAACTAAAAATAGCTCTGGCAGCAGCCCGTGTGTGGATTTTTTGGGACATAGGGCCTTCTGAACACACCTTTTGGAAGGCAGCTGAAGCTTCTGTCAATTTCCAACATTTGTCCTTTAGCTCAGAGATACTACAGACCAGTAAAGTATTTCCTTCAAGAGAGTTGCTGAGCCAAGTTGTCCTCTTTGTCTGGTGCTGAAAATGTTCTATCTAGTCTGTACTGCCTGTTTTGGTATTACATTTTTGACTTCTAAACTAAATTTTTCAGTCTGCAGTCTGATCACTTTAGCAGAGCTTATTTTGTGAAACTGGCATTTTTATGCTTCTTTTGGGCAGCAGAATTTTTCACTTCCTAGGCTCTGAACTGCCCTCAAAGTTTCCTTTAAGTGTTCCTGGAAGTGAAAGCATGAGGATCAATTTATGATTTTTTGACTAATATTAAATAATCAACTTTATAGAAAATATTTCAAGTAAGTGAGAATATTTCTCTCTGACAAACTATACGAAAAAGTATTTATATCTTTTTCCTAACCTTCGTATATTTGTCAGTTGGTCACATGGTCACCTAAGGACAGGGACTAGCCATTTGTGAATTCTTTTCTATGTCTGTGTGCTTGTGTGCACGCAAAAATGTGTATTTTTGTCTTTATATCTGTATAAGTAATAGAAACATATTTACCATCTCTCCTTATAGTAAATCTCAAAGTGCATTACAAAGTTTAGGTCCTCTCCTCTTCTGCTGAATCTGAAGCTTCACTTAGATGTTTAACAATGTCTATAGAAGTGGAATAAGACAGAGCAGTTAGTTGTGAGAGCACAAGATTAATTACACTTAGAACAGTCACATAACATATTTTATATAGCACATGAATGCATGTGCACTTTGCATCTTGCTGCAGTGCAAAACATTGGCCTCATCTGTGAAGCAGACATGTCCTTGGAAGTTTTTGGAGATTCTTCTTTCATTTGGCACAACATTACTTATGATCTGTGGTTCATCTACATTTACTTCATAGATTCTGCTTTTTAGTTCCTTCAGAGACCATTCTTGATGCTTCTGTCAGATGCTGAGATCAATTCTGTGCATGCTGGGGAAGCAAGGTATTGGAACTGCAATCTGCTGTTGTACCTGAAAGGAGAATTTTATTTCAACTGAAGAGCTTGTCAGTGCCAGTGAAGAACAGGTATGTGAAATAATATCACTTGCACCTATATCTACTCTTTAGTAGTTAGAATATAATTTAAACTGAAAGCAATGTCAAAATTATCAGAAGCTTTTTTCCATCAGAGAAATGAGAGACTCATTCCCTACAGATAGCTTTCTCAGTTTTGTTGGCTTTGTACAGGTGTGCATGAAAGAGGTATTCTTTAACCTTTTCCAAGTTGCATCTTGAAGCCTGATTTATAAATAGGGTAATTTTTCTCCATGTAAATTCACTTGTGCAAAGGCAGTGCATCCACAAAATCAGTGGAATTATCATTGCTAGAAATGCCTCTCTACTGTGTCTACCTGAAACAGAGAAAAGTCAGTTCCAAATTTTCCTTAAGATAAAGCTTAATGATACCCGAGTTGCTTGTGTGTATCTTCACTGAGTGCAAATAAGTTTTACTAGATAATTTTCATCAAAATGCAAGAGAAATTCATTTATACTAGTTGTAACAGTTTTTTTGAAGTGACTGGCTGATAAGAATGAAGCTTTTTATTCTAATTAAAAGTATTAAAGAAATATTTTGTATGTATAACATTTAAAAATTAAGATTCTTGACACTAGACAGTTTAGTTATGTCTACCAAGGTTCAGTCATACCAGGTAAATAGATTTATCTGTGTGCATCTGTGCAAACTCAAGTACACAAACAGTTCTCATAACACTCCCTTCTGATAAGCCATGCACCACTGTCTCAAGACCGTATCTTAACAACAATAGCTAGGCATTCAGCCTTTGTTCTTCCTTCAAGTTTATTGCATGCTTATTATTGGCCAGACCTGGCTCCCTAGGTGATTCTGCTCTTCCTAGGTGAGTGTCTAAGTAAAAATCTATCTTCGCTGTGATACTTGAGCTATGTAGTAAAAAACATTCACTGGGAACTTGTAACTTTTCCTAATGCATCCTTGGGAATTTAGCATTGTTGCAAAACTATCTGAGGAGCCGTGATAATGGAAATGTTAACAGAAACCAGACAGCAGTGTTTAGAGAGCTATTATGAACTTTAGCTTCTGTTCACACAGTTCTCAGAAAAAACAAAACTTTCAGTTGCTGAAACTGCAGTCTGAAGGGGGTGAATATTTACCAGATTCTTTGTTGCCAGCCAAAGAATCCACATAAAGCATATTCCATCATATGTTTACATAGCAAATCACATCCACATACAAATGCTTTCATCAGTTGAACTCCACTGGAGACGCTCAGCTGAAAAGGCTTCTACTAAAGCATATTGGAGTCAGTGGAAATTTTCACATGGGCTGCAGCAGGCTTTCTTTCAGTCAAGGTTCTAACTCCACCTTTAGCAGTTCAGTTTAAGAAGTAACTCCTTAAGTCATAAGCTCACAGCACACTGATAAGTGCCAGACCCAGCCTCATGACATGATTATTCATTATTATGCTGCAGTAAAATAGTGGTGAATATTGCACATTTTCTGTAGATAAAATCTTACAAAATTTGCATTCCCTGTGTAATAAGCCTATGGATACCTAAACTACTTCATAGAGATGAAAATTCCTCTTTATATGCACTAATTCTCCTGTTTAGAAAGGATGGTTTGAGTTGGCTTCAAAGGACATACAGATTAGTAACCAGACAATTTCTTTTATAAAGATTTTTTTTCAAGTCTACTGTACAAGGGAAAACAACATAAATGGTTAGTGTTGGGTATGTCCTGCAGTTCAGCTCCTATGTCTCCTCTATAATTTTGTTAAGTCTGGTATGGTATGGCAATTTGAACAAGGAAATTGGTTCATCTCATAGTGAAAAGCAGCCTCTGTACTGTCCTGTGATGTGTATTTCTTGCATTTCTCTTTAGGGAACTTGAAAGTTCAGGGAGCTTTCCAGTTTGAGCCATGAATATTTTGCTACATGAAGGTGACAAAACCCAAGTTTCAAATAGTGTGTACATTATTACTAGGTGGGATTAATTGAGGACTGACATTGTAAGTCAACAAATAGTAGAAACATAGAATGGTTTGGGTTGGAAGAGACATTTAAAGATAATCTAGTTCCACCCCACTTTCCATGGCCAGGGACATTTTCCACTAGCCCATGCTGCTCAAAGCCCCATCCAACCTGGCCTTAAACACTTCCAGGGACAGGGTATCCACAGCTTCTCAGGCCAACCTGTTTGAATGTATGTAATACATATCCTTCTCTCTTATGACTGAATAGGTAAACACAGATTGCTTGAATAGGAAGATCAGTGCATCTATGGCAGTTCAGACAAGGAAAAGTAAACAGAAAGTGTTGAGAGCTGTTGGCTGACCCAGACAGCTAGTGGTGTTACTGGGCTACCATCTATTCACTGATCCTGTTATTCAGTCTTTCTCACTGTGTCTGGAAATTCACATCTTCATGACCTGTCAGGGCAATGCATAAAGATATATAAGCTCATATCCAATGGATCAGGGAGGACTGAGGAGGGCAAAGAAAAATGCTTTTCTTTTCTGAACTACTTGTGAGAATTTAAAAGATTTCTTTTATCTTTAAAGATTAGCAAAAATCCATTGTAGGAACTTCTAAGAATAAAAGATTCGATGTTTTTTTGCAGCTGGCTCAAATCAAACTATGCGTTTCATTTAAACAGCTTATATTTTGAATATATGAGTAATTAAAATTCAGACAAAGTATGACATAGTCACAGAGTGTTTCTGTATATAAAGTTGTAAATTCTTCTAGGTATAAAAGACAGACATAGAACATGACTTCAGAAAAACAGTCTGCTAACGGGCTTCTTGGAGCTGAACTTTGCTCACAGCATGCTCTAGGGAACATGATGACACACAGTGACCTTAGTCACAGAGAAACATAGAATACATTTTCTCAAAACAAGAAATAGTGGTAGCTCTGCTGTCAGTTTCTATAAATCTGGGAATAGAAGCTGTGAACCAACCTTCTGTCAAAACAATCTCCTAATAAGCCACCAAGTGCATGTTTTTTGTTATTCTATTTTAAATATTCTCTTAACTTTTTATGAAAATGGGCACTGAACTTGTACTTTCTGTAGGCCTCCATTTTCTGTTCCATATAATTTTTCTTCAAAGCATGAACACTAAATTATAAAACTAAACTTTTACCTCACAGCATAGGTGAAATTAAGGGTAGAATTGCATGCAAAAGCTGGGATCAAACTCCCCTGAAACTTAAATCCTAAATTAAAACCAGATCAAGTTTTATAAGATGGCTTTCTTTTTCGTTAAATTTAGTTTGTTTGAATATCTGCTGCTTTTTATTTCAGTATTTTGATTTTAAGTCAGGTTGGGTGCTGGATTTAAAAACTCTTAGTCCACATCTGAGTTTTGTCACTGACCTACCACAGGGTGGAATGTCAGTTCAGATATTTCAATCAGGTTCAGAGTTGTCTTAAAAACCTCTAATTCATGTCTTTTGCACTCAGAGAGCAGTTTAGATAGAAGATCGCTTCCTAAAAAAGTTGTTGGGGAAACAAAACACATTGTATAACAGGATTAGGATCACTTTGAAAGTTTGAGCTGCTAGTGGTTACTTAAAAATAACCTTGTGGACTTGTTGAAAATTCCAGTTGTATTTTTAACAGTAGGTGTTGCTGTAGGAAAAGAGAACAAAGCACGCAAAGCAAACTGAATCCACAGGAACGGCACATTAGTGAAGAAAAAGGGCAGCCAGACTGCTATGCTTAGAACTACTTAAAAAAACTCTATTGGCATTTTTTGTGATTTAAAATTTGACATTATCACCTTTTCTCAGTCAGTTCTGATGAATTGCTTGTTAAAACCAGTTAGATAGTTTAGAATTTTGAGTATTTTGTCTTGATTATAAAATTACCACTCAAAATTAAACCTTCCTCCTCTCACTGAAATTTATATTAATATTCTGTCTGCATGAAAACTGAATCGTAGACATATATACACTTCTAAATACCACTGGCTGGCTAGTATTTCAACCTGAAGATGTGGACAGATCAGAACAAAAGGTAGGAAATATATTAAGTAAATATGGTGCACAGCTTACTCTTGTGTCTAGATAGCAGATACTACTGGCAAAACTCAGAAAGTCACTGTAGGTACCCATTTGGCATGTTGGATTAGCAAATAGATATGGCTGGGTGATGCTATCACTTTCCAATATGCTGATGTAAGTCATTTGAGTTGCAGTGGCTCCAGACCCTGATCAGAGAGAACTCTGTGTGCACAGTGTACACACTTAAAAAGCCCTGTTTGCCCTGGTCTAAGGTACTTGAGGTACTGAAATTAACACTGCAGTGCCAGAGCAGCAGCAGACCATAGGAGAAAAATAAGCACATTTGTTAAATTTTTGATCTATGGATTTTGATAGAGGGATTGCTAGGAGACTGTGTTGGGAGT
Source organism: Coloeus monedula (assembly GCF_965178545.1). Taxonomy (NCBI): domain Eukaryota; kingdom Metazoa; phylum Chordata; class Aves; order Passeriformes; family Corvidae; genus Coloeus; species Coloeus monedula. Next base: position 32,601,394 of record NC_138786.1, on the reverse strand, counting down.
GTGTTTGGCTTAACAAGGACTTAAAAAGTCACAGCCATGCTTATGCCAAGTGTTACCTGATGTGAGAGCATGCTCTGCTCCAGCCAGTGGGAAGACAGGCCTTCTTTTAACCTGGGCTTTTTATTTCAAGTTTTTCCCTCCCTCATTTATATTACAGTTCAGAACTTCAGAATAAAAAACTGTTGCCTTCTGATGTTCAGCAGGTTTGGGTGAAGGATATGTTTTGTAAAACAGGTTTGTGGAGGAGCACTGTGTGAGTGAGCACAAGCTGACAACTTGCTGAGAGCCCAGGGACTAGGCTTTCCTTGTACATTGTGCTCAGCCTATATTGTAATTAGTATTCCAGCTATCTGCTTATGGGGAAGAAAAGAGGGATTCTTCACTTCTCACTCTGGGGTGGCATATAGAAGTCAAGATCTGAGATGTTATTTCTTACCAATAACATTGTGATACTATCAGCATTGAGAGCTCTTGGTTTGATGGCAAAAATAATTCACTGAAATAGGAAAGCTTTATAGAAAAAGCAATGACTGGAAGTGAACCAAGATGCCTTATAAGGATATAGTTGTAAACACCAGAGCCTCAACCTGCTCCTGGATCAGACTACTAGATCCAGCTGACTGCCAAACTGGAGCAATGACTCAGTAAAGTTAGAGATTCCAAGGATTTCATCAAGTTAATAAAAATCAAGGAATATAGCAGAAAGATGCCTTCTTTGATATATCTAATTGGAGATTTAAGCAGTGATGTCTGCTGAGGTATAGTCAGAGATGAAGAAGTGTAAATTGCAGCATATTGAGAAGTCATTTGAAAGTCTCTTTTTATGGCATGAGAGATTTACTGTGCTGAGAAGTTACTGATGTTAGGTCATTTTGTACCAATACTAACAGAGGTAAAAGGGTTTGAGCTATGCTTTAAACTGTGCAAAGTTTATATATGTGATGTTCATGGTCCAAAATAAGTGAGTGAATGAATCCATTCATTGTATGGGAATACTTTCTGGTCTCTCTAACCCATACTATTCAAATTTAGAGAAGTGAGAGGGTTTAATGGTTTAATTACTAGTTCCTTTCTTCATGGTTTTGGTGCTATTAAGGTATGAGCTATTGTCCTTGGAAGAAATTACAAAAAATATTTTTTTAAAAGTGTTATTTATTGGAAAGTTAAAGAGAGCCAAGTCCCCACCCAGGGAGCAAACTGTAACAGCACTGGCAGATTAACAATGAAAGATCTCATCAGTTAAATTTGTAATAATATTGATAGCTGAAAGGATCAACAAGTGTTGAATACCAACAAATATTTTGCCCAAAGGTGAAAGAGATGATGAGGGTTTGTGAATGGGATTGAATTGTTATCCTAACATTCCTTGGGTCTCTTCTTTCAAGGGTATCTTGGCATGGGCATGGTAGAGGGAATGAGATCTTTTCTCCTTTCTGTCTTTAGAGTATGCAGCCCTTACCTACCTCGTGCTCCTCACAGCACCAGAGACTCCCACTTGTTCTGCACATGCAGCAGCATCCTTCTGTCGTGCACTCTGCTGAGGGGAGGAGCACCTCTAACCAAGGTGCAGAGCAAAGCTGCCTCTTGCTTCTCAGAGTTTTTGTTCAGGCAACACTAGGAGACATGATGAAGCAGAAACATAGAAAAGAGTAGAAGCTAGCATCACAGGTCAATTGTTAGCATTATCACCTCAAAGATTTAATTTTGCATACCTTTAGATATTACTTCTGCATTATCTGAGGTTATACTCTACAGCACCAGCAAACATAAAAAACATGTAGATAGAATAAGAGGGAATCTTTGAGTTAAAACATGTAAAAATTGTTCCAAATGAAGGAATAGGATTTTGTTTTCTCTTTACTGAATACACAGAGGCCTCATAAAATTCTAAATTTTGGCTAAGTGTAAAAGAATGGAGGTTAACATAAAGTCTGATGGAGCTGACTGATAATGACTGCAAGCCTATATTAAAGATTCTTGTTCCAGTTCTTTTCTCCTGGTATATTTTAAATTTTGCATACAGAGACCAATGTTTTGTACTTATTAACAGCTCTGTTACATGTCAGCCTTTGCTTGCAGCTTGGTTTTTTCAACAATGCAGTTGGCTCTATTGATAGGGTCAAACTTCGGGACATTCTCAAGCTCAGCTGAATCATTTATATCACATCTGCCTTGGAGTAAAATTAGGAATTACTACTAGATGCTTCAGTATGAGGTGCCTTCACCATCACTGGTCCTCCTAAACCAGGTTCTTCTGCAATAAATTTGGAACACAGCCACAACATTTGATCACAGGCAATTTACCACAACAGTCATGGAATCCCTTGCTCCTAGCTCTTGATTTCCGGGCTTTGTGTATTTTTGGTTTGCTGTAGCTCTGGAAACAGACCATGCCTGGAAGGGGACATAAGACAGAAACAACTATCAGAAAGACTCAGTTTTGAATAATGTAGATAAATTAGAGTATATTCCCATGCTATGCTTGATTTTAGAAGCAGAATGTGGGCACCAGTGCTGTGGGTTGCAAGATATATTTGAAAAGATTGCTCAAGGTTTTACTGCAGTGTCTACTCTGATCTTTAGAGTAAATCCTGTAGTTAGTTTTCATGTAAAATCACACACAAGTATACACAAATCACATTTTGTTGACTGTCTTGAAAGATAGAACTCCCTCTGAGGAACAGAGAATTGGACTTGATGATCCTTATACCCTTCCAACTTGAGATATTCTATGATTCTATGATTATAATCTTCTGGAGTCCAAAGGAGCTGTGTTTGAAAACAATTTTTTCTGGGAGTCCTTATTGCTGGTGCTGTCTACATGGTGTTAAAGAAAACCTTGTCCCTTTCCAAAACTAGCAGTGGAAGTCAAAATGGAAGTGAGAGATGAGGAAGAGTAAAAAGATGTGCCGAGATTGCCACAACAGACAAAAGGCAAAGCAGAGAATGTCTTTCTTTTTCCAAGACTGTATACTGTTGACTCACAAATTCTCAAATTCTTCAAGCAGTAGTAGAACATACAAAGAAGTAAAATTAATGAGAGATTGAAAGATTAGCTTTGCAACAATGCTCAGGCCCCATTATGAAAAGTATTATATAAGAACTTAAAGAGCCTAAACCTTTTCCGCTCACTGATAATACCAATTCATAAATTTAAAAGAACTGATTTTTGTTACTTACTTGACCCTCTTCTCAGTAAGAAAATTCACAAGTATTTAAACTTCTTCCATATAAGGAGTAGATTCCTTTGAAATTAAATGATATAAAAATATGAAAACAGTCTGAAGTTGAATCATACTTATTTTTTTTAATATAGGTTTATTCAGCAAATTGGCTACCAGTTGCGGGCAATGGTTTCCATACTACGATTTGTGGTGTATTCAAAACAGATGGAAGCATCTCAAAGCCTGCTTTGTCCAAAGCCAAGAACATTTTTCGGCAAGAAGTCTGAACTTGTTGCCACATAAACAAAATGAGTGATTTAACTTAGTGTCTACATATTTTGGATTGGCAAAAACTGCTGTAAAAAAGTAAAGCCAGAGAGCAGACTCTACAAAAATAGGAAAAGACAGAGCAAGAAAGAGAGATACACACACATATGCGTGCACCACACACAAACACACCCATTCTGGCAGCTGTTAGAGCCGAAGTGTTTGTGTTGTGCGATTCTAAACAAGTAACAGGGTGTTTTAGTCCATCTGGAAAATTTCTTACACTTTTTATTCCCTGAGTTTAGGCACCCATCTAAATATTGAAGAAAGCATATTTTTATGCTTTCTATTGGCTATCCCTAAAATAAAAATTAAGCCTTACATTTTCTTCAGGTTTGTTTATGATATAGATATTCAGTAAGATCCTGTCCAAGAAGCCAAATGTGTCTCAAAACTGTGAAATGTAGAAAGGTAAAGAGATTAGAAAATAGCCTTGACAGCTGTATATGTGTATACTTGCGTGGAAGGGGTCAAAGATTTCATTTTTGGACTAAGACTCAGGCTGAGCTGTTTGGCCCTGACCAAGATGATTCTGTTGTAGAGACTATCATTGCATATTTCCAAATTTGCAGTTTCTGTAGACATTGAAGTTCTGTCCTGGAAGTGCTCATGGAAGTAAACGGAGTATGGGAGTAGACACAGAAAGCTGTGCATAAGTCTGCCTCTGTCCTTGATATCTTTTGGTTTTGCTGAGCTATATGGATAAAACTCTCCAATTTTGTTCCTTTTTCTAGGGTAGTGTGTCTAGTTAAAGTGTACATCAGACTGTTTACTTAAATATTTTCTAACCTTGCTTAGTTGTTCCTCCAGTTGTTCCTACAGCAGAAGTGATGGTGGTGACATGAAATGAGAAATTATTATGAAAAATGTAAGATGGGATACAAACAGATGCATTTTGTGAGATTTCAAAGCCTATAGGTGAACAATGCAAGATTCAAGAACAGACGGGCCAGGAAAGAGAGTTCCAAGTCTCACTGACAAAATTGTAATAAATTTCTGATCAAAAAAATCTAGGACAGTTCAGGAGTGCTGTTGTTTGGTTGTACTATATTCTTAACGACAGAATTATTTTTTACTATATATCTCACAATTTGAGAACTATGGGGCACACAATGAAGTTGCTGGTACATTTGTGAACAAGCAAAAATGCTTTCTTCAGAGAATGAAGAAATAGATTAAGTAGCCTATAAATAATTTGGAAGCAGAACTATTCTAGATCCAGAAAAAAGGGAAGACTTACTAATTTCTGATAGCAGATATTAAACTGCAAAAATTCTAGTCAGGTCAGCAAAGGTAGAGCTTAATTTGGGTGTCTTAATCAGACATGAAACAGCATTTGTCTTCAGTGAGAACATGGTGGAAGATTATTTAGAACTGGTTCAATCATGGTGAACTTGATTCAATAGCCAAGAAATAGGGCCATTAGTGGCACCATGAGTGGTAATTGAATTTATATTGCTGACAAGATTTTAGGGAATTTTGACAAATGGTCTCCAGAACAGTGTCTGACAGGATCTGTCTGACCTCTGCAAGAGGCCTCTGTAAGAGACAGCAGCTACAGAGGCACTGTGAAAGAGGTCCAGGACTTCCTGCCACACATTAAGCTGGTGATGGACACATGCCGAAGCAGCATTTTGATTCTGTATTGCAGTCAGATGCAGTTGCACATCCCATTATCCACAGCCTTGGATTTCCTTCAGAATTAAGTCTAGATGTGCAACAGAGAAAAGCTTCACTTTAGAATGAACAGGTACCTGATTTGGACAGATGGGGACGTGATAAGCTGAGATGCATGGCAGAGTGCCATTGCTCTGCATTTTAGATAGCCTATGAGAGGCAGAAATGGGAAGAAATACAGCAGTTATCTGGGCAATGAAATCTTCCAACTAAGAAAACCTCTGTCTGAGAAAAAACTGAATGGAGCATGTATCTGGTACAACACCAATTATATATTTAAATATTTTTTGTCACAATTATCAACACTTCTTTGCAGGACCATTTTTGATGGTTATACACAGCAAATTCTGAGCCTAGCTACCTTCGTGGTTTTCTTCTATGAATGAGAGGCATTTTCTGAGTGGAATGAGGGTGTTGAGATGTAGTCATGACTGTCCCGCAAGTCTTTCACTATTTCATACTTGTTGGCCAAGTGGATCAGGAAAACACTGCAGAGGACAAATTCAGACTGCGAGGTACAGTTTGAATCAGTGATTTTTTTACTTCATATGACTCCTTCTTTTATCTGCTAGCATTTTATTAGCAAAAAGAGGCCATTTCTTTTTTTTTTTTGTGTAGCTCTATTAAAGTCAGTGAGCTCAGAAATACGGATTTGTGTGACTGTGCACTTTTTGGAAATGTCCCAGATGATTAGAAAGCAATCCTTGAATGTCATGGAATGAAAAGAAGCTATCAAAATTCCTGGGATTTTCATTTGATTTGCCAAAAAACATTCATCAAACATGCATTTGTAGAAAGCATTGTGTCTTTCTCAGTAACCTGTTTTCTTCTAGAATATAACATAATGAAACATATGCCAATAGATTATCAAGCACAATGGCAATTTCCATGTGATTTAATGACTGAGGAGGTGGTAACACTTCATGTCCATAACAAAAAGTTGAGGAAGCACCACAGGAAACCTAAACTCATATTAAAAAACTAATGTGCAGGGTTTTTTTACTTTAACTCTGGATCAGTCACAATAAAATATATAATGTATCTTTAAAAGGATGGTAATTTCATTTTATTGAGATCCATTATTTTATTAAATACGTTAGCTCAAAACTTTAGTAAAATTTGCAGTTCATTTAATGGATATGAAGGTAATAAATTCTTCAAAATACATCAAACCTTTGAAGGATTACGCCAGCACTTTCTACAAAGAGCAGATGGGAAGGAATAGGGGTATATAACTTTTCTGCTCATCCTTCTATTTTTGATGTTCAAAATATACTTTTAAAGTAGCTGCATATGAAGCCTGCATATGAAGACTTGTGATTTTAAGCTGCATTCCATTTATATTAGGTGGTCTGTTTGTAGATTCCTGACATATCTAATTTTAAAAGTACTTTACTAATACTATATTTAAAATCAAAACGAAAAACAGGAGCCTTTTAAGGATTCTTTTACTTTGTGCTCCTTGTTGGATTTTTGTGGTTAGAGAACCACATTTTTGTTTCAAATCCAACAGCTCTGTTATGAGAGCAAAACCTAATGATGGGGGAAAATCTTGCTGAGAGATGATTCCTAGTGTATATCAAATGGAAGAACTATTGCTTATAGTGAAAAATGGCTTGACTGATGCTGGGCTTTAGCTTTATATGCTAAATAAAATTGAGAATTTGCAATCCAGAAGAAGCTAAGCTGTATTAACAGTAAGAATTTCAACACTGCATCATCAGAGAAGTACTTAATTTCAAAGGGTTTAACTCTGTGTAGGTGGTCTGTGCTCACAAATTTTTTGTTTAATTTGATGTAGATCTCAAAGATGTGTCAGAGATCCCTGAAGAGCAGTAAAGCTGGAGTCTAAGATTTCAGTCATAGTGAAAGGTGGGGACAGTCAGTCAAGCTGATCAGTTTGTGGTTTTCCTTACATTTGTGCCATTCCATCTCTGGGATTAAAAATATAGGCCCTTCATAATAGTAATGATTTTTAAAGTAACCACCTACTGGTCATTAAAAACTGTGATTCCCAACAAGAACTGGCCCAATGCTTCTCAGCCATGTAGAAAAACAGGAATTTTACTGTCTCAGGGGAAGGTCCTGCCACAGGAAGTGTGGGGACAGATGTCCAGGAAGTCTGTTACAGGGAAAGACCTTGGAGAGTAGGGATTGATGGTCCCACTGCCATGGGAAGGATGGTCAGACAGCTGCTCTTTGTGGGGACCACTCCACACCACAGAATGAGCTTATGCCAAACCCACACTGGTTTGGAAGCTGCCAGACTGGTTTTCCACACCTTAGGTGTGGGTAAAGGAAGCAACCAGGCCAAGGTTACTGATAACAACCCCAAGTTTGCTGTCTTAGAAAACCTTCTCCTGTTCCTGAGCTTACAGTAAGTCTCTATTGATCTGATACAGTCAATTATCAAGCGGATGAAATCTGAATTATTTAATTGCTTCTCAGCTCTTCACTTTCTGATTACACAATACTTCCTGTAGGAAGCTTACTTTCCTATCAGATTCTCCTTGAACATACTTATGTGTCAGAACTTTACCTGCTCTCAGAAATGACTACATATCTTAAGGCCAAAAATTATCAATGAGCAGATTACTCTCTGATAGATGACATATATTTTTATATTTGCTCCTGCAGATACAGGATTTCATCTGGATGGACTGAATTTTTACCGACATCAAAAATCCCCCTGTGAAAAATTGAAACATATGGATGCCCACTGAATACATTATAATAACACACATTTTTACAAAGTTTACTTTTGCCTTTGTATTCTGTATGTATTATTTGAAGAGAATCTGTAGTTGATTACGCAGTTGACATCCAGGAATTTCTGCTTCTTATTTTAAACCTGAAATGCTGTCTGTCTCAGTGGTCTGGATAAGTAATTTTTAAATTTTTCTGCACCTTTTTCTGGTTTCATAATATGTCAATCACTCACAGGACTGTGGCTAGGATTTGCCAATGTCAGTAAAAGGTTTTAAAAACAAAGTCAAATATAAGGTCACAGAGTGTACCTGCTAGAGATTGGTTTTGTATTCAGTGAACAGCAACTCTTCAGAGACAGAAAGACCCTACCAGTTGAAATGGCAGCGTTGTACTGTTGCCGACAATCTTAGGCAATGGAAAATCCTTGAAGAAGGATTTCTCCTCATCTTGTCTAAGCTTTATGTTGAGCACTTGGACCTCCAGGCCAGAAGGTACATGTTGCACAGGGAGAGGCCAGTTCTGAGAAGGGTTATAAGAAGTCCTGCTAACACCAGACAGCCTGGAAGAGTAACTTTGTGTTAGGGAATGGAGTATTCTGGTTTGAACAGCCATAACTCTCTGTGTTGAAAACTAGGAGTAAGATATGAGATATACAGAACGCTTCTTTCTTCATGAATTCCTTCCTCCTGTGTGCTCATTTTTCAGATCACATTTTCAGAACTGCAAATTGCTTGGAGAGAGAGAAGTCACAGAAGTCACAGAAGTCACAGAATACCCTGAGTTGGAAGGGACCCAGAGGGATCACTGAGTCCAACTCTTAAGCAAATAGCGCATATGCAGATCATATGCCCTACCCAACTGACAAGTTTATTGTTCAAATGTACACTGAAATATGTGCTTCTCAAATGCTGATAAATATGTCCTTTCCTGAAAGTGTATCTACAGTACTTTATCAAACACATATTTAAAACACAGTGATTGCAAAATTTTACTTTTAACTAACTGAGATTTCCAGGTGAATAAAGAGAACTCAGTTGAGTCTTAAAGATGTCCAGGTTCCGTAACAGCAATAAGTGCCTACTGAAAAATACCGTCTTGATTTTTTTTAATCTGGTCTAGGAGGTTAATTCTGAAAAATTCCTGTTTTCTTTTTAGACCTTTAGCATGAAAAAGCTAGATGACTTAACTGTGATATTTCAACTCAGCCCAAGCTTGAGAACTCTTGATTTTCTTTCCATCTCATATGTTGCCTCCACTAAAGAAATTATGAAAGGAAGTAGCATCAGATGATCTATGCATATTCTTTGAATGCTAGTGGCTCTTACTGGCAATTGTAAGACAATATGTGGCAAGCACCAAATAACTTACGAAATAAAGCTTTCCAGCAGATAAATTGAATCTATTTTATTGGGCAGAGAAGCATGCCATGCAAACTCACTATGAACTGCAGATTTTCATAACTAAGACACTTGTCTTTCAACATTTTAGAGATAAGCCTGGCTGGCTATACTATCTGTTGGCCTTGGTGGTCCGTAGTATAATTTTGTAGACACAAAGTTTTCACGGTCTCTGAAAAAGGGTCCTTTTTGTTTACCAAGTTTCTAAACACCAGGGCTCAGAAGAGAACCCCGGAATGAAAGGAGGCACCCTATGTTCAAGGAGATATGATATAATTTGGAAGTCATTTGCTCAGGGCAGAAATAAGAGGGAGAAAATGTCTGTTGACTGTTGGGAGGCTTGCCAAGCAAAACAGGAGTTGCGGTTGATAGTTAGGACATGCTAACAAAACCAAGGAAAGTAATAATTGTGTATAGAAGCATACAAGATACATACTACACATAGTTTTCAAAAGATGACCTTCAAACTAACACAGCTGGAATTTTTCTGAAGGATGGTTATCTATCCTTACTTTGCATGAAGGAAGTAAATGGAAACAAAATAGTTTTTTCTTAAATATTTTATGCAGAAAAGAAAACTCACTTTGTCAGCTGTTTCTCAGCCTTCCAGATGGTTTAAAAGACGTATTTGCACTGGAACTAAGGGAGAAAAACCTGTAAGACAGAAAAAAATGTACACTTGTATTTCAGATACTACATAATCATAGAGTAGTCAGGTTTGGAAGGGACGTCTGAAGATGATCAAGTCCAATATCCCTGCCGAAGCAGGGTCACCTAGAGCAGGTGACACAGGAACGTGTCCAGGTGGGTTTTGTAATTCTCCAGACAGGGAGACTCCACAACCTCCCTGAGCAGCCTGTTTCAGTCCTCAATATGAAGAAGGCTAGTTTTAATATTTGGGTTGATCTTCTGGTCAAGGAAGGCTGGGTGACCCATTCCTTCCCCCTGTTCTTCCACTCTCTTATGGGCAATATACAGAAGATACATGTGGCTACAATTACTCTTAGCTGATAGTTAAATGGAATTAATTTAAAATAAAGACAGTGCCTAATGTTCAAAAGGTTAAAGAAAAAGGAATGTTGGTGAAACATATAGTGGAACAATACAGAACTTGTTTCTCAATTTCATTCTCTTTTTTTCCTTTTTTCCCTAGAATATTACTGAGAGTATTCTAATGATTCTTTTCTCTTAAAAAAATTCTCAGGTCACAGTATATTGAGGTGGGGAAAAATAATTAACATGAAATATAAGTATTAAAATTAATTAAACAAATTGGATGAACTTCCCCTGTGCTGGGTAATATAACAATGGCACCTCATACCTAGGATTTGGGTGGCTGCTCATCTCTTTAGTCATGTCTGTCTGGACATCTCATCAGTAGAAAACTCTTTCTTGCTTTATTTCAACATTCCACCTGTGGTCTCTGATGGTGTCCGGAAATGGTGAATGCTGGGTCTCCAAAAGTTGGGGTGAGTGTCCCATAACTTTCCATGGAATCCTAAAAAAAAGATAGTGAACAAAAGGAAATTAAATATCATTTCCTCTGAGCTTTAATACTGTTAAGATTTATTATTATTTATAAATCATCAAGATCTGAGAAGTACAGCTTTAGTTCCTTGACAGTATTGCTTAATTCCTGTATTTTCTAGAGCTCTCTAGTATTGGTAATGATGAAGTCTGTATACGAATAAAACTTCCTAACTAACTGGAAAGACTTGACAAGTTAAGTCTTCCTACTTTGACTTCAGAGGTCTTCTGAAGGTCTTCACTTCTTTATATAGAAGATATAAACATGCTTTTAATGGATCCACTGCTACTTAATGTCTTGTGAAAGCTGTGGCCAAATAGAAAATTTAGGCAAAGTCCACATTTTCTAAAACCCCAGAGACTGTGATTATTTTAATTTCAGAATTACTCTTCCATCCTGGTAAGGGGGTATGTAGATCTCCTGCATATCAGGGTCCATGGAGTACCTAATTATATCCTCAGCTTTACTCAAGGCAATTGCCAAAAGCAGGTGTTATGAAAGAATATTGTCCAAAGAAATACATGGACAGGCTGGGAACTGCCTCAAAGAGGCTTTAAGTGTGAGATCAAAGGGACAATGTGGGGATTCAGGCCAGTAAGCATTACAGGGATGAAGGTGGATCTAATTTTCCCTCTTGCAGAAGAGAAGTGAGCATCCTGAAAACAAGGAGCCAAGAACAAATGAATCCCAGGTTGGACAGAGACCTAAGACTGATTATATGATTCTCTGTATTTTGAATAATGACTGTGAACTCTTTTTTACCCCTGAGAAAGGTGGGAACTTGAATCACCCCAAGTATTTTGAGCAGCCTCTCTTTTCCATTCAGTAGCAATTAGAAGGGTTTTTTCTTTGAGGAAAAACCTCATCACTTAAATTGCATGTCTCTTTAAACATATATGATTTTATATAACTGCTAAGTTTTACTATTGTTATTTTCATTTCTTCAGGATGAAACTCTTACCAAATGGTTTGCTTGCACAACTTGTCATTAAGCATAGCAGAATAAATAGCTATGGATAAGTGACCTTTGTGGTCTTTTGGGTTTGCAGATCCTCTAGAACTTTATTTCATAATTATTTGAACTGATGAAATATGCCAAGCCTTTCCCCCCCCAATTTAATTTTCTTGCTCTGCCAGTGTATTTGTAACTGGGTGGAATCATGTGTTATTTAAATAATGATTCCTGTCTGAAAGTAATTTCTGCCCTGTTAGTGGAAGAACTGTTCACACAAAAACAAAACCTGTGGCAGCTTAGGATTTCTATTTGAAATCCTGAATGGAATAAAATGACTGGAAATAAGGCCTCAAAATATTGTGTGTTGTAATTCCTTATTCTGTTCTAAACATAGAACTCTGAGTTATTATAGGGTTCAAGTTCTGGCACAAATAGTTTTCTCCTTCCTTTTAATAACTGCCTGTGTTAAACAGACATGGTGACAACAAACTTTGATCCTTACAGTGGTATTCATAAATCTCCAAGCTGCATCCAGTCAAACAGTTTCAGGACTGGAGAAAATAATTTGGTGCTTGCTACATATATATCAATCTATTATAAGAATACAAAAATATGAATGCATTTTGTGTTTCTTGTGAAGGACATTTGGAGTGCTGAACCCTGGAAGATTAACCTTGTGGTTGCCTTCTTATCAACAGTACATTAGAAAAGCACCAGTACTTTCTCAATAATGAGAACAGAATATATCAAATAGCATGCAATCCCTAGTGACAACATGCTTTCTATAAATATTTGCAGTAAACTATTTCTTCATAATAGATCATATATTATATACATATATAAATATAAACATGTATATATCAGAATGCTGGAAAAACTCATGTTTATATAGACTTCTCTAATTTTCCCTGGGACTTTTTTTTCTTCCTTCCCATCCAGATTTAGAACTATCTCTGAAGTATTATCAAGGTAATAAAGGAAATGGCTAAAATTCCACTAAAGTAAGGTAAATATTGTTTTTAAACATTGGATTAGAGTAAATCTAATCCAGCCTGCACAGTTAGGGATTCCGCGCTCTCCACAGCGCTACCTCAATTCCCAGAAAGAATGATTGTAAGCTGAAATATAATATTCTGCCAGGAAATCACTAGTTCCGAGTTATTAGATTCCAGCCCTGGTTGAGACTGAGGCAAGGAGACAGCACAGGAAGCACTCAGAGTTCTTTGTAAGTGTGGCTCAACATTTTTTAAATAGTATACTTTCAAAAGTAATAGAGATGATGGACTGCAGCAACTGAACTGCAGGTGCAAAGAGACCCTCCTGTAAACTGTGATTATTTCTTCTTTTCCTATTGAAAGTGTGAGCACAAGTGCTTAATTTTGTTCTCTAAAGTTTGAAATTGAATTATTTATATTTCTTGAAGTTTGAAGTAACCATATCTATTTTTCCATGAATCCCTGTGTGTGGGATACATAATGTTATATTCTCTTTGAGGAGAGCCCACAAAATTTCAATCTTCACTAAACAACTTCAGCCTAAATCAGAAACATGGACCAAAAAGCCTCTAAGGTTACTGAAGGTGCTCTTTGATGCCATATTCTTGATGCTAAGGAGATTTACAATAAGAGGACCATATAATTTACATGTGTGAAGTAGATAATTCAAACCTGAAAGCAAGTAGTCTATAGTGTATCAGTTATGATTTATTTTCTTTTAAATCAAGGGAATACTGGTATTTTTCTTTTAATTAAGGAACATCTTTTAGAGAAAGCATCTGTTTAGTGAAGGCCAAGAAAAACATTCTGTAATGTTGCTCTTTTTTCACATGGGACCTGCAGTTCAGGTATTTCCTGTCCTTACTTTTATTCCGTTGTGATTCCCAGCAGATGACATCTACCCCATTTATTTTTCAGCATAAATCCTTATTGATTATTCTTAGGATAATTATGCCACTTACACTGGACTCTTCTCACAGATCAAATTCTGTACTGGTCAGGCTTAATTAGAATATGACATACTACTGAAAGGCTGTTTACATGGGATTATAATAATTTTGTTTCTGTCAAGTTAGAAGTGGGAAGCTATTGTAAAGCCCCATAACATATTACCTACTGTAGAAAACATTGCATTGCTAGTTTTAGTAGGGGTAAAGGACTGAAGCCACTATGAAGAAATAATCAAGTTCCTTTCTATACTATGACTACATAGGAAAGAAAAACAAGTCTTTTTTCTCCCTGTCTGTAACAGTCAAGTTATTGATGGAACCACAGTCTGTTGTTTAGGTAACTCCAGGTAATGCTGTCAGGGAACAAGTAGGGTCCTCTTAGTGCTCACTCCTTCTTTTTTTAATAACTATCCCTGAAACTGCTCTAATGACAGTTACATTTACACAAATCAGAAGAATCTTAAATAGTATTTAGTCTGGCAAGCATCCTGAATTTCAGGCTTCCCAAGAGATTTGCTATCCTTGATGACAACCTCCAGGCAAGTCTGTGACACTGTTTAGCAGATTGGTATTTTAAAAAGGGTCATTCAGAGGTTTGGACTAAATTTGCAATTCAGTCCTTCTGGTAGACTGAAATGTAAGTAAAGATACTTGGAGTGTAAAGAACAAGTGTGTGAATTGACACAGTAAATTCAGGAGGAAAATATTTTCAAAACCAAATGAACCAGAATGACATGTTCATGTAATTTCCTTTCCTTTTTGTCATCAGTATTTAGTTCATGGGGTCCAAAGACATTTCACATCACAATAACCATCAATAGGGAAAATGGTAAAATAGTTACACAGATATAGTTGAAACAGAATGTATTTCTGACTAGTGTCTACATTTTTTCACTGGAATCTTCATCAGAAGTTTTAGATTTAGTAAAGGTAAACACTTTGCAGAAATTCTAATTTCTGTGAATGCTAATTTAAAAAAAAACCACTGGGAAAAAACAAATGTATAATTTTCTTGTTGATCTACTGAGCTTTTAATAAGAACAGCTGGATAAACTTTTTTCTCAAGTTAGTATATTATGCTATTAGAGGTATGAGATGCATCTCCAACATAATCTTCATTAAATAATCATGTTGTTTTCCTCAGTAATAAAATTCATGTTAAAGTATTTGGGATTGCCAGTCAAAGTAACAGAAAATAAAATAAGGAGCCTACAGAAAAACACAGGACTGTTTCATTTTTCTTGGATCTTGTGGAAGGATATTACTTTTAAAATTGCAGCTCTGCTACCTCATCTGTCAGGTTAATTTCACCAATGTTTTCCATTTCCTTCTGTTGAAAACCATTAAAATGATGGTGTTTAATATGAAGCCTCATTTTGGTACACTGTTTACTTAAGACAACTGATGCAATAAAAGAATTTTGTTCTCTTTTTCAAAAGTTCCAGGATTTTCACTACCCAGATATAGCCTTCCTAAAGTGTCCTGTTAGTTATTTTGGTTAATGTCATAAATATTCTTTAGGTTCATAAATGTCATAGTCCCATAAATATTCTTGTTCTTAAAACTGGATTGAAGGTTGTAGGCTGTTTATTTTCATTCTATACTCATTTAGCACAGGATAATATCCACCTACTATCTCCACCTCACTGAACTGAACAGAGTTATAAACAAAAATGTACTTATCATAAGCATTCTGCTTGTCTGGTCCCTTTATCAAGATTAAGAAAGCAAGAAAACATCAAAACAACAGACTGCCCGAACTCGAGTCCTGCCAGTTGCCCCGGATGACTTGCCGGACCAAGGGCAGAGAGAAAGCCAGCGTCTCTCTGGCAGTCAGGGACGTGCAGGAGCTGCACTGCCAGCTCGGGTTTGGTTTGGCCCGGTTAAGGCGAAATGTGGTATCTTGTATTCCCTTGGGCTGCTTTCTGGTGCGGAAGAAGCAGAAGACCTGACTGCTTGAATATTGTTACCACTTGAATTTCATGTTTTGAGGCTGGTGCACTCACCTGCAAGGTAAGAGAGCAGAGACAGCAGTGCCGCTGCCTGGCAGGGCCGCGCTCGCTGCCCGCGCCCGCTGCAGCTCCGGGGCTGAGGGGCCGCCCAGGCGGTACCGCCGAGCGGGCGGAAGGATGTCCGTGCGCATCGATGCGCCCATGCATTTTTTTAGCACTTCAGTGGCATCCTCACCCCTTATTTACAACAGCTTTACCCTTTAATTTGAAGAGAAAAATATGTATTTTTTTCCGGTAGGTCCTGGTAGTCTTTGTTTGCCAACTCCCGACTCCCCCGAAGGCCCACCTCTTGGCTGGCCCGTGCCGTGCCTTCCCACCCGTGTGCCGGGTCTCGCTGCCCCCGGGCCCTGCGTGGAGCCGCAACTCCGGACCCGCCTCCGCGGGCACGGGCGGGGGGCGCTGCCGCGGCGGGACAGCAGAGGGCGCCCGCGCACCGCCCGCCGCGAGCCGTGAGGGGCCGCGCCGAGCGCCCGCGGCCCGCGGACGTCCCGCAGCCCCCGCATCCTCGGAATCCCCGCTGCGCCCTCAGCCCCTGGAATCCCCGCTGCCCCCCAGAGCCCGTCCCGGGTGCGGGAGAGCGCCGGCCGAGGGTCCGTTCGGCCAGCGGGTTCCGCTTGCCCGGCGGCCTCAGTTTGCGTTGAGACATTCCGCCTGTGGAACCCCCGAGGGGTGGCTCTCAGCGCAGGTAACACGCAGAGGGCTGTGCAGGGCAACCTGAGCACCTTTCCTCTGGCTGCCCGGCCAAGTATCAAATGGGAAACACCTGAGGGGAAAACACCTTTTCAGGTCCTCACTCCTGACATAGTAGTTTTGAAATATTTCAAGTGTAAATTTTAAAAAGTAGGAAGAAAAAAAACGTCCTGTCTATGCACAGGAGGATCCAGGCGGAGAAATGGTTGTGCATTGATACATTAACTTGAGAGTATACCTAGACCTTTAAAAATGGTACCCATATCAGCCTGTGTATGAAGAACATATCTACTGGTGTCGAGAGGTTTTCCTGTGTATTTACTAGTGCTAAAATACTTCTTTATTTAGAGGTTTGCTAGTTTATAGTGTAGAACAAATCACAAAATGGCACCTTCAGGATCTTGGATCTGAAGTAAAAGAATCTCAAGGGCAGTAGCAAGTATTCTGTCAAATGCAAGAACTTGACTTTCTGATACCATAATTTTCTTTTTAAATACAATTTTTTTTCTAGCAATGGGCTAGATAACACAGCTGTGGGAGACTTTGGAGAAAAAAAGCTTTAAAAACATTTGTTTGCTTCTGGGCAGGGTTAGTTCTGACTGGGAATAATGTCTTCCGTTTTGGAATAGAGATATGAGAGGTTTGTTATTGAGACATTAGAGAGAGAGGGAGATCTTGTGGTCTGAAACAACTTCCAGGGCTCTAATTCCACATCCTCTGCAATATTTACAAGGCAAATAATTTATATGTAATCTGACTTTACTCAGTGGAGCTCCTCCTGATCTATACACTGCAGTAGAAATCATAAACAGATATTCCACATCTGTTTCTGGTTTTGCACATGGAAAAAAAAAAAAAAACCAAAACCTAACATAAGCCTCAGTCCATACATTTTAATATTCTAAATGAGGTATCTCTCCGCTAGGACTGACTTGCCTGCTGTGGAGTGGATATGGGTTAATTAATTAACATCCTTTGCAGACACTTTTTAAAGTGCACAGCACAAGAAGTACAGAGCTATCAGTTACTTAAAAGCACCTCCCGTTAGCAGGGCTTTTCTGACTTTGCTCAGTTTTAAAACCCATGTGTTTTCTGTGGTTCTGTCTCAGATGCAGTAAAGCTGCAGCACTGGAATTGAGACATACCATAGCAGGGTTTGTGGCCTTTTCCAATGACTAGGTTGTATCAGGGTTATAGTTCTAGATGTTAGTATATAGAATAAATGATAGGTCCTGAAGTAAAGCCATATAAACCCTGAGCACAGAGTGGATGATGACATCGTAATTAACCAGAAGGACAAGGTTCCAGAGTTTGCTGTTGTCACCAGGACCATCTGTAATTATAGCTTTGTCCATGGTATCTTCCTGTTTCGCTTTTTTCTCTTTATAGTTCAGAGAAACAGTTAACATTTTTAGTAGAAAACAGATTGCTGGTAGAGGAATATAATCTGACAGCTAAAAACTGTAACTATCAGCATTGGTATTTTACAGAGCCTGAATTGTTATCTGCATCAAATGTACTTGACTGAGTATGACAGTTCTGTCAACAGGGGATTAATGCCCAGCAGAGTTTTTTTGTGTCAATGCTACTTATTCTTTCCAAGGGTGGCAGAGAAGGTAATTCAGGGCATTTTAGTTGTCTCAGAAACTGAACAATTCTCTTTGCGAAGAGGTGATGACTGTATTTGGAAGGTATTTCGGATGTAGCGTACTCCCTGCCTCAAGCACAGTAAGAACTGGGATCACTTACTGCATAAAATGGAAAACAGAGATGGAGCATTTCTAGACCATTGGATTTGCTGAGTTGAAGGAGTAATTTTGGGACTATAGGCCTCTCAGAGCATTTCTGTTGCTGGATGTTGTCTCCCTGCATCTGGCCTTTAAGAAGGCCATCCAAACAACTGCACTTGTGATGAAGACATCTTCGCTTTTGTTGACCTGATGCCTCTAAAATTATAGTTTGCCAGGGGTCTTACTACTTAAAGTAGTGTCTGATTTATCACAGTATCATGCCTTTCTAAATTACAGTACTGTAATTATGGCACAAAATTACATTAATCCATGAGTTATGATGAACAAATAGTAAACACTGTACCACTTTGTGATGTATGTGTAACTGCATTTCTCTGGTCTGCAAAGTACCATTCCATTGTTACCAGTATTTTCTATGGTGCACAGAAAATCAACTTGTCCTTCATTCATTCATTTAATCCATTCACTGTAATTTGAAGCAGCAGTCCCAACCAAAAAAAAAATCCCCCCTGATTTGCGAAAAGTTATTTTAATGTTAAGTTTCATTCCCATGTAGTTGATTGCATGTGAAAAAAAAGTAGTAGTATAAATGTGCAACACATGATACTTGCTTTTTTTTCAGCACACCTACTGCTGATTTACCCCATCCTAGTTTTGTGGGTTTGGCATGATAAAGGTGGTATTGACTTTGTGCAAACTGCATTGAGAAGTAAGCCACAAGCTCTTGTGGCAATAGCTTTATTTCTTTCTGCAGACATTGAAACAGAGGGTTGGATGTGACCAGGAGAGAGAAGGATTTCAAGGAAATCTTTGACGTGCAAATGAATCACTGATACAAACTCCCGTTTCTTTTGATCCCGTTGTGTAAATGTGAAGAACTGAGTTGCTGCTGAACAGAACTCTCAAAACACTGAATTACGTGCCACAGAGCTCCTTCCTCTGTCTGATATTTTGCAGTATCTCATTATCAGGCTGCAGATTTGGTGAGATGTGGGTACTTTCTTCGTTTATTAGTAGTGACAGCTGGAGTGGAAATGTTCCTCCCTTGTAAAGAAGGGCAGCATAATCCTCCTGATCCAAGGAGGGCTGTGTCTCCCCTGTGTTACCTCTACTTATTCATACAGGATCAAGCCTTGCAAGTGTTGTTGGGGATTTTTTAAGAAAGGACTTCATTTGAGAAACAACAGTATTTTGTTTCTTTGATGAATCAAAGAGATGTTTTAACCTACAAAAATGAGTACAGGATAACCCAATTAATGATCTCCAAAAGTGTTACAGAATAAAAGTGATTTCATTTATTATACAATTGTCTCTGGCTATCACCATGATACCATGACTAATCTTTTTTCTTCATTTTACAGATTGATAAAGCAAAAGTTTTGTATGATTTTGGAAAAATCAAGCAATGACTTCTATGATTCATCTTTAAAATCCATACCTCGAGACCAGTCTGTTAAAACACTAGTAGTTTACACTTTGCATTTCATATTCTCTGTACTGGGTAAATGAGAGTAGATCTTTATGATAACCAGACTGATGAAATCTGTGAAGTGATTCCCCAAGTTTGCCTGGAATTTAGGTGGACAGCAGCCTTTTTCCAGTAGGGGTTATGATACTTAAAATGCTGAGTGCTCCAAGGCTGATGTTCACTAGACCACAGAACTCCTCTCTGTTGAAGAGGTTTGCTCAGAATCCTCACATTTTTCTAGTTGAAAGAAAGACTTCTACTCCAGTCTAACTGTGTCAGTGTTAAATTAACTAAATTTGCTTGGTGATTGAATCAGGGACTGGAATGTTTCTCTACTGATTAGGAAATACTTTTTTAACACCCCCTCCCCCCCCAACTAAATAAATATATAAATGCATTTTTTCAGGGAGAATAGTTTCAGTGGAAGAAAAAATATGTTAAGTGGTATAGAAAAAAATCCTTCTAGTGCATTTGTTCAAGTCAGACTCCTGGGGACTAGGAAAATGGCAGGGGATATGTGTTTTCTTTATTCTGAGTGAGTGCTTTCAGTTGCACAGTAAGTAAAAAAAAAAAAATTGCCAATTTATTATTTCATAACTTTGTGCCCTCACTTTTTTTACTAGTATTTGGAAACACAACATTTAGGAGGAACTGAGCTGGTTTGTTTTTCTAGTCCTCAATATTTTTTTCACCTTAAATTTTTTTTTGCACTTTCATTTGAGATCAACCCAAATTTGGATTTTTCTGTTCAATTCTGTAGATAAATCGACCATTTATTTATCTACAGCTTCACAATTACTCCTGACATTTTTTTTTCCCAGAGGTTCTTGGGCCTAAAACTGTTCCTGTGTTCAGCCTATATTTCTAGCAAGTTTTTTAGTGGCTTTGTGTGTGATATTATAGCTGTGCCCCTTGAGGTGATATTATTTAATGCTGAAATTTACTTTTTGCTTTTATACAATTAGCAAAATTACAATTTTGTTATTAATAAGCCTTCATAATAAATAACATGATGTTCTATTTGTGCCTCAAGATGCATCATAACTCATTCTCTCCAAGTGTAGGTACAGATTAGTTTCATCTCACGGAGCATTTATTAGTAAGGAGCATTTATTAGTAAGGCCAAGTCCTAACGCCAGAAACCTCCCTGCAGTTTAGAGGGACTTGTCTTGTTTCCTGCCCAAGGGGCAGCCTTTTACTTCTGTGAGGGCCCCTTTGCCCTTTTTTAATTAGACTATGGCTTTGCACATTAGACAGTAATCTCAGTTAAGAATTCTGGCAAGTGTTTTCTGAAAATCCAGGTGCACAGTATCCACAGCATTCTCCATGTTTGTATTGGCAGCCACAGGCTCAAACAATTCCAGCAAGTAAGTGAGGCATGCCCTTCCCTTCCTGAGACCATGTTGGCTATCCTTGATTCAAATGTGGTTTACTGACTGTTCTTCCATTTGCTCTTTTCCAAGGCTTTCCCCACAACTGATGAAAAGCTGCAGGAATAAGTCTATAGTTTCCTGATCAATAGGTCCTAAAAATGCCCTTATTTTGGTGACTTGACACACTTTCAATTCTTTTCAGCATATGTTCCTTTAATTTCTTTCCTTTGAGTTGCAAAAGCCAGAATTTCCTATCAAACTTTCTTTAGGCTTATCATTTGTCAGGATTTGCTACCTGTAGCTGATAAATCTTGAGAGCTTCAATGCAATCATCTGCTCCAATGGAGTGGTGAAGGGAACACAGATTAAACAAGAGGTTTTTTCATTGGATGATGAAGCAATTAAGCCTAGTAGGACAAGACAAATTCCCGGGTCTTTTAATGAAAATTGATTCTTCAGAAACCTGCATGTCCCAGATCATAAAATCTGCCAATTTCTTGCTGTGTTGAAATCTGTCTTTCACTTTCATAATTGAATAACAGTTGCAGCTGAAAAGATTTTTAAATATAATGCCTTTCAGAACAGAGGCAGAAATAGCGTCTTTGACTCATCCCTCTTTCACATTTTTTTCATCATAAAAAATCATAAACCTTGTAAAGTTCCTTTGACTAAACTAAAAATTGAAATGAATATTTTGGAGAAATAAATGTGATGAAGAAGAAATTAGCGGTTTGCTCAGCAATTAATGAAGAAGGTTGTTTGACATGTCATTTTCTTCTCCATTAATTTCTCAAGTAGTTCCCTTTTTCAATCTTTTACAAACTTCTCTTTTACTAAGAAAAGCCCAAACAAAGAAGAAAAGATTGCATATTATAAATTTTGCATTGATCTTTGCTGGACATCAAGGTATTTCCTTAAAAATGTGCTTTTGACTTTCTGTATCAAACCTTAATAGTAACCTTTTTCCTTAACTGTTGGTTTTTTAGTGTACTTAGGGCATGATGAACTTCAAGGAAAAGAATAGAATGATGTACTCTTTCTGCAAAAAAACATAATAATGCCATGACTGTCCATATTATGGCATGAGGTTATTGATTTCTGTAAAGTCTAATTCATATGACAGAGAATGAAATGGAAAAATTCAGAACATGCAGATAAAATATGTGGTAGTATTCTAGTACTATGTCTGCCTGCTGCTCAGAGAGAAAACACGAATTTATCCTGTCCTTGTTATTGTTATAATAGAATAACTGCAATATTTTAAAATCAGAATTAGGTTCTACAACATAAAGTGTTTAGAAAACTCCTGAAAAGAGAAAAAGCAGTCACTCTTGTTTTAGGATAGAGGCAACCCACGTGCTCCAAAACCTAGTCTTTTCCTGCCTCAGGTCCACTGTTGCCTACTCTTCAAATTGTCTGTGGAGGCCTGGCCATTCTCCCTACAGCAATGGGGAGCCTACAGCATCTTCTCTTATGACAAACTTGGTTTGACGTCTTCCTTTGTTCTTGTAAGTTATTTGTAAAGCGTTATCATCACAAAGAATAAATAAGCAAACAAAGAAGTTATTTGAAGGCAACTATATCTAGGTCACTGTTGACACCTCACAATAAGCTAAGAACATTGCTAAGATCAAGGCTTGGACTAAAGTCTCGTGATAGGCAATCCTGTCAAACTGTTAACAGAATCTGTGTCATGGAATTGATCTGGTCCACCTAGAACTTTCCCCCCGAGTTTTAAGATATGGTTTGATTTACTAGGTGAATTAGGCCAGTTCCTGTTTATCTGATTCACTGCTTTAGCCAGCTGTAACTTTGCCAGTTATCTATGAAGCTGAGAATATCTTATCTGTTTGGCAGTGGCATTGAGGTGGACCAATTTTAATCCGTTGTTCTATTTCACATTGCTTCGTGTTAGAGCTAAACCTTTGGGTACATGCAAGAAGGTCTTGTGACTGCTCAGAATCTTCAGTATTTTTCCCTCAGAAAGATGCATTCTATAGGAAAATGGATCACAGCATTAATTAATAGAAAACTGGCATAAATTAAGTATCAAAAAAATATTTCTTTCATAAGGATTATCTCCATAACTGGTTTGAGATAGCAGACTCAGCAAATTTCTTGATTGGGTAAAAAGGACATGATAACCTGAGTGGCCTGATAAATAGTTAGATCATTTGGCTGAACTTTGCCTGTGTGACAAAGCATGTGCATTTATTGATTGTAATGGATGGATAGACTACTTTCTCCAAGTTGTGCTGCTCCAGGATTGTCCCACTATCAATAAGTTACCTTTTAACAAAATTGCTGAAAACTTTTGGGAACATTCTGAACATTTTGCTATTAATTCTATGTTCCTTGAATAATATTTTGAAATAGAAAAATAATTGTTAGTGTTTAATATGCAATATTCACTAAAATTAAAAAGATTTGAAAACAGTAACAAAACCCCCAAGAAAACAGATGGGTAAAACAGTTTAAAATTTGGCAGAGTAGAAGATCTTTCTTTTCATAATTTTTGTGATAAGTTGAATTAAAACTCACAGTTGCTTTGCATATTATTCACACAAGGCCTTTTTTTAACCATCTGGTGTTGCCAAGTGCTAGAGATCCACATTTCATTTTTTAGCACTGCCTGCCAAGTTATATAAAGGAAATGTTTGCCCTCAATGTTGTTTTTCCTAAATTATTTGGAATGCTGTGTTTCAGTCTCCTTTGGGTCTATTCATTTTACAGAGGTTCTGTTCATCTTCCAGTAACAGCAAATGTCTTACATCCAGAAATCTTTTCTTCAGTTGAAGCAGATAGATCCCTCAATTCCTTGATTCCCAATATCCTTCACACGACCTATGCCTGCATTTTCATGCCAGGAAAAAAACGTATAGGAATCTGGTTTTCCCATGCTGTTTACCTTCATCCTTGATTGGTTTTCCTTCCCTGACTCACTTTTTTTCCATCCCCACTCTGTTACAGTGATATAAATCTTATGTGAACAACAAAAATGGGTATCAGAACTTACAGTGAACCAAATGACTGTTAAGAAAGGAGTCTGAACTGGAAGATTTAAAAATGCCCTTTGCCTGTCAAGATAAAGTTGATAATTTTCCATGAAGCCTTTTAGAAGTGAGTAAAATGTTCTGATATGTTGTAGTTAGTGAAGTGGGGTCATGAAATGTTGTCTGTCTTTAAATGAAGAAGCAAAGATCAGCTGGCCTGACAAGTCTTTGTTTTCAGAAGTGAAATGCTATGTAAACCAGTTATGGAAGTGTGAGGTTTAATATACCTTGTCCAAATTAGATCTTTCCTGCACACACATAACTAAATATTTTGCTGTGTCTAAGTGGCTGCGTGTATATACTGAATGGGAGAAATCACAAGATTAAGTTACACAGCCATCACACATGGTGACACAAGGGATGTTATTAATTTCTATTTTCTGAGAAAATTGGATGATTCCAGAGTAAAGATTCCTGAGCTACAGTTAGTGACTGAAAAAATTATTTGGCTATTGTGTTTGAAGGGCATATTACACTGCATTTTTCACTTATTGATCCAAGTTTCCGGAAGAAACCCATGCAGCTCTGGGACTTCAGGACATACGGGATCTCCATCTTTGTTGCTGATTCGCTCTTCTCTTTTAACAGGCAGCAAGATAAACAGATGTGTGACAGGGTTGACTTAATGTCATGCCACAAATGTCCCAAACTTAAGGTACAGTTATATGTGTGTTAATCTAAGTATCACAACAATGTAAACAATGGTATGTGTGACTAACAGTGGAGCTTTGTTGAGGATATTTGTACCAATTGTATTATGAATGATGGAATTTCAGGCACGTGTTTGGATTACCTATCCATTTCAGTAGTTTCCTGTTGTTGATTCTTTCTAGCAGTAATTTTTTCCAATTACAGGAATCGTCAGATTTTTTTTTTTTTTTTCTGGAGACACTAGGCCTTCAGTATAGGTAGGAAAAGAGTCTGAATGGTTTACATAGCCATATCCTCAAAGGGGCTGCTGCATAGGGTATCGTTCAAAGCTTAGCAGAGTGCATACCACAGCTAGAGGATGTAGAACATCTCAAGGGTCCCTGTGGCTGTTTAACTCTTTGAAATAAATGGTTCCCTCCTGCATGAGAGGGAAAACCCACATTGGCTTGCCAAAGCTGTGCAAACACTATTCATCCAAATAACGCTGATCAATTATGTAAAAAAAATGAGACATTTTAGGAGCAACATGCAGATGAAGGGAAAGAGGCAAAATTTATTTAGTGGTCATTTTTGCTTAGATGAACACTATACTAGGAAAAATCAGCTGCTAAAAGACATATTCTGCTTATGCAAATGGAGGAAGCTGGCTTTTTCTTTACTGTTTGGAGAACCAGAAGGTGCAAAAAACAGACCTATTTCTAAGAGCACACACTTTTTCCTTCAGTGGGGAAAAGATAGATATACAATGTTTTCTTAGAAATGTTGATCACTGTTTGCGGAGCAAGATACCCATTTGCTAACACTGCCAAAGATGTGATATTTATCCTAAACGTGAATAAAATTTCAGGTATCAGTGGAAATTCTCAGCAGTAATACCAGTTTGTAGAAATACTATTCTATTCCCAGAATATTGTAGTCACAATGGGCTCAACTTGCATAAAGATGAGACAAAAGCAGCCTTCTCTGTGGTAGAGATGAAAACCATCTTGCTAAATTTAGCTGTTGACAGTAAAACAATTCCATCAGCATTTCTGTGTGTGTGAAGTCTCATCTGCTAGAGGACTCTCATTTTGGTGATTCATTATTTCCCCTCCAGGTAGGTTCATAATGGAATTTGAAATCACCAAATATCTATCCTGTCTTTCTCCTGATGTAGAGGAACTGACAAACTAAGGGAAAGAACCCAATTAAAAGCAATTGTCTTGCATGTTAACTAATTTCTTCTTGGTATTCCTAAGTCTTTGTTATCCCTCATTTTCCTACTCTTTCATTTCTTGCTCATGTAGTATTGTTTTTCCAGGGTCTCATTCCAGGTTCCATTTTCTTCTCACAACACTTGGCATTTATATAGCACTCAAAAGTACTTAATTCTTTGCAGTAATTAATGTTTTTACTCCAGGATAAAGATAGGAAAGTTAAAGGGAAAATGTAAACAATTTGCCAAAGATTTCTTATGAATCAGAAATAGAGTGCAAAACACGTAATTTATGCTTCCCCTGAATTGCCCAGAAATTAAATCAGATATTTATAAGTGGAGCTTCCTGAGTGAAGCTGTGTGACTGGGAATAAACTCTCAGGGTTTAAGGAATGCTGCTATCAGGAGCTGCTTGAGGAGAAATCTCTTCCTTTATGTTCCACAAACTGGGTTTTTTTTTTTCAATCAGAGAAATCTGTGTTGAAGACCTGATATGATAAATAGGGATGGAAACTAATTAATTAATCAATTAATTAATAATGAAGTCCTGGGCAGTATTTACATTCTTCCTTTTAAGTGTGCTTGTGGTGAAACTGCTGCTTGGTCTTGCAGTTCTGAAAGGGCAGCTTGGGTGGCACCATCATTGCATAATAGTTAACCTTCTTCTGTCTTCTACATGTCTAGAGGAAACCCTCACCAACCAATGCAATACAACAAATACTGCATACCTAAATGTTTACACAATATTAGAATATATTAAAGCTTAGTAATACTTAAATAATCCTTACATTATGCTGTTCAGTGATCACTGAGGAATCACATCTTGGAAGATAGGGAACATAGATATAGATATAGATATAGATATAGATATAGATATAGATATAGATATAGATGAGACAGTGAACATTGATTCTTCCTGTTACCAGCTGCATGTGAAGAGTTAATGTAAAGAAAAACCTTTCCTTGGTAACCCTGTAAGTTCTGTGGACCAAACTCCTATGTATTCTTTAAATTCTCTTGCAGTAGAATTTTGTAAGACATGGACTATTGCTCTTTCCTCTTCTTAAACAAAAATTAAGGTTGTAAACTTCTTTTTAAACAAGGCGCCAGTGTTTTTCCAATTTTCATAAAGGGTGAGAGGAATGATCCTGGAAACTACAGGCCTGTCAGTAATACTTCAGTGTCTGGTAAAATTATGGAGATGATTATTCTGAGAGCTATTGGGAAACACCTGAAAGACAACACAGTCATCAATCACAGCCAGCACAGTTTCATGAGGGGAGAGTCCTGCTTATCAAGTCTGATTTCCTTTTAAAACAAGGTAACCCACCTAGCTGATCAAGGGAACCCAGTTAATCTAGTATTTATGGATTTCAGTGAAGCTTTCAATACTATGTCTCACAGTACCCTTTTGGTTAAAATATCCAATATAGATCTGGATAAACACATCATGTGATGGGTGAGCAACTGGTTCATGGGTCGGATGCAAAATGGGATGACATCAAACTGGCGACCTGTTGTTAGTTCCTGTGGGGTTCTGGAGAGCTCCATTTTGGGGAAATGATTTGAACACAGGCTTGGAGTGTGTACTAGGTATGTTTGATGATGATAATAAATTGGGAGGAGCCATTGACTCCCTCAAAGGCAGGGAGGCCCTGCAGGAGACCCTTGACAAGTCAGAGGGCTCTACAATCACCAACCGCATGAATTTCAACAAGGGAAAGTGCCAGATTCTGCACCTGGAATGGGGCAACCCTGGATGTATGGACAGACTGGGGAATGAGGGGCTGGAAAGCAGCGCTGTGGAAAGGGACCTGGGGGCCCTGGTCGATGGCAAGTTGAATGGCAGTCAGCAGTGCCCTGGCAGCCAGGAGGGCCAAGGGTGTCCTTGGGGGCGTCAGGCCCAGCATCACCAACCGGGCAAGGGAGGGGATTGTCCCTCTCTGCTCTGCACTGCGGCAGCCTCACCTTGAGTGCTGGGGGCAGTTTTGGTGTAAGTATAAGAAGGACATTGAGCTTTTAGAGAGAGTCCAAAGGAGGGCAATGAAGACGGTGAAGGGTGTGAGAAATGAGACAACTCTTAAAAAGATTAATTTATTGAAAACAGAAAAATTGAAAAATTACAGAAATCAGAAAAATATAAAAATTTGGGATCCTATGGCTCAGTAGATGGTATGCCCCAGGAGTGCAGGGATATGAGATCTTCTGGCTGAGACAGCACTAGACCTCAGGTAGAGAAAAAGAACTTGCAGTGCTGGGCTGACTTTTAAAAAAATTACTAAAAGCCCCTTAAAAGGGGTAAGGCTTTTAATGCCCAGCACCAATGTCTCCCACAGCTAGTCTGGAGACAGCAAGAGGGGAAGAGAGAAGAGGGCCCACCTCTCAGCTTCATCCTTTTTATAGTTTTTGCTCCGCCCCCAGTCCGCCCATGGCCCACCCACAGCCCGCCCCTTCGGTCCAAAGCGATTGGTGCTTTCCCTTTGATGGATCATCTCTGTCCACCAATGGCTCATCGTTGTCGGGGGGGGCTGGTATCAGTTTGAGATAAGGGGAATACAATACCTTCATTAAAATTCAGGTCTTCAGGTTGCCATGGAACTTGCCTGCAGAGTAATGGCTCTGTAGCTAAAAATAGCTGCTGGCTATTAAGACTGGGTGGGGGTTTTGGCCTTGGAATCAAAATGCAAATGAAACACCTACAAAACACTTGTAAAAGTATACAGTAAACACAGAAAAGGTAACTCTTGTGGTGTATAGGTGGTTTGAAGTTTGAGAAGGGGCAAGTTTGTGATTTTTAACTGGGAAAATTTTAACTGGGAAGGGTGCAACTCTATTAATAAACTACTTTAAACAAATGAAAACACTGATAATGGAACTGGATTTTTGTACCTGGGCTGATGGGTTAATTGTAACATTCAATTTAAAAATAATTAACTCAAAATTAATTAATTAAAGCACTTTAAATGCAAAGACCAAGCACAAATAGGGATTTCATGTATGACAAGGTCTTGAGGGGAAGATGTATGTGGAGTAGCTGAGGTCACTTGGTCTGTTCATCCAGGAGGAGACTGAGGGAAGGCCTCGTAGCTGTCTCGAGCTTCCTCATGAGGGGAAGAGGAGGGGCAGGCACTGATCTCTTCTCTCTGGTGACCAGTGACAGGAGCCCAAAGGAATGGCCTGAAGTTGTGTCAGGGGAGGTTTAGGTTGGATATTAAGAAAAGGTTCTTTACTGAGAGGGTGGTTGGGCACTGAAGCAGGCTCCCCAGGGAAGTGATCACAGCACCAGCCTAACAGAGTTCAAGAAACATTGGGGTTCTCAGGCATGTGGTATAATTCTTGAGGCTGTTCTGTGAAGGGCCAGGAGATGGACCTCAACGTGGGACCTTTCCAGCTTAGGATGTTCTATGATTCCTTAAGTAATTAATGGTTTTGGGGTCCGAGCAATACACTACAATGGTGTTTCTATCTGTTTTATTGTTTTCCATATACCCTTTAATTAAAAGTGTTACAGAATTGGCCTGTAGAAGGTGGTAAATAAATTAGAAGAATGTAATGCAGGGCGTTTTCTAAGTGGAATGAAGGAATTTGAACTCTAAGACTGTCTTGTCTACTAAGTGATAGCTTAGAATTGCAGTGTGGTATTCTGTTGCTTAGAATATACACAATTTCCATTTGCTCCACCCTGTTTTCAGTTATATGAGGCAGTATGATTTAGAAGCAATGAGGCTTTCAGAAGATCTGCAGGTGTACTGAAAAGTAATTTAGTATTTCTATTTGACCATGTAATGTTAAAGTACTGAGCAAAGGCAGCTTTAAGAAAAGGATTTTGTATTTGCCTGATGAGCAAAAAAATTTTAATTGACTAGTTGTTTAATGTTATGTAAACCTATTGGTCTGTACTCTCACCTGAACTCTTAAAAATGATGGGTACTTTCTTGCTTAGCATTCCTGTCAGCAGCAGCTATCTACCTTTTCCTAGATTTAAAATTGCATCTCTAGTAGTGCTTTAACTTTTAATATCTGAAATTTTCCTCTAAAAACAAATATGAGCATTTTTGAACTTTTGAACTAACACTATTCACCCCTGTGTTTCATGGATTGAAATAAAAGCAGAAAATGGAGTGTTCAGAGCACAAGGATTAGATGAACCAAGAAAAATAGTGCAGATGTTTGCAGATCTAATTAGTTAAAGGTTTTTTAATTGAGAATCCTCAATGTACATGAAAATAATCAGTCCATCACTCCTTATAGGACTCTGTGATCGAGTTATAATTCTGTCACTGAAATACAAAGGAAATTATTTTTTCAGCTGATAAAATTAATTTGCGCTTTTTGGACAAGTGGCTTCTTTTCCTTGTTGAGTGGGAAAAATCCAATTTTTCTAGCCTGAGTTTTCCCCTAGGAAGCTTTTCTTTAATTTTCTACTGTGTGAATCTCCTCTTCAAGTACCTGTCTGTGCAGTCTTTTCAGAAGTGGCTCTTTGGACTGTTAACTGAGTACCATGGCATGTGATGCTATTGTTCTTTAGATGACTGAAAATACAAGGAATGTGCCATGCATATGGGAAACAAAATATGAGAAATTATTTACTACATAAATTCTATGAGAGTCTAGGGCTTACCAGGTCTTTATAACAAGTTTTTGAAGGGTTCTTAGCCACACAATGACTTACTGTAAGATTTCATCTGAAAGGTTATATTTCCTTTTAAAAATTGACGAAAAAATAGAGACAGGCTATTTAAAAGAAAACCATGTTATCTGAACCACTTAAAGGAGCATGGAGACCTGTCATGTGGATGCTGCTTCTATAACTGCATGGAACACGTCATTGTCTAAGACTGTGTCTGGACAGGAGACAAAAAATTTGAAATGTTGGATGGATGTAATCTCCTACACGAACACTTTTATTAGAGAAGAAGCGTTTGCTTACTTTAGCTTAGAGTTCTTTCCATGTGATGCAAACAAACTTTAAAATGTTTTGTGGTATTGAAAGCCAAACATCTGCATTTAAGATCATAACTGCATTATTTCAAATTTACAATAAAACCATACCAAAACAAATCTCTTGTGATGACAAGACTGAGTTCCGCAACCTCATATGCATGGTCAGCAAAAAGGAGTGATTGAAAAAGCTTTCTGTGCTCCACCAAATGAGTAGCTGGGAATGATGGATTTGAAAGAGAGTAATCCATGGGTAAGAGAGAAAATCACTACCTAGTGGGCAGGAATAAGAAAGGTGTAAAGTATGACTGTTTTAAACAGAAGAAATCCTATACTTATATATTTACCATGGAAAAAGGAAGATTTATTTGATGGTATGTAAACATCACTTTCATAGACACAGATAGATCATGAAAAATAGAGGAAAATAAATAGCAAACTGAAATTTCAACATTGCACATTGTGAAAGAAAAATACAAAAAATATTTTTTAACTTTCTCTCTCCTGTCTCAGGATCCAGGCCTTTTCTTTTTAACAGTGTACATTTTACCTATCTGCATGTTAATGTACATATTTAATGCAGACTGTAATTGCTTGTATAGGTTGATAAACAGGCTAAAATAGAAAACTCCAGAAATATTGCCATCAGGAGTACTTTTCACCACTCTCATACCTGATATTTTTCTAAAATTGTGGGTGGGATGCCTTCTAGCAAAGAGCCAGGAAAATCTGTATTCTGTCTTGGTGCCAGTGTCAGCATGGAGCCATGACTGATGCTTTTCTGAGCCCCTGTCAGCTATAGCCACAAAGGCAGCTCCTTTGGAACCTCGCCAACTGGTACAAGTTAGAGCAGTCTTCAGGATGTTAAAATTTGTACAGAAAAATTGTCCAGGTACAGGTTTGGCCTCAGACAATGAAGTAGAGAGGTGGCTCGATGCTTCCCTCTGGGTCTTTTTGTTTAGGCTGGTATAAGAGGACTGGTCTTCAGACTTGCACATGGCAAAAACATGAGTAAAATTATGGATAAAATAGTTTAGCTGGTTTTCAATATTTGGTCACAAAGTTCAGAAGGTTCTGTAGGATGTTTCTTTTACAGTGGGTTTGTTTCCATGATGATTTCTAAATTTGTCATTTTAGTGTTATTTTTCCCAAAGATGTATAAGGAGTGATCATATATGGAAGTGGTGTTTGATAGAAATAGGTTTTACATGGCTGCATTCCTATTATTTATGAATTAAAGGATCTATGTATCTTTTTCCTATACCTTGATGTATTCTGTTATTTTACTTCTGGCAAGCATTGTGTAAAATCACTAAATACGCCTGTCTGACACAAAATTGAAGTGATTACTGGAGTCCTAAAGGAGAGATGTAGTGATAATACACATCCTGAAGTTTCAATCTGACCAGCAGACAAAAGAGAGCTCCTTCATGTTCCTAAGGTGAAGAGTTTTGTATTCTTAGTATATTATCTAGCTATTTCATGGGATTTTTTTTGTTTTTGTTGTTAAATCTAAATATCAGGTTTGTGGAGAAAATTCTTAAGAAAACTAACAGAAAGTTTTAGTGAG
This sequence comes from Coloeus monedula, assembly GCF_965178545.1. Classification (NCBI taxonomy): domain Eukaryota; kingdom Metazoa; phylum Chordata; class Aves; order Passeriformes; family Corvidae; genus Coloeus; species Coloeus monedula. Next base: position 32,568,988 of record NC_138786.1, on the reverse strand, counting down.
AAATAGCAACACACATAATATACTTTAGAGAGTCCTAGAATATGAAGCCATCTCATGCAATATCTCAATTTCACATTAAATGTTATGTTTCTCTTTTAACTGAGCAGTTAAGTCAGCTTGCTCCTGCATTTCTTATGGTATGGACCAGAATGTGTCTATATTCACTCCTGAGCAGCCATAGGGTTTATAGAGTTTACAGATGAGCCATTTTCTTGTACAGACATATCCTTTTTTTACTTGGAAGATGAAGCTGAATTTTATGTCTTCATTTAACATTTGTTCTTTACAGGTGGTACCTCCTTACAATGCTTCCCTTCTCAGAGGTGACCTTAGTTCAGTGCAGGGTGCCAGCCAGATGCCACTGACCAGCAGTACCACAGGATGCTATTTAAGCATTTAAATAACAGTGATCTGTCACACCGTAGCTAACTGCTGGTTTGTTTTCTCCTCAAATTTCAGAATTTTTAGTCATGCAAAGAAATGGAAATGCCTTTTTTAAAAATAGAGCTGTGTGATGTTTTCTTGTTAAGATGGACCGAAGACCCAGAGGACAGCTTGTATGCAAATTGCCTCTCAAGCTAAATCAAATACAAATGGGGATTTGCAAAATCTAGTGTCCCTCTGTATTGTCTAATTAGCCAGAGTGAGTATCAAGTGTTGAGAAGTTATTTCAAGTCAATTCTGCATGAGGATTAGTTTATACACCTACACAAAAATGTATTACAAGGAGTTTTACTTTTTTCTTGTCTGTTGTTTTTCTATATCAAGACTGTGAGTTTTGAAGTGTTTTTTCAGTAGCCAATGTTTTGACTTCGCCTTGTATGCTCAAGCAACTGACTTCAAAGTTTCCCTGTGATGTCTGTTGTAACATCTACAAGACATAAGACAAAAGAAAATTTAATAAGAAAATACAAATATCTTCAAGGCCCAAATTTAAAGGAGTGTAGAGATTCATCACTGCTGATTGTCAGCTTTTATTTATTCTCCAGGAAGAGTGTGCAAATATTTATAGTGAACTTGGAGTTACATAGACTAGGATTTTATTTAGTGTGTATGTTTGTTTGTATGTTAACTTGAGCCTTCATATCTCTATATTTTGCTAATAAAATATTTCTAGTTTTACTTCTCAGCATGGTGAACAGCAGCAATGTGTTCTAAAGAAAAAATTCTAAAAGGAAGAACCCTCCAGAAATAATCTGTTACTGAAATTTTAAAATTTTTATTTTAAACACATACTTATGCCCTTGCATAGTATTTTTTTTAAATGGAAGAGAGAAAAAAAGGCATAGCATAGAAGAAAGTGAAAAGAAAAAAATGAGAAGTAGATGATAAAAAGAAAGTTAAAAAGAAGGAAAGAGGGAGGAAGGAGAAAAAAAGATGAAAAGGCGGGAAAGAAAAGGGCAAGTGAAAAAAAGAAAGGAAGGGGGAAGCAAGGAGTTTACATCTCTTGAAACAGGAAATTTATTAAACATGAGAAGAGAGAATATTTTATATGGAAACACATGGAAGTAATTCCTGGTTGATATTAATAGATCTGGTTTTAGTGTATGAAAATAATGTTGGAAAGCCAGATAGTAAAGGTAAGACTTCCAGCCAGGCCTCTACCAAATATCAGATATTCAAACTTTTCTTATTTAGATGTTTTGGGTTTTTCTATACAGATATGATATTTTTTTTTAATTTATGGCCAAAATGTTCTCTAAAATTAATAGAAGGGTTTATTTTGTTTGGGTTTTTTTCATGCGTGTATAAATGTCTAGAGATAAAAACAAAACTACTTTTTCTACTGTGACCAATAGGTTTCTAGAGTACATCTAGGCCCATAGCACTGAGAGCCTGTAGTAAATTATAGAATACTTTTTTAAAAGCTACTTTATAGAAAGTCACATGCTCCATTCCTGCAGAACATGACCACAGCTTGGACTGGACACTGCCACAGTGGATCTTTCCTCTGACGCAGCTCCAGCATCCTCTGGAGCTGAGGAAGGTGTATGAGAACTCACTCAAGCAGTGTTCCTTCCTTCAGAACAGTGTATTCTTTTGCTTGAAAAGTATGTATATGAAATGCTGAAGTTTTTAAACTGAAATGCACTTGTATTTATCTGGTCAACAAAACAAGTGCTTGTTGATATCTTTGCTGAGCTGGCAGGCTGGCAGTCTTATATAGTACCAGGAAAAAGAAAACACCACTTGTAATAACAGATTTAGTATGATCACCCTTACTTTTAAGTGAAAAGGAAGAATCATACTTCATCTTAAAAGAACCATCCATGTAATTATCATTCCGGCTGTAAATAAATATATCCCAACAGTGGTTAGGAGAGGGTGTCTCATTGTACAGCCTTTATGTCCTTAAATCAAAATAGACAGTGATGATACTGAACATTCTTCATGTTGGCTGTCTTGTCCCCAGAGAACCAGCTGAGTAGCAGACAGAAGTTGCCCTTAAATCTCAGTAATACTTTGTGCGTTTGCTGCATAGTTACTCTCTTAATGGCTTCCAGAACCTTTGCTCTGGTTACAGGTCAGACAGGCAACATAAAGCATTAAAGGTGTAGAATTGAAGTGGTAATCAATTGGGATCTATTTACCTCTTTGGAAGTATTTTGAAAAGTTTCCATGGGATTTAATGATAGGAAATTGCTTCACATTCCTTAGGGAAATGGTGTCCAGGTCACTGCCTGTCATTTAAGTGGGGTAAGGTAGTGTCGGGGAAGGTTTTTATCAGTATAGTGCTACCAGTGGATGTTACAATGTAATGCTAAAGGGAGTGAACACAAGACTTTATGCAAACAAGTACTGCTTTCATTTAAAATGTAAACAAAATCAAAATAACTGGGCCCCAAAATTTTAGGATTTTATTGTGGTGGGTTTTTTTGTTTGAGGTTTTTTTGGTGAACATGTTTAAAAACCCTCATTCAGCTCATTATGTAATGACTGACCCAAATCTTTAAAACATACCATTCCCAAAATGCTTGATTTAAAATTCTCAAATGCTGGACTTTTAAATCCTCATCTGAGTTTGGACATGGTAGCTCAGCTCTGATTCTAGAAGTAATTGAGTGATATCACAGTTCTCTAACTTAGGTTTCAAATTAAAGTTTTGTGCTCCCTTTGCATTGAAATTTCTACTGCTTGAAATATCACCAGTAATTTTGCAACTAAAGTAAATTTAAAGCAAATCTTTACTAATTTGAAGTTATGAATATTTAATACACTTAATATCAATCTTGCATTAATTCAGGCAAAAAATCCAGTGATCTACTCATCCTCTTGAAGGAATGCAGATTGCATTTAATAATGATTGGCTATGATTCCCCAGGATTGGCTCCAAATCAATCCACGTTTTCATGAATATTATATAAGACATAATTTTGTGAGTGATTTGAAACTATTATTTGAAACTGTAAAAATGACAATTCACTGCAGGAATAAAGCTGTCAAACATTTGCCCTAACTTTTTCTGCCCAAGAGCACTTATGCAGTGATGATTTTTCCAGATGGCCAAACTTACACCTATAACAAAGATGTTAGAAAGGTGTCATCAGAGAAGGACCAGGAGAGAACGCTCTCCCTCTCTCAGCTCCTCAGAGCAAGTCTGGAGTCTGAAGGCCAGAGACGGACTCCTTATTTTTTTTTCAGTTATTTGTGTGTTGCGGTTTTGGAAAGAAATTAGTATTTGTGCTCAGTCCTCAAGCTCCCCCAGCAAACAAGTTAGAGTTGTGAGACTGGTGCTACTTGACTCAGCATCCTCTGTTTTTTGGCAGATCTGACTTCCCTTCTGGGTCCACTTGTATTCATTTTGTATTGAAGAACTGATAGTGGCACTGTGGAGTAACTGATTCAATTGACCAACATTTTCTACTCACTCTGCCTTAAACTAAGTCTTTTTGAAGGCTGGTATTGTCCTCTGAAAAGACCTGTTTGGGAAATGTTCTGCATAATGGAAGCTACTAAGTTTTTCTGAATCTTTCTACTCTTTATGAGGCAAGTATTTGCAGTTGTCCTTTTATTTGGACTTTTATGTGTTTTAAGAGAAGGAAATTCAGTGAAGGAGTGTAAGTGCTCCAAGGAGTGACATATCTTGGAACAGTCAATAAGTCAATAGACAATACTAGGAAGTGGAAAATAGAAGTGGAGTCCTTGTTTGCTTGATTTAATGCAAGGACAGAACACTTTAGAGTCAGAGGAATGTTGCAGTCACAGAACAATTGGAGTTTCTAGAGTGAGGACTGTCTGATTTACATCCTGCATCTAAGAAACAAACATTTCCATTTGCTCAAGGACAGGCCCACATTTGGCTTGAGAATGGTTCTCACTGGTCATCATAAAATAGTTTTTAAAAAGAAAGTTGTTTTATGGACAGAAATCCCATTCACCACCTTGAAAATACACTGGTTTTCTTGATGTGGATAAATTGTAGGGAATTCTAGACAGGAAATAACTGCCCTGAGAGTTTCTTGTAGAAAGCTATCATAGTCAGTGTCTGTCTGATGACCCATATCCCTTTTCTGAACCAGGTATAGTATTCATCACTGAAATCTGTGTCTAATGGAAAACAGTAATTCTTTCCAGAACACAAATTTTTGCTTCAAAGAGACCATCAAGCTGAGCTCTGCAAGTGCCCATGAGATAATGCACAAGGATAACTGCATAGTACCTTGATACATGCACACAGGCTGGTATGAGGCCATATCCCCATAATAAGCACAGTTGCCACAAACCTTGAGTAGCTACACTGGTATTCCAGCTTTAGCCAAATGCCTGGTGATTATCTACATACAAGAACTTTTTTTCCTATGTTTCCCTCTGACTGATATTATAGCTCAGGTAGGAAAAGTTCCATAACCAACGTATTGCTGAGAGTGGGGCTTCCAAAGAAACACCCTGTATATGTCTTAAAAACATGCTGAAATTATGACACTTATTTGTTAGTGAAGGACTATGTAACCTACTCTGACTACTTTGACAGTACCAAGAATGTCTGAAATCTAATATTATATATTTTGATACACCTTCTGTCTCAGGGTTGCTTCCATGAGCATTCACACTGTTAATATATTGTTTAAAAGGGCAGCTGGGTCCTCAAGCAGAGGGGCTTTGAGTTCAGTGTTCTTGCTTCTGCACTTGTCTCAGCTCTAGAAATACTTGCCCAGATTGAATCTCCTGGGAATGTGTCAGATCTATCATCTGGATGGCTGTGATTGAAAACAGGTTGATAGACTCTGCATATGAAACTTGATGAATCTTTCTTCCTGAAAATATACTGCAGACACATTTACTGAATTTATAATTTAAAATGTGATTGCTCTTAGAGATCCCATGCAAGGTTATGGAAGAAACGTGTGGTGCTTTTAATAATATTTTAAAAATAATGTGAGAGTTCAAGAGTTGGACTTGGTGATCATTGTGGGTCCCTTCCAACTCAGAATATTCTATGATTCTGTGATTCTAAAGTGCCAAGTCTATGAAAACAAACATACTTTGTTTATTTGCTTTTTAAATTTTGGTAGCTATTTTGACTTCTATAAGTTACTTTTTCCCAATCTTTTTAAATTTAGATATTTATTTTAAATGGCATTGGCAAAGGAATGTTTTTGAATTTTGCCTGTTTACAATAGAACGTGTGTGGGCCAGAATTTTGATGCTTTCCTAAACAAGGGACGTAGGAGACACAAGAAACAGGGCAAATTATTGCCAAACAATCTGTACTGTACGATGATGAAGTCTAGCAGCCCCAATCATAAATCAGGTACTCAGCAAATGAAGAGGAAAAGTTAACACATGTTAGTGTAAGGAATGAATCAGAGGAAAGAACAACTTTGGTAAATAAACAAATATTAGAAAATGCATTTTTCTCTGGGAAGGTTGTCAAGGAATGGGAGTTTCAGTGCTTTCCTCAAATGCATCTTTAAACTGCCAGATGTCAGACACCAAATATCAGACAAAGTAGACTATTTGCTAGAATATGGTTCTCTTCTAAAACTCACCCTTATCCCCAGTCTCTTGAGAGGGCTGTAAAGTAAAAGAAGTGTTTTAAGATCTCTTCTATATGAAATCCATATCCATACATACTCTTTTAATAGGAGAAAAGGCAATGGAAACATGAAAGCAAGTAGAATTTAAAAGCAAGCACATGAATAAAGGAAGAGCAAATTAATATAACTTTTAAATACAGAAGTAAAGAGTAAATCCATGATTTTTAATCCATCAAACAAAAAGGGCAATAGGAAGTGACAAGTCTGCCAAAGCAGCTCTTCTTTTACCTCTTCTTTCCCTTTAATAGTTTTTCTTTCTTTCAGTGGAAAGTGTTGGCTTCTTTTTCCACCTTGTTTATTTTTTCCCTTTTCTTCTGGTGAAAACATGTTTCCTTCCAGAAATCCACTCTGCCTTCATCCTGGCAGAAACGTCCCACTGTCCTTAATATCCCCTCACACTCAGAGCACAGGTCTTACCTCAAACAAGAAATTAATTCTTTGCCTCTTCTTTTTCTAAGATGCCTATATGCTTCTTGTAAGTTATCCAAATGTCTGCAGAAGACCACTCTATCCGAGTCCATAAAGATCTGATGGAATTATCTGCCCGAATGTCTAGTCTTTAAAGGAAACAGTTATTTTGGATGATTCACAGTGACTGCTTATTTTGCTACTGCTTCAGTAATAAATACACTATTTTGATGACTCTTAGAAACAAATCCTGCAGCCCTCACTGAGAAAAACTATTGACTTCAATAAGTTTTCCTGAGCAAGTTTAGAAAAATGGCCCCAGTATTTGGCTGAAAATAAGTTACCTGAAATGTGTGTGTTTTTCAAAACATGAATAAAATGCATTGATTTTATTTACTTTTAAAATGACATCTTTAAATATCTTTGCCAACACCTTCCCAAACCAAGAAAAAAACTTCACCATTGCTGGAACTAAATGTCCTTCAGGCATTTGATTTTTCCCAAGAATGCCAGGGCCAAAATTCCTTTCTCTAGTGTTTGTGAACTGGAAAAAATGTGTATTCTGGTTTCTGGCGTATGCATAAGCATGAGTTGGCTACTATTCCTCTGCATACTTTAATGGTCATAATAGTTTTCCATTACTTGTTAACTCCTGTTAATAGTGCAGTATCAAGGGACCACAATAAAAGTAGGGTTGATAAAATTCTGACTCACATGTAGCAAATGGGAAGTTGGGCTTAGCACAATGCAGGGCTCCTCTTGATGTCTCAAGACGTTACTGTAATAAACACAGTCAGCAGCGGTGTGTGACACTTTTACTACAATGAATATGTACCCAAAGGGAAGATAAAATCTGGCACTCAGATTCTGCTACAGTTCTGGATGCACCTGTTTCTTGTGAATGGCATAAGGAAATATGACAGCTGCTTATCTACTCACTCAGAATTAGAGATGGCTTCTGGCTCAAATGGAGAAGCTGAAGTGCTGCAGAAAAGCAGAGAAAGAGATGGGCTAAATTTAGGGATAAGCTTATTTTTCCAAATCTGATACTAAAGTTATTGCCTAGTATTAAACAAAAGTGATTTTTTGGGTGACTTCTTAGCATTGCAACAGGACATAGATATGCAGTCTTTCTGTCACACCCCACATAATATGATATTTTGAAGGAATAAGATGTAGGTAGAACAGCTCATGAACTTGAAAGATTCTGGCTGTCCACATCATGGCTTATTCACCAATGCAGATGCCTGATAAAGAGTTGTTTATCCACAACTGACATTTTTGTTCCTTTTGTATGGAAAACAAAAGATGCTAAAAACATGTGCTTTTTTGGTTAGCTTGCAGAATAACGTCAGAAGTTTAGGTTTGCACTGGCTAAACATAACACCGCAGCAACCTAGCCCAGAAAGGGGCTCTTAACACACATTGATCTCTGGGTCATACAAGATCTCTCTGGAAGGAAAGATGAATGCAGCAAACCTTTTTTTGAAACACTTTTTTTCCAGTTCTGCTCTACATACCACTGCTTCTGCTGAACTTATCACTCTTGTTTTCCTGACTGCGTAGCCTGTCTCTCAGCTCAGAGGAAATTAATCCATCACCATTGCACCTTTCTCTTCCCCTCATCCTTTTAAAAATCATTGCTCTTTTCCTGAATTTTTTCTTGTAAATGAGATACAATTTTGCACTGAAATAGCCATAGTGCTTTAAACTGACCAAGTGCCAGTTTCCATAAAGGATTGACATATGCAAATGATACCTTTATGTTTTTTCCTGAAATAGTTAGATATGAGAAACTGTGGTAAGAGGAAACAATTATTTAGATGGTAATTGCTTGCTGATGCCGGAAATACCAAAATTAATTCCTTCACTTTAAATCTAGCATAGGCACAGATGTTCTCTGGTGGGAAGAAATAGTCTTCTATCCTCAGTGATTTCTCCCCTGGATATACAAGAGGCAAGTTACAATGCTAAGGTCAATGAATTGAGAACCCTGGGGGATTTCAAGGTACTTCAAAACTTTCTTACTAAGTCAATGTGACTGGAATAGGATAAACAGATACATTTATGTCTGTTGTTTTTCCTGTTAGATGTCTTCTGTAATACATCTAAGTTACTTATACCTATATAAACTTTTTAAAATAGCATCTAGAAACCAGATATTGTTATACAATCATGTATCAAGACACGAAAATAAATGAAACTTTGCTCTGTTTTCCAAAATAATTCTGCATTTTCAGAGAAAGTGACATACTTTACTGGAATGTTGTGTTTGTCTATTCTAACTAGTGTCTTAAGTTTAAACCCCCATCCTTCAAATTTACAATTAAATTTACAGTTGTTTACTTTCAAGAGTATATGCAGTAATATATTTAAAAACGAATAAAATGGATAATGGAAAGACTGTATCCATAATTATGCCCATGACAGGGGTTTTGGCTGTATGATCTGTAAAGGTCCTTTCAACCCAAACCATTCTCTGATTCTGTTACTCAAAGATAAGAAAGTACTGTGCTTTCAAATTCAATTACATTTTTCACTGAAATAACTCAAAACCAGATTGTGTCTGCTGAAACATTAAAGGGATCTAGGGAGACATTGGAGAATGAGATTCACTTTGCAATAGACAAGAGAACAAGGCAGTCTCAGTGTAGTTGGCAGTAAACAAATATTCTTAGTCGCAGCCATCCAAGAGCTATTCTTGATGTATACCCAACAAGACATGATTACCAATTAATTGCATTTTTTCTTTCATGTATTGCAGCCACTACGGAAGGATTCTCTTCTGCTGTATGATCAGGCAAGCCATGTCTTCTCATCATTATCAGGACCATGATTCTAGACAGAATCCAAAGTCCAAAGTAGCTATTAGTTTTCTTTAGAGGTAAGAAGGCCACTGCCCATGTTTTTTTCAATAAGCAGCAAGGACCCACAGACACATTTAGGACATGTGGTAGACACCTACTAGGTGAGAGCCTGACTCCTTCTTCCTCTTAGGTTCTCCAGCTCTTTCTCAGCTTTTCACAGAAAAAGTGTTTACTCTATTAGAGTCAGCAGGAGATAGGCCTTTAATTTGAGCAGGTCCAGGATTTCACAACATAAACCTGAAACTCCTTTTATAGTCTCTTCCAGACAGCATCATGGAAAGAATGAAGTATTGTTTTACTTCCACGGTGATTGATCTGAGGTTTTCCTCATACTTGATGTGATATGTGGAGCAGGATGTCTGAGCGCGTGTGCCAGAGACCAAACATTCTTCCTCATAATGCTTCTGAGAACCTACTTGCCTTCTGTGGTTTTTGTAGAAATATATGAATGATTTTAATCAAGACTGGCCAATTGAATTGAAGTGTCTTGAACATGCAGCAAGGTTTGCAAGTGTTTGACACTTTGTTCTTTGACTTTCATAATGAATTTTGCTGTGCTGTCTCCTGTTTCTGTCCTGAAGCAGAGAGACTGATATATTACATGAAATATGGCTCCGAGGTAGTCCTCAGCCTCAGTAGAAGAAATTTCCAAAAAGGTGTCTGGAATTGAGATATTTAGAGAGTGAATTTGCAGATTACTTCAGCATCTCAGCTTTTGGATTCTGATTATCTGAAACAAATCCCTGCATCCCTGAAGACTTGCCTACCACCTATTTGGTTGGACTATGATGCTTACCAGGGGCTTTGTAGGGATCTGAATTTTAGTCTGGACTGAAAGTTCTCACTGTGTCTTCGGAACTATATCTCAGTGTAAAAACACATAAGAAAACAATAATCTAAAAGAGCTTTCATTGAAATTGAAATATAATTAGCTATTGTGGCTCAGCATCTGCCAGATGTCCTATACCTGAAGACATTGACTTAGATCTTGACAACACTGATAAGATTAACTTGTCATTCCTGGTGTTGCATTGCAGATTTATGGATTTGGCTTCTAATGGGAGTAGCTCCAAGGATAGGAGGAAAAACGGCATATAAATTCTTCAGATTTCTTTGGAGCCAAGAGCCACTTTTGACTGGCTTTGCAAACAATATTGTTTAAAGGGTACTTGGAGACACAAGGATAATTGAAGAGTAAAATAAATAGTGAAAATTATTGGAAAATTATTTCTCTTATAGAGTAACTGATAAAAACTGCATTCATAATTATCTCCAGTAATGTTTCTCATCACTAGTAAACATTCTGTCTTTGCTGCAAGGGTAAGCATTCTTCAGGCAGATCACTCATTGACTCAGCTACATTTACTACTCTGTTTATCACTCATTTTCTTGGAACATATATGTGAAAAATAGGCAGTTGTATTTTACTAAGATTTATTGGACTTTGGCCAATAAATTCCATTAACTCATTATCTTTTAAAATGTCCAAACTGAAGCTGGCTGGGAAAGACAGACAAAGAATGAGAGGTTTTTGTTCACAAGAAAAGAAAACACATCAATCAGAACGTCAAATCACAAAGCTTTTATTTGGGAGGGTATAGTAAGTACTTATTGTTAGCTAGGGAATTGAAACACATAAAGTTACTGAGATTTTGCAGAACCATCATGGAAGAGTCTCTCAGACCTTGTTTCACTTATATCTGATAAAGATCTAATGAAAGTAGTGGGGTTCTGAGAAGATGCCTCACAAGCTATGGAGACATTCAGATTTTAATTTTATTGGTTTATCATCCATTTGAGAGAATCCAATAGAATTCCAAGTCAGGGATTCTTCTGTCTGTTAAGATCAGGAAACCAAGTATGACAGAAAACTTCATGTTTTGACAGACTTATTCATAGGTGACTAGTGCTTGCTGGTCTAGCGAATTATTTTTGTAAAATCCGTTGCTGGATATTAATGGACTTGTGGGCAAATGTATTCTCTAGTTCCTACAAAACTGTCCCACTAAAATCTTTGCCAGAAAGCAATTAAACTAAATGAATAAAGGTATCAACAGCACAAAGCAACAAAACTTGTAAATGCAAATGTTAGTAGTCGGCTTTATATACCTCATCTGCATATTCCTTTGCCAGAGTTAAATATATTTGCAAGTAAATAAATAAATAATTAAATAGATATATTTGCAATGAGATAAGCTCTAAAACCTCCTGCCTAAGAGATGTCATATACGTCAGGTGATTAACAAGTAATTTATGTTACATGTGAAGGAGATTGGGCTTACTGGTCTCCAGCCAGTGGTATTCACTCTGCTGATTGAAGGGACTTAGGGTCAGCTCTCTGCAAGAATCACATGGTATTTTTGTGCTCATGCAAAGAAATCTGGCAATAATTCTTTCACTGTCTTTGAAGTTAGTTTCTAACTTTTTTTAGCTGGTGGCTAACTTCCAGGCATTTAACATGCCCTAAGAAATTTGTGAAGTTTCCTCCAGTAGCTGCATATTAACACAGGTGAAATTTAAATGATGAGTGCTGCAGTTGGAAGACATTGACACCTCCACGATGAATCTCAGGAAGACTAATAGAAGGGAGCTAATTTTGCAAAATGTGATTGTAGCTAACATTCTCTAAAGGTTTAGCTTGTCAAGAAAAGGGAGCTGATGAAAAATAGGAGCCTTGAAGTTTAATTCTTTTGGTCTTCTCAATTCATGGGCCAAATTTAACTACGGGTATAAGTAAGATTCAACATGATCAGTTAAAATCACAATAGTATAAAATAGAGAATCTCAAATCTCACAATGGTTAGCTTCAAAAAGAAAAAACAGAGTAATGTGCAAGTGTGCTTTTTTTTTCTCCTTTTATTTTTGCCTTGCTAGTGGAGGTCTAATCAGAATCTTGACTAAAACGTTAACAGTGACTGAGCTGGAGCTGTGGGGAGCAGGTGTCAGGAGAAGCAATAGTAATGAAGCCAGATCCTGGATGCAGCTGAGCAGTTCACAGCAGAGCTGAGAGCCACAGGATTTAGAAATTACTTATAGTCACTCTTTTGCATGAGACTAGCTAGGGATAAACAACAATAATATCTTGCTGTGCTTGCATTGTAGTTACAGCAGAGTTGCAATGATGTAATTGTGACAAAAAATTAGTCTCATTAATTTGATATTTATAGGTGGGAATTCTGATCCAGACCTTGGAAAATCTCTACCATGTCCTGCTGAAAAGAATGCTTGGAAATTAATTAAGAGTGTTAACAAGTCTGAAACATGTTGTCTTCCCTTTCTTTGAAACTTAGTATTTTTTCTGGAAGCAGCAATCAATTTAGTCCTTGAACTGGTGCAGACAAAAAGATTTATCAGTAGACCTTTCTGTAAAAAGAACTTTTAAATATTATAAGGTTTTTTGATTTTTTTTTTTACAGAAAGATGAGAATTATGTAAATGCATACGTTTATTGTTCTGTACATTCTTTGTTTTTCTTAATCACTTCCTTTATTTTCTGCTACAGAACTTTGAAAGAGACAGAACTAGACAGACTTTTCATCTTACATAAAATGGCTAGTTAATGCCCTTATCTTCTTAAGGTTAATGTCCTTATCTTCCTAAGTGCCTAAGTTCCTTTTGTGAGTAGTCATTAGGGAGTTGGGCTGGAATGATGACAGATGCTATTCAGGTTGTCTTCCACCTGTTTCAGAATAGTCCGGGATGACAAATTGCATTCTAACTTCCAGGCTCCTAGTTTCAACACTCAGCAGATTGCCTTTTGAATGGCAAAGTTTGGCTCTTGCCACCCAATTCCTTTCTGGCAATGTTTAAAAAAAATAAAAAATTGAAAGCTTGAGTATTACTATGAAAACAAAATACTTCTCTGCAGACAGTTCTGCCATCTGTGCTTCAGGTTCCTTAAATAAGTATTTCTAAAAATTTGCACAGTATTTAAGATTTGTCAGTGTAGTAGATAAAAAGGTTTTTTTAGTCCATGGGGTTATTATTTACTTTTTTTTAATCAGGGTTGTCTAGAGTCTAAGAACAAATGTTGCTTACTTGTCTGTGGATACATATGTATACAGAATTTAAAAGAAGTGGTAAAAAATAAGCAAAGTTCTTTGTGCTGTGGAGCCAGAAGATAGAGATTTTTGGTTCAAAAGTCTTCAATTTCATCTTCCAGTGAGAATTTTTGAATTTTTCTTAAAAGCTCTAATTGGAGGATGCTGTTCTAAACAGAGGAGATAGGAACAGCCAGTGACATTGGGGTTTGCATCCCCTCTGTGAACCAGCAGTACTTGCTTCAGCCCTTAAAAACATTACATCACCACAGAATTAGAGCTATTGCAGGAGCCGAGTGGGAGTCAGTACTGAAACAGTTATGATTTTACATAAATGGAAGACTCTCTAGTGCTTTGGGTCTGCAAGAAACTGAAATGGCTATGAGAACCATTTTCTCAAAAGAATTAGGCTGGAGAAGTTTAAAGGGGTTTTCGTGTTAATGACCTTTTTTCTCCATAACCAATTTATTTTTCTTGAAAACATTTAGATGCACTTACAGATAAGTAATGGATTACATTCCTCTTGGAATGTTTGTTTTTGTGATTTAAGAGATATCTTGAGGTTATTCAAGAAAAATATAGAGAGCAGAGGATAATTTATTAGCAACATGCTAATCGAGGGAAATAAGAATGCAATAATAACAAAAGCAGAGTACGTCTTAGACAAAACAATTTATACATCATTTCCAGATAAAGAATACCAAATGCTTAGGCACAAAATATTGGGACATTGACTTCCCAGGTGCTTGTTCAGACCTTTGATCCTATATTAAACAGAAGTTATAAGTAATATTGCTGGTTGGCCACTATCAAATTAGTGAATGATTGTGGACTAATTTCTTTTTAAGTCTATGCTTGCAAGGTCACTATTGTATTTGAACCAATTTGGTGGTTCTGCAGCAGTGCAACAGAGGATGATTTTTTAAAGAATGTAATTAGTGCAAAACTTGACTAAAACAGAGGATTTCTGGACAAGAAGAAACAGAAAATCTGATCTCCCTAATATTTCAAATCAACCAGGTGGACGTTTTCTTATTTACATATTTTTGTTTACTTTTTATTGTTTCCCATAGTTATTTGCCAGGGTATCTAGATTTTCTCAGAAAATGGACCTAATGAAAGTGTTAATTTCCTTTTGGTGAAGGGAGGAATAGTTGGGTATGATAACAGGAGTCATGATGCATCCTGAGTTTGAGCAGATATCTCTGAAAGCCTAGAATGAGTGGTGAGGTAACTCTGTGCACTAAGAAGAAGCAAAAGAAAGAAAATACATTTTATGAACTGAGAACTATGTAGACATTGGCAATATATAGAAGCCATGAATTTCCTAAGGGAATGGAAGTAGGGGTTGCTTATCTCATCTGCTGTTGTGCTCAGTAAATTTTATTGCATATACTGTTCTGGTTGTTTAACAGGTGGCTTGGTAATTGTTTGTGCTTGAGTAGAGCCTGAATTCAGAAGATTCTTGAATACTGTTTCCAAAAGCCAAATTTTGAACTCCCTGAGCTCCACTATCTGCAGTTGCTTTGCCATTTGTAAGTAGTTAACCTACATTACCACACACTGGAGAAATCACTGTAGAGTCTTACAGTGTAATGTACTCAGTAGTATGCCAGTAATAAAACTAGGCTTCTAGTATAAATTGACGTGGATTTGGGGTGGCCTTTTTGTGGAATATCCAATCTCACTGCGTGTGGCACACTTTTTTTTGCTTTAGCTTCATCATGTGCAACATGAAGTAACTGTCACTGATTATCATATGGGATCCATTCTCATCATCACGAGGATCTCTTCCTCAAACTCGTTGATGTACATGTAATTTCTGTAAGACACTGTGTTTTCTGCTGCCAGAAATATGTTTTATAAGTATGTTTTATATGCTGCCTGTATATCCAGTTGCAACTGTTTTTTGCCTAAACATACATTAAAGGCACCTATGCCACTGATGACTTGTGGGGTTTTTCTGTACTGCATGGAAAGAAGAAACTGGCCCATGTCCTTCCTCTAGAGTGCTGTTTTCTGACCATAAATTTCACCAAGTAAGCACACTGTTGCCAAGTTGGTTTTGAAAATGCCTAACTTCTACTGAGGCAACTTACAGGAAGTCCTATATTAATCTTTATGATTGAGATCTTTCCATCCATTCCCTTTCAATGACAATATCGAATGCCCTTTATTACACATGCAGGTATTCACAAACAACCACTTCTCTCCCACCCCTATAGATTGTCCTTATTTTTTTTATGCATGAACAAACCCTAGAGTATCCTACTCCAAATGGACCCTCTGTAACTTGTAGTTTCAAAGACAAAAATTCCACTTCCCTTTTTTATCTTTTAGAACACTGGAAGCTGGGGTATTGAAAACTCTCAGAAACAAACATTTTTTGCTTTTTCTAAATATTTTATTCCTCTGTTACTTCTGGATATCTGAGTGGTTGCAACTTTTTAATCTAATTATTCGCGACTAGAAAGCTAATAAAATATGGAATTTTCTTGAGTAATTCAGAATGGCTGATTTTCAAGATAAAGAAGCAAGCTTTTCCCCTTGTAAGGTCTCCAGAGAGAGCAACTGTCCTCTGCTTGATGAAGCATGATCAGTAAGTCTCCTCTTTAGTTTGCTTTGAGATGAAACTATTCTGATCCTTGCCTGAATGAGTATTGCAGAGAGCGAGAGGTTGTCCGATTGTGAAAATGGAGTCAGATGGGTCTATTACTGGGACTTAATTCTTTTCCTTTAAAAATTTTAGTTGCCATAAGAAAAAATAGGTACTTATTTTTGGGTGTGAAACTTGTCTGTGTCAGTCTAAGCCAGAACAGCCTCAGCCATGTGTCTGTATTTTGGTCTGACTTGCTCAAGAAGCCTCAGCACACCACACAAAGCTCCTCTGTCTCTAGGCTGAGTAACAGCTATATGATACTCCCAGACATACCTTTCCTAGCCACATGACATATTGCCATTCCAAGTACTGAAAGTCTGTATATTTCTCTTTCCTGTTATTATAAATTCCATGTAAAAACTAAACTTCAGAAACACAGTGAAGTATTTGCTAGAGACTTGAACCTGAGAGTGAGTGCTTTTCTGGGATCTCTTCTGTCAGTTTGGACCTCTATACACTCCAGTGGCCCTCTGGGGATGTGCGTAGACCTACACTCAAAGTGGGGGTGCAAGAAAGAGAAATGTTTTTATAGGCATAAGAGGTAGTGACCTGAGGTGGCCCCTGTAAATCAACAAAAATGTGCAAAAAGTTTTGTGCATGTGCAAAATTCACTGTGCATGAGCAGAGAGAGAGCTTGAGTCACCTAAAAAAAAATGGGAAAAGGAACAAGTCAAATGGAAGCCAGCAGGGACAACATGAGAGTGGGAGAAGAAAAGCTAATCATGGTAGCTGGGTGTGACAAGCCCCAAGAATGAGAGATGTGGGGAATGAAGGAAAAAGGGTGTCTGTACAATTCAGAATCACAGAATGACACAGTGTAACAGAATTTTTGAGGGTGGAAGGGACCTCTTGAGAACATCCAGTCCAACCTTTCTGCTAAGGCAGGTTAATCCAGAGCAGCTTGCACAGGATCACATCTGGGCAGGTGTTGCAAATCTGCAGAGGAGTCTCCACAACCTCTCCAGGTAGCCTATTCCAGTGCTCTGTCACCCTTGAAGAGTAGAAGTTTTCCTCGTATTCAGATGGATCTTGCTGTGTTTAAATCTGTGCCTGTTGCCCCTTGTCCAGCTGCTGGACTATTTAAAAATGTACGTCTAAAAGGCAAATTTTGTTATTGTTTGTCCTCTAGGTCAGTGCTTATGCTTTGATTAAACAGTATTTGTGGTGAGCAATTCTCTTCTTTGACCTGACTCCCCTTAGGGTGGAATTCTCCATTTGGTTGACTTGCAGAAAGGAAAATTAGGTTCGAGGGTGCAATGGTCACTGTCCATTCAAACCTGCTTTGTTTGTATTTATCTGTATCTGAGGGAAAGAAACCAGGAGTTTTTATGTAGGAAAGCAGAGAAAAGATGAGACCACAGTATATGAAGGCCTTCATACTGTTTATGTCTACCTGCAGTACACTTGCTGTGTGAGGGACACAAGTTGGTTTGTGGAAGAACAAGACCTATTTACACCAAAAAATGCATAATATTGAGTCATCAAAGCTTACAGTTGGATATTCAGCTATAGAAGAAATAAGGATTTACAATATCCCAAAGTCCAATGAACATTCCAGCTTAGCCTGTCTACAGGCATAGTTGGTCATACTGTGTACTGTGCATAGGTGGTGTGCATAGCTGTAACTCAACTTGAAATGTCAAAGTCCTGTACCATAATGATTGTCATGGGGACGTTCTTATTGAGCCTCTTCCTGCACACAGCAGCCCACTAAATAATTACAGTGCTCTAATGGCATGTTCTCCTTATTGACAGATTGCTCTCCTGATTGGGAAATGGGGATGGCAAGTTACCTTTCTCCAGCTGCTTATTCCATGCAATAACAATCTGGTCTTTGATTAATATCCCAGAGAGAAGAAAGTTAGTTGTAAAAAGTGAAAGCTACTGCACACAGAGCTCTGTCCCATGCCCCAAGCAAGGAAACAAAAAAATATGGTTTTTGTTGTCATTACTAAATTCTATCTGTATCTTTGTTAATGAAGTATATTCAATATATTCTGTAAGAATATGGCTTTTCAAGATGACAGTTTCTACTAAAGATGGCCCTGAGCCTGGACCTGACTATGCCAAGATCTATGGGAAAGGAAGTGGGTGGAGATAATACTAGATGCATGGCCACATTTTTCGAATAACCTCTTCTGAAAAAAACCTGAATGCCTCTGAACTTTGAAGTGTTGGTGCTGGAAATCTAGACCTGTCTTCTGCTTTTGTGGCTTGGGTTTTTCCTCTTACTTTTTCAGTCCTGACTCTCTGTTCTCTTTGAAATGTAAGAGTCTTTATGTTACTTAGTTTCAACATTGTTAATGATGGCTCATCCTTTGGTAAAAGCATAGGTCATCACAGGAGCAAACGTGAAAAAATGTCTTGTTCAAAAAGATAAGGTACAACACGTGCCATAACCAGTCACAATTGTCTCTAGTTCTAGGAAACAGAAGGCAGTTGCAAGACCTGAATTGCTATAACTTGGGATAGTTCCATAAATTTAAGTGGTGCTGCTTTGATTTATATCAACAGGGACCTGTTCTTCATGCATGAGAAGAATAACATAACTCCTGCATATACTGTATTTTCCTACATGTAATATTTTTGATTACCCTGTGTTCATTATTATTGAAAAGGGGTGGTAATAGAAAATCACAGCTTCTAAGGAGGCTGAGGCTATTTTGCCAAGGAAAACATCATATACCAGCTTTTACTTCAGGATGAAGTCTGTTGAGTATCTAGCAGATTTTTTTTCATCAAAATAGAGTTAATATATTATATGTAGCCCTTTAAAGGCTACATGGTTTCTGAAAAGGGCTCTTTTGGGATCAAGTTGCATTCATGGCTGAACTTGATATGGAGATGGTGAAGCTCATTAAAAAGCTTTATGGTAGGTAGTCAGTGCCATTACTACCACAAATCTTCAAATTTTTTCCAAATTACGCATATTTTGGTTTCTTCTGAGCAAAAACCAGAGACCCTGTAGAAAACTAAAGAAAAGAAGGAAATGGGATGTGTGTCTCCGTTAGATTAAGTCCTGCTAATTTGCAATAATATATTGAGTATCACTGTAAATATCACTGAAATGCCAGACTCAAACACAGAAGATAGTACTAAGCATAGGCCCTCTAGTTTCAAAAAAGGATTTAGATTCCAGTAACCTAAATCTGTAGCTGATGGACAACTAATTTTGACCAAGTTCTGCTTTAAGAATGGTCAAGTCTTACTAGTTTTGATTTTTTGTTTCCTTACAAAACCTTATTGTGATTAATCTTGCATTCTTAGTGGTGTATTTAATCACAGTACATTTTAGTAAATACAAAAGCTTAGGCACTGGGATTGGAGTTTAAGAAGCATTTAATAATTCAAGAAAGTGATTTCCAGGTCTTCACTTAGTTACTGCTTATGTAGTTCTTCAGCTATGTATGTAATTTCCTAAATCCCCAGGTTAAGAAAAAAAATGC
This sequence comes from Coloeus monedula, assembly GCF_965178545.1. Lineage (NCBI taxonomy): Eukaryota > Metazoa > Chordata > Aves > Passeriformes > Corvidae > Coloeus > Coloeus monedula. The sequence continues at coordinate 32,549,530 of NC_138786.1, read as the reverse complement.
TTCTGGACATGGACAAAGCATTTCAGTTTTGGTTTGTCTGAGCATTTCAGCATCTATCAGAAACATATTAAGAGACTAGTAATCCATACTAAAGTTGCTATAATGATAATGTTAATGATATATCAGGAAATTTGAGAAAATTACCGGGAAAGAGAAAAAATGGATTAAAAAAAAAAAAAAGGTATGTTGTTTTGCTTTGTATTATTTTACCAGTGTAGTGAAATGGTGATGGAGGGCTGCAGAGAGGTGGCTTCCTGTGGATGATGTATATTCCAGCTGCCATTAGTTCAGAGACGATGTCTAGAACAAGAATGTGGTATCAGGAAATGCAATATAACATTTAAAATTGTGTTTTCCTATGTACGTAAATTTGAAATTTATTTCTGAAATCCTAATCATTCAGATGTAACTTTATTTTTACCCTTTACCTGCTGTTACAGTATGGAAGAAATTATGACTTTCATTAAGTTTCACTGCTGCAATCTGAAAACTGAATGCCCAGCCCAGGGGTGACAACTGTAGCTTCTACTATCTGAAAGCATAGTTTAGAGTTCAAGAAATTTTGTTTGCTTAAGAATGGCTTTCATGCTGCAGTGATAATGTTGGCACACATTGCTGAGGACTAAGATGGGGAGCACAATTTGTTTCATTTTATTGGCTATGGGAACCTGCATGTTGAGGGTGGTTTTCTGAAGCAGCCTATGGACAAAATTGAGGCAGGACTGTTATGCCCTAACCTGAGTTCTGCCACTGAGTCACTGCATGGCTGCAGTCATGGCATAGCTACTTTGGGACAGGTACTGCTTTGATGGGCTCCAGCTACTAGACATCCAGAATGCTAAAAACACACCATTGCAGCAGTCCAGACACCATCTGTCTGTGCTGGTTTCTTGTAGGGCCAAGGTTAATGAGTTTAGCTTTCAGCTAGGGTTACTGAAAAGGGTGCTGTTCAGGGCCAGCCTGGCTTGAAGGCCTGGCTTGTGGTGGCTCTTATCCTGTAGGAACAGGTGTTTTGTCATTGTGATCCTCTAAATTCCAGTATTGGGCTTAGCATTTGCTGAAGGAGCTCTGGCCTGCCTACTTCCAGCAGTGCAGAATGGCCCTTCCCACCTTTATGATCTCATTATCCCACAGACACTGCTTTTTGAAACCTCTGGATTTAAATATTGAAATTTGTTATACATAGGTGCAGTGCCAATCTATGTAATGCATGTATAATGCTTAAACTAAACCCCAAGTCTGACCAACCTTTACAGCTTTAAATATAGCTAGGAACCTTGTTCTCAATTTTTGCATCTAGAAGCCGTATCTGTTCTTTATATTATTACTATAGCATCTTATATCTATTTTACGCATACAAAGAAATAAAATTAATTTTTGAAAATGGTGGTATAGTGGCCAAAAATTCAGTATTTTTGCTTTTCCATTGGATAGTCTAGGACAGCAAGCTAAACTACTGTACAGTGAGCAAGTAAATGAAATACAAAAATGATCTCACTACACAGCTCATACTCAAGCAAAAGAAAAGGATGCCCCCCGAAGTAATTGTGCTGGGGTTTGTTCTATTATTGGTATTGCTGTGTTAACAGTAAGAAGGTTCTAAAGTGACTTTGAGTCCACTTCTGTTAGGAGCCATGCAATCTCATGGTGACAGTCAGCTCTTCCATCAAACACTTTACAATCAACTGTCCAGAGTTTCAAGACCCGCTGGTTCACACCATATTTGAGACAGAGAGGCAGCCAGCACTGTGACTGCAAATCCAAACACAGAAAGCTCTATGAATAACTTCATTGAGGGCAGTGCCTCTAAAGGTACAACATGACGTTGAAAATTTAAACAAAAAAAAAGGAAATTTTAAACTACTTATATGTGTTAAGCGAGATCTCAGTCCAAATTCAAGAAAAAAAGGTGAGAGTGAAAGGGTAAAGACATGAAATGCTTTAGAGTAGTGAGTAAGGTGATAAGAAGTGAATGAGAAAGGACATAAGTGGGATGATAGAGAAAGTGAATTAAGGGTTAGAGTGACTATATAGTCTACTTTCAGTTGCATATTAATTTTCTGTGGCATTTGGAAGATGGAATTTTTGGCATCATTTGAATTAGAAAATAATTATTTTTTCATTTAAATATAAAAATTTATTATCTCACCAGCATGTCAGTCTCAGAGTTGTTACTGTGATTACAAATACATCCTTCGGTAAAGCTGGGATGAAGGTTTCTAACTAATGCTAGGATTTTCCTCGTTTTGCAGGATAATGAATGAATGCTAGATCCAGTTCTGTAAATGGATAAAATTAATGCATTTATATTGGGAATCAGAATTAGAGCAGAGGTTTGGGCTTTTAGTTTTGTAACACTTGTTCATTTGTACTTTATTGCCATTTTCCAGTGATTTTCTCGATGAAATAATGATTTTTTCCCATGGAAAATAATTTTCCATCCTGATTTTTTTGGAAAATATTTTTTTCAGATGGGATCTTAAATATTTGAACACAGTATCATATCAATTTACATTTGTTTCATAGTTTTAATATTTTTCCTCCGCAGCTATATGGGAAGGAAGGATTGGTCAGAGGAAAAGAGAAAAACTGTGAGCATGCATGTAGCACTTATGTAAGAATTTGTTTTTTGGAACTGGACTTTGTGGCAAAAGGGTAGATTTTCAGACAAACATGAAATTCCTACGCATGCTTGAGCTCTTCTGCGGCTGAAAGTTATCCAAGAGCAAGACAACCATAACTGTTGTGTGTTCAAAAGGCAATTGGACAGATAGGCAGCATGGGTGAGAGCTGAAGAAATTGAGGTAGTTGGCCAAGGGGAGGGCAGAAGGACAGTCTGGCACTTTCTCTGCTTTTTCCATGCTGATCATCTTTAAGTGTACTTTTCCCTTACATTAGACACTCAGATTTTCCTTTCCTTCTTCCTTTTAGCTTTAAAAGTCACCTCACCTTTCCTTTCATGCCCCATTTTCTCAGCCCTAGTATTCCTCCCAGGCAGAGCAGGGTAAATCAAAAGAGGCCAGTGGTACTGTTACATCAAGAAGGAAAGGAAAATCAGGATCCTCCAGATTTTCAGGTTCAGCCTATTTAATACACAGCTTCTTCAATATGCTTTTTTCAACGTACCCAGATATTCAGAGTCTTCATGGAGGAAAATGCATTATTCTTAACTGATATTCTTCCTTTATTTCTTGAAGTTAAAAGTTTTCCAACTCTTTCCTTTCCTCAACTTAAAAAAAAAAGGAATGAATAGAAGAGTATATATTTAGAAAATCTTTAACAAAATGTTTCACTCCCAGCTGTTGGAATAGCCAACAAAATAGCATTTATAAAAACTGACTTTGTACTAATTACTTAATTTGGAATGTTATTTTACAAGTCTATCAGTTGCTCTGATCCACCCATATTAGACCTACCCCTAACCCTGACACAGCTTCATGCCATTCATCTGTCACCAGAGAGAAGAGATCAGTGCCTGCCCCTCCTCTTCCCCTCATGAGGAAGCTCGAGACAGCTACGAGGCCTTCCCTCAGTCTCTTCCTGGATGAACAGACCAAGTGACCTCAGCTACTCCACATACGTCTTCCCCTCAAGACCCTTCACCGTCTTCATTGCCCTCCTTTGGACTCTCTCTAAAAGCTCAATGTCCTTCTTATACTTACACCAAAACTGCCCCCAGCACTCAAGGTGAGGCTGCCCCAGTGCAGAGCAGAGAGGGACAATCCCCTCCCTTGCCCGGTTGGTGATGCTGGGCCTGACGCCCCCAAGGACACCCTTGGCCCTCCTGGCTGCCAGGGCACTGCTGACTGCCATTCAACTTGCCATCGACCAGGGCCCCCAGGTCCCTTTCCACAGCGCTGCTTTCCAGCCCCTCATTCCCCAGTCTGTCCATACATCCAGGGTTGCCCCATTCCAGGTGCAGAATCTGGCACTTTCCCTTGTTGAAGTTCATGCGGTTGGTGATTGCAGAGCCCTCTGACTTGTCAAGGCTCTCCTGCAGGGCCTCCCTGCCTTTGAGGGAGTCAATGGCTCCTCCCAATTTATTATCATCATCAAGTTTACCTAATACACCTTCAAGTTCTGCATCCAAGTAATTTATGAAGACACTGACAAGCACAGGGATGAAGATGGAGCCCTGGGAACCCCACTAGTGACCAGTCATCAGACTGATGTGACCTCATTCACTATAACCCTTTGTGCCCAACATGTGAGCCAGTTGCTCACCCATCACAGGTTGTGTTTATCCAGTTGTGGGCTGGACATTTTATCCAGAAGGATACTGTGAGACACAGTATCAAAACATAATAATCACTATAACCTGAGTTAAGAAGTTATTTTTGGTTTCACTTTATAGATCTCAGGTACAAAAGATTCCATGACACATTGAAACAGGTCATTAAATCACGTGCTTACAAATTGAAGCTGGAATGGGAAGGTGAAGACATGGGTGTTTCTTACTACTGCTTGGAATAACTAACTCATGGAAAGATTAATCACCTTACTATATGCATTGACTTATTTTTCTAAAATCAAGGAATATATCTACATAGGTTAGACCCTGAATAAGCTGTCATGCAGAAATGAAAGAGTGTCCAGTGTGCTAAGAGACATAGCACAGTTACCATATATGAACACTGGAAAATGAAATTTTCTTTCTTTGATAATGTAAAATACTTATGTTGAGCATCCAGGACTGGAAGAGCATTTGTCAGGGAAAAGCATATGGTTTCTCACACAGGGCTGCACAGTAGCCTATTATGACCACCAGACCACTGACTAAATGCGAATGTAAAATCTGAAAATTGGTTGCAAGGCTACAGCTGAATAGCCAATTTGGGAATTGAAATTTGGGGTCTAAATTGTTTTTTACCTGAGCACTGTATTCTTCTGTCACTGGAAATGAATAACCAACACTGACTTTTGGAAAACTGTTTGTCTCTACAGTGGGAAAACAAGGCCTTTGGGTATACATTGCTTACCAAAATCACAGATGTGCTCTGTTCTTTATCAAGATTGCTATCTCCTTCTTTAACTATCTACACATTCTGATTTTTGTTTTATTAATCCTGGATATTCATAGATAGAAATTGTTCTGCAAAGTGATGAATTTTGCAAGCAAAATTCTCTTTCACTGTCCAACTTTATAAGAAAACAAGCCTATAAGGATCTCCAGATGGAAGGAGAAGCCATTGATTTTTGTGCATGGTTATTAGTATATATACTTAAGCATACATAAATACCATTTAGATTGCCTTTTTCACTTTATTGCTTGTTCACTTTATTGTCTTCTAAATCAATACAGTACAATGATGGGAAAAATTGATTTAAAAATCTAAGATAAACATAATACTAATCTAGGAGACAGAAAGACAAAAAGGTGTTTAGATAGATGCCGAGGAGGTGAATAAAGAAGGTGGGTATTTTCAGTGTCCAAGCATATGAGACAGATTTTTCATTAGGAAAGAAAAAAATAATTGCACAAAGACTGTAAAAGTGCAAGAAGCAAAAGTTAAGTGATAATTGAGGCATTCTGCTACAGACAGTCTGTGAAGACTCCTACTCTTAACGTATGCTGAACTAAGGATCAAATTACAGGATCTTTGGCAATAGGGATAAAAGACCCTCACATTCCACACAGACGGATTATATGAGCAAAGTAGCTAAATTAATGAACTGAGGAAAAGCAGGTTGATTAATCTGTAGCTGTTATGACTGTGGTGAGGATTTGATAATAAGCCAAGAAAAACAACCATAATAGGGAGCTACTATTGGGCTTTCTAGCTGAGAAACGATGCTGAGGTATAATTTTAATTAGGATTGTGAGTGAAAGATAGCAGAAAGTAACTTTGACATTTAAGAACTGATGAGTATGCAACATTTTCCATATTGCTCATTAAAGTTTATCTATTTTAATTTTGTGGTTGAGATATTTTTTCACATACTGTGAACACCTTTTTGTATATTCATTAGACTATTATTTTAAACCTTCTTACTCAAGGAAAGAGCAATGTCTGAAAAACAACTGAGCAGGAAGAACTCTTTTTTTAGTGACCAGAGAAATTGAGCTTATTCAAGTTTAAAGTCTGAAAGACTGCTCCTAGAGGAGATGCTTTAATTATATAAATAGGTATAATTTTACTTAAAGCTTAGAAACCTAAAAGACTTTTTAAAAAGTGTAGATTTCTTAGGGATTGGTATGTGAGTGCTAGGCCCTCCATTTACCCCTTGGTCATATTAAACTATTGCTTCTGTGAAATATGTGTATAGTGCAGTCCTGTGTGCAGTGCATAGTATCATCCCGTATATTAACCACTTAGATTTGGTTACATTAATTTAATTTCTTTGACCTAAGTATCCCTGATAAAAATCTTTTCTACAGTTTCCTGAGCTTTAGCTGCTGGGAGATTCTGCAAAGCCTTATCACTGCTGTCTTTGTACTCTTACGCTGAGGAAAGCTGCAGCAACATTGACATAAGTAGCTAGGAAACATCTGCATGTGCATTACATTTACTTCTTCAGGTTCAGCTCAGCTAATGAACAGTCTGCTTCCAAGTAAATCAAGTCAACCAGAAACAGTTAATGCTTTCATCAGGTGAACAGTGCTCAGGAGTTTCTTTGAAGGTGGGGCTATGTTCACTACAGTGGCTGAATGTTGCTCATATAAACACCCCATCTCAAAGATGTTGTTCTGTTTTTCAGACAGGCTTACAGTTGTGAAGAGGAAGCGGGCCAGTGTGCCAGGTACCAGAAGCCAGACAAATTTACTTTGAATTTGTGGAAGGGAGGAAAAAAAGAAAACACCCAACAAAAATCCCATGAGTGGTTTTCAAGACCTTAACAAAATAAAAAGCACAAAAAGCTGAGATTGCATCTGGGATTTATCACCATGTTTTGATAAACCTTTGAGTTTAGCCAACTCTCTGTCCTCACTGAGGATTCAGTGAACTTAAGCCACACATACTCTCAGCAGAGTTTGTCAGATCAACTTTACACTTGAGTGTTTTTGACAATTCGTTACTTGCACAGAGAAGTGAGGAGTTCAGAGAAAGGTGAATATCTTATGACAAGAATAGCTGAGTGCAAAAAAAAAGTAGCCAACGTGGTAATACAGCCAGTTAAACTGTAGTTTTGGTGACAAGTGTATGATACCCTCTAAATTTATCTGCAATCCTGTTAGTAGTGCACATGCCACTATGTGCTATTTTTCTTTAGTAAGTAAAAAAAAAAATCATTTATGAATAAATCAGAAAGGTGCCAATCAACCGTGTATTCATAAAGAAGTGAAAAAAAAGTGTATGTGAACATTAGCTCTTTGTAACTCCAGATACTGTAATATCAGCTGCCTGGTGTGTTTCTGGCAAGCCAAGGGCAAGTGACAGAGTACAATGAAATGTTAAATTAACCTGTAAGGGGTTCCTAAGGACAGAGGATACATTTTATTTAAAGAGAGTAATATTGTACCTCATGCCAAGCTGAAGAAATTTCCTTCCGCTTTCTATACATCCTAGGTTTCCAGATTTATATTTTTTAATGGCATTTGCCAGAGCTCACCTGAAGAAAGCATTACTCAAAGTCTAAAGGAAATATTTTTGTTCAGAATCCAGACCCATAAAGAATAACTACTGTATGCTAAAAGAAAAAAATCCCTGTAATTTTACTACTAATTATGCACATAAGTCGAATAAATAGCCTACTGTTGCTGTGTTGAATAGAAAGTCCACACATTGCTGCATAGAGCAGTGCACTGGGGCTGCTTTCTCTATCACTAACTTAATTAAGGGATTTCTTAGCATGTAGTTTGTCTTTTCTCGGAAGCCGAAGTAGATTGTGTGAAACAAAATATACACATGATCCCATTGACTGGGAGTTTAAATGTCCAGTTCAGCCAGTTATTCAAGAACTTGGCTATTTCTTGTTAGGTTTAAAGGAGCTTTAGTTTAATTGAATTTACTTAGAATGTATAATTCACTAGTTCCAGAAGGATTGTGTTGGCAACACTGATATTAATAAATTATTTCAGGGCCAAAATTTAACCATCTGGAGCTGGAATCATAACAACATGTATGAGTGTAAATTTAGTAGTAAGGTACCTTTTTTAGTCACAAAACTATCAAGCAGCTGCTGCTTAGAATTATAGAAGCATAAATTTCCCCAACAGTTACCTTTCTACCAATACAGCATTTCTGCTGTGGAGCCCTGTAGGTTCTGGCAGTGCTGGAATACATTCTGGTTACAGGGACTTCAGTCTGACCGGACTCCCTGGTCAGGGACTTCAGTCCCTTTGCAGAGGAGAGGGACTGGTTATCTCGCAGTGACCCGTCCCAGCACAATGGCTTCCCCTGTGCCACCTGGAGGCACCCATTTCTTCCACAGCTCCATGCAGGGATTCAGCTTTGGGATGTGAATTCTGCCAAGTAGTAAGACAAATGCTGATGAGTGACTTGAGTCCTTTGTTTCATTTGTGATGACATTTTTGCAATGCAGTGCAATGAAAATTGAAGAACTCAAGAAATAAGGCTGACTCTATCAAGTCATTCATCCCTCTCCATGAATGGAGTCTGATATTCTTGGGAATGTGTGAAGATAACACAACCTCTGTATGACAATTACCACAGAATTGCTTTTTCCTAATACTAGACATTTATTTATTTATTTATTTATTAACCAAGAAAAGAACCACTACCTCTTTCCTTCTCTTTCAACTTGGATTTGCTAGCCAAAACATTCCTCAACTATGTCCTGGTTTCCTGATTCATATTTACAGGGAAGTACACCTGCTCCCATCTATCATTTCTTTTCTGAGTATGTGGCATTATCCAAGAATATTTCACAGCAAATTAGAAATCTAAATGAGTCACTGATTTCAACAGGGACCCATATCTGCCTGTTTTATGTGTAAGAACATTTTGTAGATTTTGTGTTTAGTTTCATTAATTCTTATGCTATGGTTTCCTTCTGTTCATTATGATGAGGACCAACCAGGTGGATTGCCTGCTGCCTCTGGCTGGAGCTGTGAGGAGCATGTGTCAGTGATGCTGTGGTCACAGGCAAATCAAATCACTATGAACCAGTTAATGCTGTTTGTGCCTGACCTCCTGAGTATTTTGAGTGCTCTGTAGTAGTATATACGATCTGAATATACTCCACAGGAAATGTTTGAATTTGTGTTTTTGTTATGACATTATATAAGTACTGAGTCTTGTGGTTCCATTTTGGAAAAAGTATTGCCTTCCAATCATTGAAGATAAATTGCTGAATCACAGAGTATGCTGAGTTGAAAGACACTCATAAGGACCACTGAGTCCAACTCCTGGCCCTGCACAAGACAGCCCAAGAGTCACACCATGTGCCTGAACATTGTCCAAACACTTCTTGAACTCTGTCGGGCTGGTGATGTGACCACTTCCCTTGGGAGCCTGTTCCAGTGCCCAACCACCCTCTGGATGAAGATCCTTTTCCTAATACCCAACCTAAACCACACTGTCAAATCCTCAGGACATTCCCTTGGGTCCTGTCAATGGTTACCACAGAGAAAAAATCAGTGCCTGCCCCTCCTCTTTCCCTCATGAGGAAGTTGTAGACTGTGATGAGGCCTCCTCTCAATCTCCTCTTCTCCAGGCTGAACAGACCAACTGACCTCAGGCACTCCTCACACAACTTCTCCTCAAGGCCCTTGACCATCTTTTCGTCCCTTCTTTGGATGTTCTGTAATAGTTTAATATCTTTCTTACACTGTTGTAACCAAAAATGAAGACAGTATTCAAGGTGAGGCCACATTCTTGAGGTATTTGAGGCTGGCATCTCCCAGTTCTGCATCTTTAATTAAGAGAGTCTGAGACAACGCAGTTTGTATTGAGTTTCTTGGTGGCTTTTTTTTTCCTTCAAGTCAGGTGATTCATGTACAGGTGATTGGTATGAGTATTAAAATTTAGATCAGCAGAACAGAAATTATGCTTTTATTGTAGAATCCTCCTAGCAATTTACACTAATTTTTCTTCTGCATGCAAAAATGTACATTTTCAAAAAGGATAGCCTTATCACCAGACAAACTTTACAAGGTATATTTCATGATGAAATCGAGAAATGCATTCATTTGTTTAATTAGATGATAATTTCTGTAAATAAATCCTGTATCATTGTTTTGAGACAAGTAACCAAATCATTGCTGTCACCATGAGTCTCTATTGATAAAAATTAATATAGATCTGTAGGGAGGAGTCAGTGCCTTTGTTAAACTAGCTAATATCAGAAAAAGATTTACTTTGGACATTTTACCAGCCATGACAGTTTCTTTGAAAAAACATGCATCATTTTATCTTACAAATTCTAATAAGGTAGATACAGAAAGTATTAAAACCACAGATGAATGATGCAAAATAATTTAAAACATGTATTAAAATTATGATTTTATTAAATGAATTTTTTCAAATAGTGAGGGATTTTACCTATACACTGTCCTGAAGCTCCCCACCAGAAGGGGATGCTGTCTCTTCAATTTCTTTCTAGCAGAGAATGACTGTGGATTTTAGTGCTTGTCTGATTATAAGAGAGGCCATAGCAATGCTCCTAGATACTTCTAAACACCAGCTAAACATGGAGCCCAATTTGCGTGCTTGGAAATGCAGTCCTGCTGTAAAGATGTACCTGTTTCCAGCTAATAAGTTATCCCACCATTTGCATTATTGGTACGTCTCTGCTTACTCTTGGATTATTTCATGTATCATATGTTAGCGGTAACATATATTTTGGACTTTTGTATCAGACAACTGAGGTTGATGGGCTGCACATAGTTTAAACATCTGTTATGCTTCAGTAATTCTGATACAGCTAATAAAATGGATGCTTTTAGAAAACTGTTGAAAATTATAAAGATTGTATAAAGGTATAAATTATATTAATTGCATAAATCACTAATAAGAGAATCCTGTAAAATCTTCTTGCTCTCATGAGATAGTCTCACTGAAATCAGGGGAATGTAAAGCACAGAAATGTCATCTGTGAATAGGCCTTTATCAGCCTTGCAATAAATTTGTAACCACTGGATTTCACAGGATCTCCATGTCCTGGGTTTGCGATTTATGTAGTAGATTTACCAGGATTTTAAGGTTGCCCTATGAATTTGGAGCGTTTTAGACTGCAAAGGGTCACTGTGTGATGTTTCTTAGGAGAATGTAGAGCCTCTACTTTCAACAGCACAGTATAAAGTTAACACACCATGGAGACAATAAAAGTTTTTAATGACACATTAGCTAAGTCAAGTTCCCCTGTCATTTCAGATAACAATAATGTGGAAAGGATAATATCTGCTGGAACTGGTTTGCATCCCTGTTTCTTGTTTCAGGGGAGATCAGAGACTGGTGGTCAAAGACAGGCCAAATCTGAAGGTCTGGTACAGTCTAAAGGTGCTGTTTGACTTCAATATTTGGGGAGGTGGGATCTGCAGACAGAAAAGATCTATATTGAGCTTGCCCATTGTTGATATTGCTCAGACAGAAGGACAGGAAAAGAATTAAATGTTTCAGTGAACCACCTTTTAATTTCTGCGCAATTCCCTTGTGAAATCTCCTCCAACACTTACCTCTGCTACATTGGTTTAGCTTCAAGGAACCCTGATAAAAGAGACTTTCATAATGCATAGAAGACATTGAGATTGTATTTAAAATATATTGACTTTGAAAATTAGTTACTTTAAATCTATAAAACAACCTTATTCTGCCGTCACTGACACTATCCTTCCTAGAGGGTTGGAGCTTCCATTCCAGTGGCCACATTCCCATTGATTTTAGAGCTTTGGATTAAGACTTCTAATCCTTATCCTGTTTGCTTTGATACCAAAGTCTTCCTTTATATAGTATTTATTTCATTTCTATATTTATTTTAACAGCTTCAAGGCAATACTGGAAAAAAAGGAGACATGGCGTACCTATATGGGTCCAGAGTCCATTCCTGTATTATGAACAGGCTCAAGTTATTACAAAATGGAGGTGCAGCATGTTTTCTTATTATCCTCATTCTACATATTCAAGTTACTGGTTATGGATTATTTTTTGGGGGTAAAATGCACTTAATGCTCAGATAAATCAAAATTATTAAGTTTCTTATAAATCAGAAACATTGACTGTGAGCATTGACAATTTTAGTCTTCCATTTCACTTTGATTTTGCTGATAAAAAAAGCACTAAATAATTGTGAGGTATTGATATTAAAAACATAATAGGAAAAAAATGTGTTTCTCCACATTGTTCATGCAGCTCAAAAGTAAGATACAAAGTTGTTTCCTGCCTTGAAAAAGGTTGGGGAAAAAACATGTCTGACTATCTGTGTATTAACATGAAAGTATTGTGCGTGTGCTCAAAAATGACCATAAATTCTTAAATTATTGCAGGAACTGCAAAGAAGTTTGGACAAATGATAAACAACCAAGGAAGTGATTTATTCTGGAGACTGGTTAAAGGGAATTTCATTAAAGTGGGAGAATGGGGCTTTACTAAATACACAAGCTGTATACACAAATACATCCCCAAATGTCTGACATTGAAGAGGAAGTGATGAGATACAGAAAACGGATGGTTTTTAACCTTCTCCCTTTCCATTCCAGAAATTTTGCTTTCTAAGAGGCATGTTTGCACATCCTGTTGGAGGGGAGAGTTTAGGCTGAAAGGACACCTCTCTAACCATGACTGAGGAAGGAAAACAAAAATACATTTCAAAAACATGCTGAATAGATTAGGCTTATGTTTTCATTGCATTTCATTTGTTTTTACAGACAGAGAACAAAAAGCTTCTTTTACAAGGGAATATTCAGCTCCAGGATTTAAAGACTGTAAGTGCAGAAATATCAAGAAATGGCAAAATAGAGTATTTTAATGAATTTACTTATTCACCATAGTCTTTCTTATCACGATGGCTGTTTTTCAAGATATCAGACACTGTCCCTGTTACATTTGACATTGTATGCAATCATAAAGAATGCTATAGTAGCACTGTGACTCCATCAACTGAATCTGTTGTTGTCTTTAATATACTGCCTCTAAATAGTGTTTTGGAATGTCATTGTGCTGAAGCATAAAACAATAATTCAATTACTTTTTATTTACTCTTTCTGTCAAGCAATAACATTTAAGTAATCTATGGTCAAAATATGAATAGAATTAACAACTTTGTTTTGCACCAAATCATAGAAAAAGGGAGTGGGGCATAGAGAGCAGCAAAAATGAGCAGAATGCTATGGAAATGTGATTATTAGGATCTCAAGAGAAGCCATGCACCATTGTGATCAGTGAAGGGATGTTTTATACTCTTGAGTATATTCTTACACTCCACCTCACTTCTTTCTTTTATGATTCCTTGCATGTGAACTCATTGCAACTTACATACAGGTTTACTGTAAACTGTTTGGGATATGGAATTTATCTTCCTGTGTGCTCCCTCAGTTAAAATACTTAGCAAAAAGAAGTAGGTTTTCAATACAGAAAAGGCATACACCTGTATGGAAAGGGCCAAACAGTGAAGCTATCCCTATTGAAATTCTGGGCAGGTTCTGTGTCAGATCTGGATTAAAACTCCATGGTTCATGGCTTGATATGAAGGTCAGAGAGTGGTGGCCAGCAGGAGAAAATACAGTGTAATGGTAATGAGGGAGTGCTCCTAGGAAAACCAGTAAAGTAGTCCTGCTACTGCACCTTCCCACCCTGTTATTGGAAGGAGTAGGTAATGTAGATGTGGCCTTCCCTGTTGCCACAGGAGCTGAAGGCACATTATCCATCATCCTCAGGTCTGTCATGATATTTCAGGTTTACTGTTTTGGCTTAAGAATACCAAGTGATGGTGTTTGGTTTTGGAAAAGTCAGCATAGTTTTCAATGAATGTCAGAAATTCTTGCTTACCTCTTGGAAGCTAAATCTTATCCAGGATCATGTGGCCTCCTGTGAGTTAAAGGTTTTGAAAGAACCTCATAGTGGTTGGGGTGGTGCTAAAACTGCAGCCTGAATTTAGTCTTTGGTTTTCATTTGTGTCCCTGAACTATGAGGACATCGCTTTCTGTAAATGTCGAGGAAGAAAAAACCCAAGTTCATTGCTGCAGTTTTACTGTTAGCTTCAGATGTTGCATCCAAGGCATTGTGAGGCCCTGCACCATTGAATGCATTGGAATTATTCCAGGAACTGTAAAAGGACTTCTAACCGTTGGAGGCAGGCATCTATCTGGGGACAAAATATTTAGCATTATGGTATTCAACTGTTTAGCAGCCCATTAAACTGCATGGTAATTATCACCTATTTCCTAATGGACATAGATATTATTATTAATATTGGAAGCATCTATTATGTTTAATAATAACTGGCAGTCTCAGAAGATGCCTCAGATGAAAAGATGGTAGATAGGTAACTGGAAGACCACCCTTATATCATACCTCTTTGAAATCTGGAGTAATAGTGAGGTTTTTTTCAAACTTTTTATTGTTATTATTTAAATAACTTGTAGATGCACTTTAATATTAATCATTTTTATATTGTCAGTGAACAGTTTGCAATTCTCATAAAGCAAATAATCAAATATGATTTTGGAATAATAATTGACTTTAGCTTGGTTTCTAGTAGTCCATTATTTGTGTTTGATATTTAAAACTCAGACTATTTGGATTGCATATTCATGAAGTTAGGTCTATTTTAGTTCCCCCTCACAGATGCAAACAAAATCATCCTGATATGATCTCTTAACCTCCTGACTCCTGAAAAAAAATGGAGTAAGCAGTCTCTTAGAGACATTCCGCCTCCAGAAAAATAAGACTTACAGAATCCTTTTAAATTTTTTTCTTTTCACAGAAATTGTATGTTTCATGTGTCTTGACTGGACCTGTACCATAACTAGTTCAGATACCTTTCATTTCTCTTTGAAAAGCATATGAGCTTGTTACTGAAAAGGTTTATGTAGTTTGTAAATTTCTTCTATGAAATAAATCTGTGAAATGATCAGTGAACCACTGTATATTGCCAAAATTCTCACAATCTAGCACTCAACACTTCATACATACAGAATTCTTCTGTGCTCCATAGGTGACAGTGCCTGAGGAGGTACATTAAGGGAAACAGAAGGTTCCCTTCCTCATTGCTAACGTCTTTGGCTGCAGACACCGCAAGGTAAGATGCCTTAAAATGGTGTGAGGCACAGTGTGGCAGTTGTGTATTTTTATGTAAGACTGTTTATTTTTAAAACCTGAAGGAAAGAAGATATAGGTTTCCTGTATTCCATAAATACAGCTAGGTCCCTGGATAGTATAACCTTGTGGTTGTCCAAGAGGAAATTCCATGTAACTTTATGTGATTATTAGACTCTGTCTCTCAGCTTGTTTTCATCATCTCCTGAAAGACTGTTAGGAGAAAAGTGAAAGGTTAAAGAGAAGTTAGGGCTCGGTCTCAGTGTGTAGCAAATGCATATCCCCCCCTTCCCCCAGAGAAGTTAATGGAAAGTTCAGCTTTTCACAGCAGCTGCTTTGCACCTTTGAAGGTTAGTTGTGTCTGTATCAGCAACAATTCATTCCTCTCCCTGTGGTCTTCATGAAATGGTGAAAAGAAGTTAAGAGAGGTCTAATGGAGATACATGAAGATATAGGTGAAAGACTTCCATTGAACACTATGTTGCTAAGAGAAATTTTGGGTAATTCAGCAACAAGCAGTCTTTCCTCTAAATAAATGTAAGCCAATATTCCAGCAGACCACATCAGGAAAAGAATCTACAAGCAGGTTTGCATTTATGCAGAGGTAACAGTGAATATCAGTGAAAAAAAATAAAGATCTGGTGGTTAGTTTTTGAAAATAAATTATTTTTAACCTCAATACATTGCCTAAAAGCAAATCTAGAAAAACTAATTCTGTGTTCATAAACTTCCCCTCCAGGCTTATTTGAAAAAGACACAATATTCTTCATACCTCATTCTGCCCATGGTTTGGAGCTGCAGCTAAATCATGAGGAACTAAAGCTTGCTAGTTTTATTTTGGAGCAGTTGTCAAGACACTACCTGTATATTAGAGATAGTGAGAAATTTTCATCCAACTGAAGTCAAGGGAAGTCCTGCCATAAAGTTGGTCCAGATTTTAAGTGTTATGACCATTAAGATGCACAGTCAATTACAATCATCAGCTCTGTGTGGTGCATTTGCTCTATTTCCATAGAACAACTTGGATGAATATGCAACAAAATTTTATAAGTACTCTACATTGAAGTAAAAACACTGAATCTGTTATATCTGTCAGATATTTCAATGTGTATCTATAACAAATTTTTGGTAGTGTTTTTAGCACGCTGTTTTTTTCAAAATAGTAAGTAAATTTCATTTTTCCTTCCAATGTAACATGCAAATTATAGTTTAGCTATAGATTATATCATGCAGTAATTGCTCAAACTTTTCAAAGATTAGAAAACATAGTATAGGACAATTGAACTCATTAGGATGAAAGTAACTCTCCATTTTACAAGTGAATAATTGGGCATATTCAAAATAATAATATATCACAGAGCCTCCAAAACCCCAAACAATTAATTATACTAGCGAAATGTTATCCCAGATGTTTTAAAAAACAAGAGCATTAATTCAGGGAAAATCTGGATTCCTCTGAGCAGTTTGACTCCTATATGCTGTTTTAACACAGAAAACGTCTCTTACTTCTCTGTTAGATTTTGCAGCATTAGCCAAATAATTTACAAATCAAACAAAAAGTAAGATTTTAACACAGGAAGAAAAAAATTGCCCCTGTTTGCAAGGCGAAAGTAGTATTTACTGAAAATACATTTAAATTACATACTAAAAGAGCTTATAGCTGAAATTTCACTTCAAAACTTATCTGCACAGAGCGCATTTTACTTAGGCAAGTGACTTGAAATAAATATAATATGGTTACCATTAAACGTTCCCATTTGCCAGCAGTTACCACATGAAACATCTGAGATCATGACTGTTTCCCCTGCAATTAGAATGGGACATGTATCTGTGATAATTTTGTGGTAACCAATGAGAATGTTCTTTGTTTATGATTTCCACAGTACTTGGACACACTTGTTGGAAGAAACAAAACAAAACCAGGAACAATGCTCAAAATTTGATTGAAATAAAAAATCATCCCAAAAATCTAACCTGTACTTTTAGCAGATGACTAGAAAAAATACAGAGGTGAGGACATTTTTTGTCTTTAGTTATTCACTTCAGCTTCTATTTTGCAAATTAGGAATGGATATATCCAAGCAACTCAAAACTAGAAGACAAATTTTGATAAACATTGGCAGAAAAATCACACACTCTGTAATCCCAAGAGATACTTCCAGGAGTCATCTACGTTGTCATAAATCCCCTCAGTGATAAAAATGTGTCAAGTAGGTCCCGCAAAGGAATGCTCAATACCTGATGAGTGTGCTACCCCTACTTCACCACCAGAGAGTGACTGTCCCATTGCACTTAACCACACACGTTTTAGGTGCTTTTAGCAAAGATTTGTATCCTTAGTGTCTGCATTTATCATGAGAAGCAGCTCTTTTCTCTGAATTAATTTCTTTGACTCAAAATATTGCTTTAGGCAATGTGTTGCTCTTTCCAGGTTGTGCTTTCATAAGGAAATGAAAAACAGCTCATGTTGTAATGAAACAAGGTTTCTGATGTTTTCATCTTCTGGTGTCCCAGAAATAGGTACAGATGAAAAAACAGGAAAAAAGTATTTAGTACAAGGGGTGAGTAAAGCTTTGTTCAATCTCAACCAATTCAACAGTTCCTCATTCTTCTTATCTCACATGATTTCAGATTATTCTAAATTTTATTTCCCATCAGTACCAACTTAACATCTACACTGTACCAAATTTTCAGTAGAAGTCATACCAATTACAAGAAATTGTTTTAATGCTCAATTTTACTCTGAAATATACCTGAATATCAAGTGAAAATGTGTAAAGAACAATACGTATGTAGTGGTTTAGTCCAAAATACTCATTACTGTTTATCTGCTGTGAGATAAGAATTAGGAGAAATGCAAAGCAGGCACCAAACTTGAAAGAATATAAAGAAGTTTATTAACAGACCTAAAAGAGGAAAAAAAAAGAAAAAAAAAATTATACCACCTTCAGAACTCTCCTCCTCCCCCACCTTCCTCCCTTCTCTCACTGACAATGTGAAAAAACAACCCTTAAGATGTTCAGTCTGTTACTTCCATAATAACCTTGTTCAGTCCATTTAGAGAGAGAAGTCTCTTCTTGCTCGTGCTATGAAAGCATTATCACAACGAGACAGCCGCACACTTCCAAATATCGTTCAGTCCATTTAGGCAGAGGAGTCTCTCTGCCTGCGTGTGAGTCCTTTCCCCCGACTTGCAGCTTTTCCCGCAACTGCTTTCGAGGGTCCACTCTTGAAGTTTTTGGGGTACAATTTTAAGGTTGAGCCGTTCAGAAACAAAAACAGAGGCCCTTCTCCTTCCCTGGGAGCAAAGGGTCTTCATCATCTTCATCGTTAGGACTATCTATGGGAACATCTCTAGGAACTGAGGTTTTCTCCTTTCCCGTTTGGAGCAAAAATCCTCATCTGGTTCATCTCTCCCTGTCCAAACTTCTCATGAAATTACAGCTGCGTCAGCATCTGCCTATCTCAGCGCAGGTGCTTTTGCTTACGAGTTGAACACTCCACCCCCCATATCTTCATGAAATTACAACAGGATACTCTGATATATCATAGCTTCACAACAGAATTTCAGCTTTAAGCGTCTCCTCTCTCTCTCTTCCCTCAGGTTTTCAGCTCTTCACAGCAGTAAAAGGGTTAATCTCACCTCGGCCTTGCAGCTTTGCAGCTGGAATGTTGAATTTTCTTATCGCAGTGGAGAGGGGGGAGAGCCGAGCCGCTCCGGCTGCCCACGGCAAGGCAGTGGGGGGGTTCCATGGCTGGAACAGGTCCATGGCTCCAGGATGGCCGTGGCCCGGCCCAGCCTGGCCCAAGCAGGGCCTGGCCGGGCCCGCTGGCCCCCACACGGGGCCCGCAGCCACCTGTGCCAGCGCCGGAAACGACAGAGAGCTTGGAGGGGAGTTTGCCTATTCTTAAATGTGGATCACAGAGGCAGTCACAACTTTAAGTGGCTTAGAGAATTGTCCATATTCAAACTGGCCAGCTGATAGGTTCTATCAATTCCCAGAGGAAACTGTAAGCACCCCTTAGCAAGGACATCCCTTCTGGGACTATGCTTGCTAACCTATGACAACGTATAATTACATGACAAAAAATTACCATGTCATGTACTGAACCTTCATAAAAAGAAAAGAAATGTTTAGATACAGATTCCACTCTGGGTCTAAAGTACTTGATCACCACTGAATTCAGTATTACAGTACTGAATCTACTACACAGATCCTGTCTACTCAGTTGGATACTGTGCTTCTGTTGAGGGAGTGACAAAATTAAATTTATAAAGTGACGCTTGTCACACTAGATTCTCCTGTTATTACCAGGAGATGTACTCTGAAGAGCCCAAGGCATAACAAGGTGGGGAGCTGAAGCTGTACCAAGTATGTACATACACCCTCCCAGCACTGTGCTCTGCTTTGGAGTGCTGTCTTGTACTGAACTGTTCCGTCAGACATTTTTAGATCACACCCAAAGGATTTTAAAAATATGTGCCACTCCAGGAAATCTTTATGGCTGAAATAACTTTGAAAGAAGTCTGACAATTTTACTAGCTAGTGTTGTGAAGTGTTGGCTCTTGCTAAAGTTCAGTCACTTGGTAGGTGTATAAGAACAGATGAACAAAGTACACAGAAGAAAGATTAATACCCAGCTATGATTGTCTGTGATTGTCATCTCCTGAGGATGTGCACTAGAGTCTCTTTCTTGAGGTGGTTGCAGTTTATCATAGAAAAATTAAATGAAAATAGCCTGGAACCCATAGGGGTTAAGTTTCACAATTGATATTATTTGGCAGACCTTCACTGGATGTAGACCCTCCAGACAGCTTTTGTTCAAACCAATAATGAACTATAACTGCTTTAAAACATCAGATTTATTTTCACCAATAGATTTATTATTCTTGCATGGTGTGGTTTTTTATTTATCTCCCAGCAGGATAAAATACATAGGAATGAAATAACCACTCCTGTAACTCTAGTGCGAAGGAATGTAATCTGTACATTCAACAAAGTGGCACCCTGCCTCTCTACAGGCTTGCTGAATTATTTTACAGTGTTCAATGCTTTTACTGGAGATTAGTCACATGGGTGTCATTAGTTTCATATAGCTTTCAAATTAAGCATGGATGTCCCACCCATGTATACCGCTATTCAGAATTTGTATTCCTTTTAGGAAACTCGACACAAAGGGGAAATCTTTTGTTTTAAGGTCTTGTTTTAACCTTAAAAATCAGCTTTGTAAAAACATCACATAGTCTGAATCTATGTTTCACTATCTTGGATACTATGTTTTCTCAGTAGAAATGTAAGGATCATCACCCCTCAGGCAAATTTGGTATGGCTAGACTTTCCTTTGGTAATTGCTTGCAGGCCATACTCCGGAGAAGATTCCTTGCACACATTGCACTTACATCAGAGCAAATATATTTAACTGGGCCTCTGAATACATTGGAAATAGGAGGAAATTAGCTTCTTT